>NW_023270415.1:28794238-29214303 GCF_011800145.1 Mirounga leonina | reverse complement strand
GGGCATGATGAGCAGTGGCAGGCCATAATTCTGCACCTGCACAGCTCCAGGAGGCTTTCCTTGTCTTGTTTCAAGGAATTTGCTTAACCCTTTAGTTGCAGTTGACTCCTGAGCTGTGCAGTGAGGAAGCTGACATATGCTTTAGGTTAGAACAAAACGCTGCCAGAACAGAGGCAGTAATGTGGGCCCCAGGGGGGAGAACGGTGCCTTCCCAATGCCTGAAAAGTAGTCCTGCCAGTTAGGGAGTGCTGTCTCCTGGCTTGGACGAAGTTTGCCTTGATCCTGAGGTTGGTGGGGAGGAGAGGGAGAAAACCCACTCTAGCAGATGACAAAATAAAGCCTTTTCGTTGCCTAACCGCCGAGCTCCTCCTCATTGCTCTGATTAAAAAACGAAGACAGGAAGGCAGAGAGAAGTTTGGACTTTGAACTTGAGCAGCGACTTCTGGGTCTCTCCAAGGGGAATGGAAGCTGCAGCATTTTTGGGATTGTGGGTCTCAAACTTCAGCTCCCACTCAGACTTTCTCTATGCAGCCTCCCATGTTGGTCCCTCCCGGGATGCACGGCTCCATTCTGAGCACCGCCTGTTCCGTGCAGACACTTCCTGCCTGTCTTAATGCTGTGATGGAAAGTGTCATGGTAATTTCTGCCAAGTGTCAGTTTAATTTTAGCAACCGTGATTTCAAATGGCATCAGAGCATTATTGAACAGCATTGTGCTCAGACTGCCTTAGATTCTCTTCCTCGTACCTAGGAACCTAGAGGGTTGCTAATGTGGTCAAAAGTAAAGCCCGTCGTCCTGTTGCTGGCTCTACAGAGAGCGCTGGGGACCGGTGAGACGTGTGGCAGGATCTGCTCGTCACATCAGTGATCCCTGTATCCTCATCTGGCTAGTAATTATTTCTTTTTGTTTGGAGGGGCCTGGTGGGGGGGTCATTTTCAAGATTACATAGTCTTCCAAAGAAATGTTTTGGTTTTCTTTTTAAACCCCTTCAAGGTGACAGGTTTCTGGGGATAGTGCAGGTGGAATGGGATCTTCCTGGGAAACAGGATGGAATTATAATGATAAGCCAGTGGTATGCAGAAAAATGAATGTAAAAAAACTCATTTCTATTCTGAATTGATGCAGTAAGAGAAAGAATGAAAATAGTACATACATCCATAATATTTCTACCCCTGTAAACAAAAACTTTTTATATGGCCCATAAAATTCCCTTATGAAGAAAATAATATCGTTCATCACAAAGAATCTTGAAAGGTCTCAATAATTACTCACTTATTTTCATTATATGTATTACCATGGATTAATAACATCAAATGAGAGATGGGCAGAATTCTTGCATTAAAAACTCTTTTAGGGCACCTGGGTGGCTCAGTTGGTTAAGCGACTGCCTCCGGCTCAGGTCATGATCCTGGAGTCCCTGGATCGAGTCCCGCATCGGGCTCCCTGCTCAGCAGGGAGTCTGCTTCTCACTCTCCCGCTCCCCCATCTTGTGCTCTCTCTCTCTCAAATAAATAAATAAAAAATCTTATAAAAAAACTCTTTTAAAGAAAAACCTAGAAGCGTCATTTCTAATTTATTCAGTATAGTTAAATTAGGATGTGATTTTTATTCAGTTTCCCCTCCCTGTTCTGTTACCCACTAAAATCATGATATTTTAGATATAGATTCCTTGTATTTAAAATCCCCCAGGAAATGTTCTACCTCCTAGTTACACTTTCCCCAGCCCTTCTGGTCTAAACCAGTATCGCAGCTTTGATGCCTTCATTAGTTTCCAGTGATGATTTATAATTAAAATAACTTCAGAGCTAGTATCATCTGAGACACTGCCTCAAATGTGGCCCAATTTCTTTTACAACCAGGGCTCTGGGGGATGGGGACGTCTTGGAAAGAGGACGTAAATTCGGCTTCCTGCTCCGCTTTTACCTAATTGAGCGACCTTTACATTTAAAAGGTAAAATTCTCTGGACCCCGCTTTCCTCATCTGTCAGATAAAGTGGTTGGACTAGATGGGGGTCCTGGGCACATACAGGGACAAGCACTAGTGGGGAAGGATGCCAGGGCAGCAGGCTGGTGGGTGCCAACCCAGGGAACACGTGTTTTCGGCATCTTCTATCTGACAGTCTGTCTGAAGGGCCACACCAGTGGTTTCTACACTGGAATTTTGGTCCAGTGTTGTTAGATCTTTCAAGTTTTTGAGAACATGTCCAATTTTCGATTTTTTTGTGAAACAGGCCAATTTATATGGGTTGGTAAACTAACTCACCAAAGCCTGTCTGCAAGTAAGACTGGGCAGGTTAGACTGGGCCTCAGCTTCTAGGGCTCTAATCAGAATGGCTCTCTGAGGGCTAGAATTTTCTAGTATCTTTGTCATGCCTGGCCTATGAATACGCTTAATGGATAAACACCCACCTAACATAAACAATGCAGTACTTAGGCAGCTTGAAGGTGGTTTCCTCTAAAGAGTATTATGTAGAGATAAAGAGGCAGAGTTTTTCTTATTTATTCTGAGTTGTCAAATTTCCTCAAGGAGAGAGAAGGTAAAATCATGCTTCTTGTTCTAAGTCTGGTCACTTCACAGGAACCACTTCTGAAGGGGCATGTGGCAGGGTCCTTCTGTTCCCTTCCTACCAAGGGGGAAGATGGGTTCTCAGTCTGGTGGCCTTAAATGAAAGAGTGAGTGTGTGGCTTGCCATGACTCAGCACACCCAAGTCCTAAAAGGCGCTATCTGATTTCAGGAAGTAAGAAGTCTCAGCAAAGAGCAAGCTGTTTTGAACCTCAACTTGAAACATGATGCCTTCCTTCATCTTGATGAACTGCAGGGCTTTTCACTCAGATGCTTTAGTGTTCTGCGGGGGGCGGGGGGGGGGGGGCGGGGGGGGGGGGGGAGGGAAGCAAACGAAAAGGAAAATTAGGCCTCTCTTTTTGAGCTGTCTGTAGGTATTGACGTGCATTTGTAGCAGAATTGTTGGCCAGGACCACGAGTGCCAGGGAAATCCGGGGTACACAGTGGTCCTGAGATGGGTCTGCGGAATCTGGTCAGGTTTCTGGATTTTGTGTGAATAGGCTGTACTATTACGCTTCGTCAGAGTCATGTTGTAAAATTTCCCATGATATTTACTCTTACATTAGCATTTTTCGTTAAGTGCTTTGTGTTGGGTTTTGACATATACTCAAGTTAAAAGACCGTGCCTAAATTTAAAACGTAATGATTCCCAGGCAGTTGTTAGGGTGGACTATGGCAGAAGTAACTTAAAAACATCGGATTAGGCCGAAAGAGAGACAAAGGTTACCCCTGAAAGAGTTAATTACTGAGAATTTTCTGTAGTTACTTTTAGTGTTTTGTTTTGTTTTGTTTTTTCCTATCTCCCCTGGGGCATGGTTTTGTTTCTGGTGCGTTGAAATGTTCATGAATGCGGAACTGAATCATAAAATTAAAGAATGACCTATCTGAGCCTTTAATCATCTGCCTCGACTCGGTTTCCTACCACTCGCCGTTCTACGCCTCTGCTCAAGCCAGGCTCGCGGTTCGCAGGTGCAGGAGCGCGCCGAGTAGGCGCTCACCTCCAGACCTGCGCACTAGCTTCCCCTCGCCTGCACCGTCCCTGCCCCGCTGTCGCCTAAGCTAGCTGTCATCTGGAAGCCACTCGGAGCTCTTCGCACAGCCGCCTTCCCCTGCAGTCTCCCTCCCGGTCCCCCCCACCGCCGAGCCCTCTGCCCCCTCCCACCACGCCCCACCCCCTTTCCCTCTTTTGCCTCCGGAGGGCTTAGCTAGCATTATCCGACAGAAGAGTCATCAATTACTTGTTTACTCTCTTGTTTTGCCTGGTCTGCTCACCTCTAGGGCTCCGTCACTTCAACAGCGCCTAACATAGAAGAGGTTACGTATTTGTTGGATGAATTCGTGAATCCAGTCCGCTCCTTTGTTACCACTAAGAAGCAGCGCAAAGCAGATTCAAACAGATAGGTCTCTATCCACCCTTCCCCCAATCTTGTATTTTAAAAACCACCAGGGAAGGCAATTTCATGTTGCACTTCAGTATTTTCTCCTCACTACTATGAAATTCTGCTTTAGAAGAAATTCAACTTGACTACCATACTTCAAGTCTATTTCCTTTTCTGTGTATGCTTAGTGGGGATTGAGGGACATTGGTCACTTTTTAAAGATTTATTTATTTTAGGGGCGCCTGGGTGGCTCAGTCGTCGACTGTCTGCCTTCGGCTCGGGTCATGGTCCCAGGGTCCTAGGATCGAGCCCCACATCACATCCGGGTCCCTGCTCAGCGGGAGGCCTGCTTCTCCCTCTCCCACTCCCCCTGCTTGTGTTCCCTCTCTCTCTGTGTCTCTGTCAAATAAATCTTTTAAAAAAATAAATAAATAAAATTTATTTATTTTAGAGAGAGAGCGCTAAGGGGGAGAGGGAGGGGCAGAGAGAGAGAGACCAGCCAGCTCCCCAGGATGCAGGTCTCCATCCCAGGACCCTAAGATCATCACCTGAACTGAAACCAAGAGTGGGTTGCTTAATCAACTGAGTCACCCATGCGTCTCATGGTCACTTTTTTATATTCCCCACAAAAGATCCTACTCTCCACTGAAGACCTTCAATTCTTTTTTTTTTTTTTTTAGATTTTTATTTATTTATTTGACAGAGAGAAACACAGCGAGAGAGGGAACACAAGCAGGGGGAGCAGGAGAAGGAGAAGCAGGCCTCCTGCCAAGCACGGAGCCCGATGTGGGGCTTGATCCCAGGACCCTGGGATCATGACCTGAGCCGAAGGCAGACGCTTAGCGACTGAGCCACCCAGGTGCCCCAGACCTTCAATTCTTAACTCATCATCATCTCCACCTTCTCACCAGTTAGGGGGTTTCAACATTTTTGATCTTGTCACATTTTAGTCTAACTGGTTGGGGTGGGAATGGCGGAGCACAGCATCTGCATTTATAGAAATGGAGAGAACAGAAGTTCTACTATGGAGGTGCCTGGGTGGCACAGTCGGTTGAGCGTCTGACTCTTGGTTTCAGCTCAGGTCCTGATCCCAGAGTCGTAGGATCTATCCCGGCGTGGGGCTCTGCTCTCAGCGCGGAGTCTGCTTGACTCTCCCTCTGCCCCTCCTGCTCATGCTCATTCTCTCTCTCTCTCAAATAAATAAGTAAGTAAATAAATAAATAAAGTTCTACTATGCAGACAGACTACAGCCATCCAGGGTTCACAGGAGAGCAACCCAGAGGAAATATTTAGGCATAATGTGACAAGTTTAAAGGAAGTACAGTCTGGAATAAGTTGGAGGCTGAAGAACCGATGCATAATTATTGCTTCAAGTGTGCAAAGAGCGAGCCTTAGAGAAGTAGAGGCCAATGGTTCTCAGGTGGAGACCCACGTTCTCATGGAGAACAGAACAGTGTAGGGTTGTGATGGGGAAGGGGACTTCATTCTTGACCTTGGTTCTGACCATCAAGCAGTAATGGGTTTGTGGCGGGATTTTGAGGGCAGCTTCTTCTGCTGAGGGCACAGAGCAGGAAGGACCTCACATTCTGAAGAACCAAAGCCCACTTGGGACCCAATACCCTTCACGATTTTTAATCGGAGGCCACACTATCCCTGCCATGTTCCACGACAGCCCCGCAACTGATCCCCCATACCAGCTTCATAACAGGACTCGGGGAGGAGATGAGAAAGGAAACGATTGCCGGGGTGTGGATCTGACTTGGGGGGGGGGTTTCTCTCCCCTCCCTGTGCGGAGTAGGCAGGTTGGAAGGTTTCATGAGGAATGGTAGTGGCTAAATGAGGGTATGGGAGTCACAGAAAGTGAGTTTGAGGCTTGGACCACTGTCAGGGCTGAAGGGAGGGAGAGCTACCTCCTCTACGGGGAGTGGTTCTTAAAAATGAAGGGCATTAGGCCAAAGCTAAATGTCTCCCCCCCACATACCATGCATCTATTTGGAAAGCATCGCATCAGCAGAGGCCTCTGGTATTGGAGGGAAAGCAATAGAGTCAGAGAGAGAAGGGGATGCGAGCCCCTCGCCCCAGCTCGTATGAGAAGATGTCTTCTCTCTTCTCTCTCCCTTGACACCAGAGGGGTCAATCTGGGCAAGGTAAGGGGTGGAAGAATACGAGAACCATAGCTGGCCTGGAATGTGGACTGCCTTCTCCTACCCCCTAAGGTGCTGGAGGGGGAGAAGAGGCTAAAGGGCAGACAGGGCCTCCCATCCCAGTCCAAGGGCCCCTCTCCACATGTGAGCTGATGATGGGATGGGGGACAAGTTCCAGATGAGAAAGGAGATTGGCATTTCACAACGGACTGACCTCCTTTAGGGAAAGAGACAAGAAACAACTTTAGTCTAAGATGTCATTAAAAGAAGCTGGAGATTTGTCAGAATATGATTGAAGGCAGTTACTGCAAAACACAAACAACCCCTGCCCCCGCAAGTATTTATTAATTGTTCCTTACTTAGTGGAGAAGTGCACACATAGTTAAAAAAACGAGACCCCAGTACATGGAAGGAGCTTATGCATGAGATTGCCATACCAGGGCTGGGGATTTTGGGCAAGGTGAAGCCTTTCCTCTTTCAGGAGGAGATTCTAGGAGCCTGCATCATTTTAAGAAGATGGATTTTCTATACTGCAAATCACTGAGTTTAATGTTACTACAGGGCCAAATTTTAAGACAAACGATTCACATTGTCACCTGGTGCACTTACAAGAAGTAAAGAAAAACACTTGCTCTTGTGCCTTGCACATCTCCATTCCTTTTGAAAAGGCTTCCGCTGCCGGGCCACTGGGGCATACTGCAGAATAATGTTTCTGCGCCGCAGCGACTCGCTTCATGAAGTGTCTCACTATCTTCCGGAACAGTCACAGAAATGTGAGCTGGATGATGGAGCAGTTAGAAGGCTCAGTAATCTGTTCAAAGACAACAGTTCTTTATTTAATGCTTGCAATATGCCAGACACGGGGCTAGGGGATTTGCATACATCATCTTCGATCTTTCACAGTGGTTATTCTGAAAGGTCAGCGTTATGATCTGATTATGAGAGTTTGCAAGATGAAGACACTTGTCCGAAATCATATGTTAAGAGGCAAAGCCAGGATTCAAACCGGCAGATCAGAAGTTTGTGTTGTTGTTTAAACCCACAAACCCAGGTCATCAGTTGATTGATTCCAACTTGGTAGGGGGTCTCCGGTGACACTCTCTCATGACTTCAGTAACCTGAAAATGGAACAAACCCCTTTGGGAGAGGATGAGCTCCCCGGACAGAGGGCAGTGAAGCAGAGGGTGGTCCACCCTGGATGTTGGAAAAGAGCTTCAGGTGGGAAATAGACAAGGGCTTCTAAGACTTTAGAATGGCAATGGATACATGTATACATGTTTTAGAAGCATGATCCCCAAATGCTAAACCACCACATGTATGCAATTCTTGACTTGCAACTTTCTCACCTTCGTGCTCTCGGCAGGTTTCCCCCTATATTACAAAAGAAAGCCATGCCTCTTACCCATCCCAGATCTAGGGACACAGAAACTTACAGGACACCAAATAAAGGGACATTTCTAAAACTTGGTTTCAGGGAAGTCTTCCTTAATGATAACTGGGGAACTATAAACTTACCTTCTGCTTCCTATTTTTGCCTATCTCACACATATTTTTGTTATGGGCAAAACATGAGCTATAAGGGTGCCTGGGTGGCTCAATTGGTTGAGCATCCGACTCTTGGTTTCAGGTCAGGTCATGATTTTAGGGTCCTGGGCTCCGAACTCAGTGGGGAGTGAGGATTTTTTCTCTCTCTCTCTTCTCCCCCACCCCACTCTCTCAAATAAATAAATCTTTTTTTTTAAAGAGCTATAAAATAGGGTGTTTTTGTTCATGCTCAAATGTTCTGAATTTAGAAATATGGAGGGAGGTGATGGGTATGAAGGGAATGATTAATGACCTTACCACTTCCATCCTCAACATGCTGTTCGAGATTGCACCCTCTCTGGAGTCAGGTAAGAGCAAAGCAAAGAGAGCCTCAGTAAGAAATGTGACTGGTAGAAGCCTTTCTTTCTCCCCTCCCAGAGTTAAACTCAATTAGTTCTTTCCACTTATTCTCAACACTCTTCCCTTAGTTTCCCCTAGGTAGAAGAGAAACTGGGGTAATTAATAGTTCCCTTGATAAGACTTGGTAAATCTTTTTCATATATTTCCCAGAAATTAGGAAAGAGACTGACTATTGACTGTGTAACAAATATTTTTAAAAATTAGGTACTTTACAATTCTTTGCTTTTGTTAAAATGAAGGACCTAAATTGTCGGTTGGTGGAACATTACTAATAATTTTGATGATGAATCATCAGACTGAGGCTTTTGGCAATATTCATTCATTTATACATGAACTACTTTGGGGGAAAAAGCCTTATTAATTTTATGATGAAGAGAGGCACTCTCAATATCATTTTACTTTTAATAATGAAGTTATCAAAATATTATTTGATTAATTGTATAGTATTAATAACTCAATCCAGAGTTTTCCTTCCTTGTTTCCTTTCTTCCTGACCTCTATTCCTCCCTCCCTCATTCCTTTCCTTCCTTCCTTCCTTTCTTCTTTCCATAATTTAGAGCTTTATGGTCACAAGAAATAAAAACTAAAAAGAATTTGTGTGCATATCCCTATTGGAGAGAACTATGATAACAGATCAAGAAAATACTTTCAAACACAAAAATGTTACTAAAATAAAATTCTGTGGGGAAGTGAAATGGCAATTGGAATTCAAAGAGAAAGAGGAATGATGTGGAATTTCCCACTGTCCAAGAGGAACTTGTTCTCGTATTTCCAACAAAGGCAATGGCTGGTATCAAGTCATTATAGTATGTTGCTTTTGCTAACGGACTTTAACATATCATTAGACATCAACATTATACCATAAAAATGGCAAAATTTGCCACTGTTTGAATTTAGGAAAAATTTTAGGTATCAGTTTTAAAACGTGGTAGAGATAATTTATCAAAATTATTCTGCAGAGTATGTAATCTCCAGTGTGTATGTGTGTGTGTGTTTTCCATACCACCAAGCACTTCTCCACTTCTTAAGGGCACTGCCTGGGTGTCCTATAATTTAACTCAATTCTGACAGGTAGATAGTGTCAGATCCCACAGGTTAAGGGCTGATTCCCAAAAGAGATTGCAGTCCCCTGCCCCGCTTCAGATGACGATCACGAGTCCAGGTCGTCACCTTGCTTCTGACCAATGGCTATTGATCAGAGTTTCTACTGACCTCCTCCTTCTCTGGTTCCATTAATTTGTTAGAGTGGCTCACAGAACTCAGAGAAACATTTACTTATGTTTACCAGTTTAAAGGAAATTATCAAGGATACAGATAAATAGCCAGATGAAAAGGTAAAGAAAGGGGGCGCCTGGGTGGCTCAGTGGTTAAATGTCTGACTCTTGATTTCGGCTCAGGGCATGATCTCAGGGTTGTGAGATCAAGCCCCATGTCAGGCTCTGTGCTCAGCACAGAGTCTGCTTCTCCCTCTCCCTCTGCTCCTCCCCCACTCCCCCCTCTCTCAAATAAATAAATAGATACAATCTTTTTTTTTTTTTTTTAAAGAAAAGCTACAGAAGGATCCCGAGTGCAGGAGCGGCTGTCCCCACGGAACTGGACAGCATCACCCTTACAGCACGTGGATGAGTTCACCAACATGGACGGTTTCTGAAACCTGCCCTTTTGGGTTTCTACGAAGGCTTCATTAAGATTAAATCATTGGCCATTCGTGACTAAACTCAATCTCCAGGCCCTCTCCTCTCTTTGGAGGTTTGGGGATGGGATTGAAAGTTTTCACCGTCTAATCACATGGTTGGTTCTGGCAACCAGCCTCCATCCTGAGGTGCTTTTTCCAAAAGTCATCTTACTAACCTAAATGCAGGTGTGATTGAAAAGGACTTGTTATGGATATCAAAAGACATGTTTATTGCATTTATCACTTAGGGAATTCCAAGGGTTTTAGGAGCTCTGCCAGATATAACAAGATATCTGTATATCTTATTATAAACATATAAACCATCTCACAATCCAAAAAACTTCAATACCACTGACCTAGACGGTCTTAAGCCTGAAACTCTTTATTATAGAGAAATGTCTGGAATTAAATTTGGCTCAAATCCAGATTACCAGCTAAAACACTGGGTGAGTTACTTACACTTTTCAAGCTTTAATCGTCATCTGAGAAGTGGGGTATCTACAGAACCTTCCTCATGGGGTTGGGGTAGCTGTGAGGATGAATAGGGATGATGTGTCTAAAATGCTTAGAACGTGGCCGGCATATCATAGGGGTGTCAGGAAGAAAAATGCTTAATAAGTTGAGTTTGATCAGGATGGCCTCCAAGGAACACCAAATTCCACACGGGAGAAGGTGACGTTTGGTGTGTAGAGCACGGTAGTGGGTGTGTGTCCCTGTGTGTGTGGTTTCAATGTGCTCTTCATAACAAAGCCCTGTCACCAATGCCCCTTCTCTGCGGCTCACCTCTCCTCTTTGCCTGGGCCACCAAAAGTTCTCAGCCTCCGTGGTGTGGTTGGGGCTGGGGTGAGGGGGTAGGGAAATAGCGGGGAGGGAAATAGAGGGATAGGTGACACGAGAGCAGGGACAACAGATCAGGGAAGGGTGGGCACCTCATTCTGGAATGTTGGGAGGCGAGGGTTTCAATCTCTCCAGATTAGGTGGAAAAAAGAACTGCCAGCTACCCAGAGATCCTATAATCCTTATGTTGTCCTGGAAGTCCTAGCCGGCCAGAGCATCAGAATTATCCCTATGGATATGGTAGCTGGACCATTAAGCCACCAGCAGGTGGAATGTCTTTGGAAGGTCCATGGCCTGATTCCCAGATTTCCAGATTCCCTGGCCAACTGCAGGGGTTCAAGCGGTCCCTTCATTAAGCTCACAATCTCTTGCTCCTGCAGTTTTGGGGGCACCACGTATCCTATTTTGGCTGAGATCTGTGTGCGAAAATGCCAGAATTGGAGGCAGGATGCTTGAGTGGGGAGGAAAGGGCACTTGTGGGGCAGAGAGGGGCCTGCGGAGGTGGATTCAAGTGACTGCTGGATCTCATCTCTCTCCAGCCAGGACGAACTTCCTAAGGGAGAGGACAGACTGAGGCATTTTTTTTTTAAGGACATAAGAACTTAAAATTGATTTTTTTTTTTTACAGATTTTATTTATTTATTTGGGAGAGAGAGAGAGAACGAGCAGTGGGGAGGGGCAGAGGGAGAGTGAGAGAGAGAAGCAGACTCCCCACTTAGCAGAGAGCCCAATGTGGGGCTTGATCCCAGGACCTGGAGATCATGACCTGAGCCAAAGGCAGACACCCAACCCACTGAGACACGCAGGCACCCCTTAAAATTGATTTCGAAATTGTTTTTCATCTTGTGCCATAATTATGTCTTCGTAACCCCCAAACTTCAGCTAGAATCTGAAAAATAATGACTTCCTGTTAGTGATGCTTGAGGACAGTGGACCTCAACTTGCCTGCATGTCAGAGTCACCTGGGGAGGTTGGGAAAATCCTGGTGGCCAGTCCGCACCCAGACGAACTAAATCAGTTGCTCTAGAGGTGGCACTGATATCCGTACAAATCATTCAGGTGGTAAGAAAAAACGTGCAGCCACGGTTGTTACTTGCCACTTTAGGAAAATGGAAGGGGAGTGGTGTGGGGCTTGGGGCAAACTCTTCAGGCAACAAGGGAGAGGCCGGTTGCTGAGAGGCAGGTTGCCGGTGAAGGTGATCACAAGTACACCAGGCAGACTGAGGATTTGGGGCTTTCACCCCAGACACTTGTAAAAGAGCGGCGGACTTGGTCCAGCAATCAAAGAGAGTGGGTGGGAGATAAACCGTGGTCCTCACTGTCAACATGGACTTTCACTGCTATTGCCCTTGAGCTGACCTAACTTTCCTTTCTCTGTCGATTTGGAGGTTCACTCCCTTCCAAAGACAGTGAACTCTGGCTGTTGAGCAGGAGCTGTGGAAATGCCCCTCTTACCCAGCTCCAGCTGTGTGACTTGTAGACACATCCTCCTGGGGGGAAGTCAACAGCTACCCTCTCAAGAAACATGACAGAGAAGTCCACTGTGTGTAGCTAAGCACTCCCTGGAGAGACAGGCTGTCAGAATAAGAAGGTGGGGCCAAGTGGTAGACAGCCAACAAAGGAGTCAGACAGGATTAGTCCAACTCTTAATAAAAGGTCCCAACTATGCTGAGTTCTTCATAATCCGGCCCAGAAGATTTGCCTCCTTTCTTGTCTCCTCCAGCCCGCTACTTCCCTCTCTCTCAGCTCTGATAACGATGTCCAGAGCATTCTCGTGGTCACTTAGCTGGATACAGGAATGTGTGACTTGGTTAACTGGTCACTTCAAGTGAACATGCTTTGTTTCATCACTGGGCTACAAGATTAACTTTCTGGGAGCTTGGGGTTTGCAAGACCTCCAAAGAGAATGACATCTATCTATTGGTAAATATTCTTTCTCTCCTTCTGTTTACTCTCCTCCCTCTCTCTTCTCCTTCCTTCCTTCCAGTGCGTGTATCTCTGTGATGAGGACAGTACTATTCATAGAGCACCAATGAAAACTGTGTACAGAAAAAAAAAAAAAGGAGCAGTGGTGCCTTGGGGAATATTTTCTGTCCAAATTTATGCCCACTCTTCCTCTTGCATCACTATCAAAGCACCTCCTTCTTGCCTTGGGGTGGGTTGACCTGGGCAGATACATTGCACAAAGCATGGTGGCATTGAGATGGGGAGAGGACAGAGTTGGTTTCAACTAGGGAAGCCTCACAGAAGGATTGGAAGCTTATTAATTAAGCAAGAGCCAATGTGCTACCTGAGCAAGCATGCCGGGGTATGAAGGACAAGGGCCAAAGGAGGTGAGAAATGGGAGACGGAGAAGAGACGTTAGAAGCCAGGGCTGCCAGGAGCAGGGGCGCACGGACTGAGGAGAAGCTTCAGCACCAAGCCTATGAGCTGCAGTTCTCCGATGTGAGGTGGGGCGTCTGGCGGTGGTCAGGCCATGGGGCCCGACAGCAGGGCCCAGCACCTTCACGGGTTGTGGGTTGGTATCTCTGGGGATCTGGAGGTGAGGAAGTTAATAAGATGGTGAGGAGCTGCCCTGAGAGCTCGGGAGTAGTTCATAAGTGGGCCACAATCCCTGCTTTCCCAGACATCTCTTCAAAGGCAAGTTGCTCTGTACTGTGGGGTCAAACACCAGACTAGTCAACCCTGCCATCTCAGGGACTGTGACTGGTATTTGGTGCTTGAGCGAAGTCTATTGTGGTTTTTCTTTATTTGTATATAAATAAATATTTATTTGTATATAAATATTTTTATGTTAATAAAGCTATTTCTATACTCTCGATATTTTGTATCAGACACTGAGCAATTTAACGTAATTAGATTCATTATTTTGGAATTAAATAACACAGTACATATGTATATTCTTTCTAATTTGATTAAAAGTTGGATCTCTAAGTGAATTTTGAGGGGGGTGAAAATGTCCTTAGAGTCTTCTATAATCACTCCCTTCCCCTTCCCGTGGCCCGGGCTCAGGCCTAACACTGTTCTGGAGCTGAAGCAGAAATCCTGCCAGAACTTGCAGGAGAGAAGCAACCTACACCTGAGCCAGCCCGGCTCATGGGCCTGTTGCATCAGCCACGGTGGTGCTTGTTAAAAAAACAGAAATGCTCATGGCTGTGCCCAGATCTACCGAAATAGAATTGGGTGGGGGGAGGGAGGAGTTGTTTGAAACCTGGAGGGCTGTGTGTTCAGTCCTAGATGATTCTGGGATGTCTGATCCTATCACTCCTTCGGGACTCTCTGGCCCCCATAATCTTCCTTATCAGGGGTGACTCGGAGAATCTCTGGCTCCCACCCACTCCCCTTTCCCAGAGTCCTGTCTTTTGTAATAACAACATCAACACTTATATCGGTGGCAAAGATGACTCTAGGCCTGTGACACCATTCATTGTCTCTCTCTCTTTTTTTTATTAACAGAATCTCAGTTTTTTTTTACAGCATAGCAATACACCTAGTCTTTTAAGCCTCTAGGTGTGGTGTGATCATGAGGCTCATTCTGCTCAATGTGCTAAAATCAGAAGTGCTGTGCAGAGCTTTTGAAAGTAAAGGTAGAGGTGCAAACTTCTTACTCCATTTCTGCTTCTTGCACGTGGATGTGTTGGCCGGAGCTCCGGAGCCTCGTTGGCTCATGACGCAAGGAGCTAAGGGCGGTTGAACAGGAAGAGAGAAGGACTGGGGTCTCCGGTGTCCCAGTAACTGCTAATCCAGTCATGCTCTGGGCCTACATCATAGGAGAAGACAGTAAACATTTATGTACTTAAGCCATTGATAATTTTGGCTTTTTGGTTTTTCACAGCTGACTCAAATCCAAATACGTGACATGTATTGACTATACCCCACGTGGCAGGCACCAAGCTAAACTGTTTATATATTTTCTAATTTAAGCCTCATAAAAATCATTTGAGAGATTCTACTATTAGCCCCATTTCACAGATTTAAATTAGGCTTAAGGAAGTTAGGTAACTTGCTTAATATCACTCAGCTGGTATGTTCTGGGATAGCAGTTGATCTTCGGTAGGCAGAATTCAGGAGCCGGGCCCTCATTCCTATATACTGAGGACGCGCCTCTTAACGCAGTTCCCTTGATATCAAGGGCTGAGAAGGTTTAAGTTCCTCTGTAATGAACCACAACTCTGTTCTCTATTTCTCTATTATTATTGATGGGGTAGAGACTTTTCTAATCTACCTTCCTCAATCCTCCTTCCTCAGAGGAGGGAGGTAGGAGAGAGAAATAAGGAAATGATCTAAGACAATGATCCTAGACTTCTGAATTTGAAGGATCCGGTTAAAAAAAAAAATCGGGTGACTGACATAGAGTTCACAATTTTTTATTTTTCACAGTAAGGGCATTAATAAAAAAAAACTATCATCTGCCCTGAACAACATTTGATGAAAAAACAAATGTTCATATGAGAGAAAAGATGATATAATCACAAACTAAAGGGCAGTCTTTTAAGCCAAATAAATTTAATTATAAACTTAGTATTTTAAAAGTACAATGCATTTCTCCCCCTCTTGCTCATGTTTTTCAAGGACTGGCAAAATGTCATCAGGATTTGAGAAACCTTTATTTATAAAATAAAAAAATATTTTATTTATTTGACAGAGAGCACAAGCAGGGGGAGGGGCAGGCAGAGGGAGAGGGAGAAGCAGGCTCCCTGCTGAGCAGGGAGCCCGACGTGGGACTCAATCCCAGGACCCTGGGATCATGACCTGAGCCGTAGGCAGCCGCTTAACCGACTGAGCCACCCAGGCACCCCACCTTTATTTAAGATCTTAAAGAAGGGGTAGCTAGTTAGAAAGTGGAAAAGCTGCCTCAGGATGCAAATCAGGCCAAAGAGTGATGAACAGGCATGGCAAGACTGCTTTGTGACACCAATATCCATTCAACCTTTCTTCCTTAGTCATACGACCCTGGTTTTTATTTGAGGTAATACTGTGCTCAGCTGAAAGAACATATATAGGTCCTTGCAGGTAAAGTTGGACATGTGATTACATGTTGGTCAATGAGATATAATGCAGAATGTCGGGTGGCATTTTCAAGAGGGTGCTTCATTGGGGCTCAGCTGCAAAGGGGGCCCTCTTGACTTCTTTCACTTTCTCTTCCTGCTGATCTAGTAGGAAGACATGGTGGCTGTGAACTATAGTGTCTCTCTTAGACTGAGGACGGCAATGCAGAAAGATGGTGGCCTGTGTCCCTGATGACACCTTGGAACTCTGAATGGCCCACTTTTGGGCATATTTTACAGGAGAGGGAATTTCATCTTATCTGAAATACTATTTTATTTTTTTTCTGCTACATGCATCTAATCCCAACTGATATAAAGAGGTAAATCCAAATCCATTTTAGACAAAGAGCATCATAATAGTGTTAGACAAAAATTCACAGAATCAGGGGTACCTGGGTGGCTCAGTTGGTGCAGTACCTGACTCTTGTTTTTGGAGCAGGTTCCGATCTCATGGGACATGAGATCGAGCCCTGAGTCAGGCTCTGTGCTCAGCTGGGAGTCTGCTTGAAGATTCTCCCCCTCTGCCCCTCCCCCACGTGCTCTCCCCCTCCCTCTCTCCCTCTCTCAAATAAATAAATGAATCTTTAAAAAATATTTCAAGGAATCATTTGCCTTATTTATCAGGAGGAAAATCAGAGCCAGGGCCGTGAAGTGGCTGGCGCCAAAGTCACATCATTCAACATTCATTCTACAAATACATATCGAGCAGGTCCTACGTGTGAGGCTCTTTGCCAGCAGCTGGGAGCACAGAGATGAAGCCGAGTATGATTCTGGCATGAGTCACAAAGTGGAGTTAGAGGGAGCCGCTGCCTTTCTCCTGTGTTGTACATCCAGCCACGTCTAGGTGGTTGGCTTTGTGTTAGGTGCTGTCTAGAGACTCCAAACCAGGGGCTGAGACTGGCCCTGGGGACAGAAGTGCATGGGACAAAGAAGAGGGAGGGACAAGTTGCTGAGCATCTGGGGCTGTCTTGTCACTTGGAGAAAAGCAAAAGTAGCAAAAGAAGAAATGATCAGATTTACTTTGGCTGTATTGAAGACTACAGAGAATGCACAGAGAAAACCACACAGACTTAGTTTTCTCTTTTTGCAACATTCACACATATATGTAAACACACACACACACACACACGCACACGCAGGAAACTTTCCAGAATTGTATTTCTTTTACCCCTTTAAAAACATCTTGTGTGTTTGGGTGCCTGTTTATGTGGTTTATGTGGAATGGGGGGTGAGGTAAGGTGGGGGCAATAAAACAATACAGTCTCTGGGGGCCCCTGGGGAGAATCTCTGAATTCCCTGGGATAGGAAGTTCCCTAAGAAAGCAGGAGCCACTAAATTCCCACCAAACAACAAAGCCCGAGTAGCCGAGATAAAAGGACAGTGGGGGTGGAGAGGAAAAAAAAACAAAAACAAAACACCTCACCCTGGTTTAGGGAAGCAGGTGCACCCAATACAAACAATATCATTTCTTCTATTATTTGTAGAGTTTAGGAACAAAACAAAACAAAACAATACGGCACTCCTCCCCTCTGGGGTGGGGGTGGGGGCTGTAAGATGCTCAGGGCACGAAGATAAAAAAGATCATTTCTCAGCACATGTAACAGCAGAGAAATTAAATTTAAACTAACAAACAAAAAGAAAAGACAATTAGGAAGGTTGGGCCAGATCAAGTTAAATGACATGAGAATGTTACCTTTGGGTGTGTTTGTGGTCAGCTTCCCTTCGGCCACCAGAGTTAATGATGGGGGGCACCCCCCTCTCCAACTACTTACAAGGCTGTCTCCAGCTTTAAAACAATCAAAGGACTGCGCGTTTCTGTTTGTGTTTACCGGGGGTTGGCCCCAAGTACAGGCGGGTAGCAAGGACCACGCGCGGAGTCAGACGTGGATGTATGCGGAGCTTCAGGGCTCTGTCCTGAGTGGGCTTTATTAAGGCTTCCACTACAAGTCCTTTCTGACTGACGAGAACCCCCTTCAGCGCTCAGGACGACAAGGATGACGGTGGCCTATATGCCCAGCACATAGCCCGGGCTGCAAGTCCCGGGGGCCAGAGGTGTTATTTCAGGAGGGAGATGATTAAAGAGCTGTAACTTGGGGCGGCCCTGATGAGTTGGGGTCAGGGGTCCCCTTGCATAGGAGTAGTGCCCGAATGGGCACTTCTACTTGCTAAACCCTTCTGCGGCCTATGCAGGAATCTGGGCTGGCACTTTGGTATTTTGTAGTATTTAATGATATTTTGACCAAATAATTTCTGGCTTGAAGAATTGCTCTTCACTTTGGCTTCAGGGTTGGATCGGGGTGCTAGGCCTCAATCAGGGTCCTCAGGCTGGTTCTGCAGTCCAAGGGGTGCCGGTCTGGGGGAGAGTAGCCGATTTATAGGAAGGACTCAGGTGACTTCTGGGCAGAACTCAAGGGAAGAGGAAGTAGAAAAACAAGGACAACAGCCTTGGAAGAGCAAGGGGTTGTTTTGAACACAATGTGGTGTCTGCCATCTAGATTTTCTTCCAGATCCATCCCCAAGGATCCATGCAGGGTCTGCAATAAAGAGGGTCCAGAGGGGTGCCTGGGTGGCTCTGTCAGTTAAGCGTCTGACCCTTGATTTCTGTTCGGGTCATGATCTCAGGGTCGAGAGATTGAGCCTCGTGTATGGCTCCATGCTCGGAGTAGAGCCTGCTTAAGATTCTCTTCCTATCCCTCTGCCTCTGTCTCTCTTTCTCTCTCTTAAAAAAAAGGGGGGGGGGCGGTCCAGAAAATTTAAAAGGCACTTCACCAAAATGATTGTATGGCGTTGAGAACCCCAGGCTGAACTACCACCCAACATGATTTGGGATGAAAAATATTTTCTTCACAGGTCAAAGCCCGATGGAGAATGGAACAGCCCCTGCCCCCACGAGGGGAGCATTCTGAGCACAAAGCATCTGGAAGGGATGCCGGGAAGACAGGACGCTCCTGTGGTCTTGGCAGCTCTGAGGTGACATGGACAACTTTGGTAGCAGCTGTTAAATAGGATAGAACAATGTCATCTTGAGGCCGACAGAACGCGTGAGCCCTCCCTGGGCCACTAAAACAAACTAGCCAGGGGGTAGTGCCCACAAACAGCACAAAACAACAACAACAGCGGCAACAACATAGCAATGATGATGACAATAGTTTAATAAGATATAATAAAATTTATAATAATGTAACAGTTTCTAATAGGATGGGATTACAATGGGCCAGGCATCTGGTTGAGCTCTCCACACCCTTCTTTCCTTTAATGTTCGCAGCCCAGTAGAGTAGGTTCCAGATGAGGAAGCTGAGTCTCCAGAGAAGGTAGTAACTTGCCCAGGACTAGCACACTACGAGTAAGCATTGGTCTGTCCGTATTTTGAGCCCAGCTTCTTAAATTTTACCTACATGGTAGTGGGGGCAAATGAAGCCAAAGCAGTAGTGTTTTTCTGCTCTTACTGTGAGTTTATTTTAACCGCTGGATTGCTGGTGTGACCTGGAGAACATAATATTACTGCAAAAATTAATCTGATTACACATTCCTTCTTCATTTATTCATTCAAAAACATTTCTTGAATGCCTATACTCGAGCTCTGGGCTATCCTGACTGGTGTCCTTCTACTTTATGCCATTCCCATGTTAAAATTCTAGAAAGTGTGTGTGACAATAGACTGTGAAATGTTTCCTATTAATATTTTGCTGCATTTCCCCCCTTCTAGGCAGGTATATTTCTCATAATCATAGCTTTTATCTAATTCAAGCTCAAGTAAGGACCACCTTCTTCATGAGGTATGTTTACGTAGTTGGACAAAAGGCTAACCTTCATTTATTTGTAGAAAGTCAGGCCAGATTGTGAAGGTTGAATTGTGTCTCTCTGACTGAAGGGAGGAAATTGGAAAAATGTCCTGCCAAAACGCGCTTACTGATTTACTGCTGTTGCATGTACAAGAGTCAAGGTTTATTGTCTGCTTCGAGAGACTGACCATATATAACTAAAGGCCTTGGCCTCTGCAGGTAACTTAAACTGGTAAGTAGATATATGTGCCCTTGTTCTAGCAAAAAGGAAGATATTCGACTTCATGAAGCTGGAGGGTCCTTTTCTAGGCACCATACCTGCCGAGAAGATAGAATGAATCCACTGAAGATAGAATGGTTGAGCCTGAATTTCCATAATTCAAAACTCGATGGCTGGTAAAGTTTTGCCTGCTGAATGAGAACATAGTTTGGCATTTAAGTTTGCCTATTGTTTATAACTAATTTCATGGAAATGTTTGACTTTGGAAAGGTACACGTTGTGATTCTGATTATACACAAAACTCGTTGGGGGTGGGGGACACAGGAATCCTAAGTTTAGGGGGAACCCATTCTGTTCTGGGTAAAAATAGCCCCACTCACTCTATTGCCTTGCAAGGAAAACATCAATTAGATCGAACAATGTTCCCTGCCGAATGTAGATGCCGCGTTGTCTCTGGACACCTCCTTTGAATTTGCTTTGGACTACGTCGTGTCTTCTGTTAGGAGGAAATTATCAACAACAAGAGGAAATCCTGTACTAGTATTGAATAGTCCTTATTTTAAAGGTACTTCCCTTCTTGTGGGAATTGTATGTAATCAGAACAACACTATAAAATGTCTGAATTATTTTACAAGGTTTGACTTTCAACCCCATTTTTTTTTTTTTTTTAAAGATTGACTTATTGTGCTCAAGATACAGTCAATTGTTGGACTAGAGCACATTCTTCTTGAGCTGCATGAACCTCACCAAGGTGGGGTGGAGGTTAAAACGTCGGGTGCAGGAAGCAGGAGGTCCTTAGAGACACCCGAGTATTCTAGAGCACACAATGACTAATAAATGCTAAAATTATTCTGGAAAGAACCCTTGAGTCACACACATTTGCCCCTTTTTTTTCTGAACAGAGTTGAACTATCTTCAAGCTGGAGGGAACTGGGTAAGCCTGCCTGTAATTCTCTGCCAGTTCATTGAGCTCAGCTGAATGATCAGAGGGCAGGGATGACGGGGTCCTGAAGACCTGCAGTAGAAAAAAATGTCAGACTTACTTTTCTGCTTCTGAAAGTAGCTGATTATTCCCCGTGGGTAGGGAGCTGCTTAGAAGCAGAAGAAGCCCGAGAGAATAGTCTTTATTTCAAAATCTGGCTTTTCCTCTGGTTCATGAAATGGGTAAGCAGTATATAATGGATTCCCGATGCAATGTTCCATGTGCTGACCACTTGATCAGAATGCTTCTCAAACTTTCCTGCTGAATCGCTTCCAGCAAGAAGACGATGAATTGGTCTGCCTCGAGGCCCTGGAGACTGAACTCAAAGCAGCCGGGGGCAAGCATAAACGTTCACTGAGTTCTTGTATCTTGTCTTAAAAATTCATAAGACTCTTGGGGCGCCTGGGTGGCTCAGTTGGTTAAGCGACTGCCTTCGGCTCAGGTCATGATCCTGGAGTCCCAGGATCGAGTCCTGCATCGGGCTCCCTGCTCGGTGGGGAGTCTGCTTCTCCCTCTGACCCTCCTCCCTCTCATGCTCTCTGTCTCTCATTCTCTCTGTCTCAAATAAATAAATAAAATCTAAAAAAAAAAAAAAAAAAAAATTCATAAGACTCTTGTATTCTGCTCCATTTATATATCAATGCTGGTTTTGATATAAGTTTAATAGAATTTTCTGCGTTGATGGAAATGTCCTTTATTTGAACTTCTGACGCAGTAGCTGCATGTGGCTGGTGGCTGCCATATTGGACAGGGCAGCTCTAGATGGAAAGAGTGAAGCCACTGGCTTCCTGGATTTCCTGTACTAGAGTATTATTTCTGGAGACAAGTACTCCCCTAATTGCTCAATTTGGGTGGCCTGTGAGTAAATCTAGAAGGCCACAAGGCGGCTGTGTTGCTGGTTATCCTGCCATTCTCTCCGGGGCTCTGGGACTCCCAGGGGAGGTAAACACCACCGACCCTGGGCGCTGCCCCTCAGTCTGCAGCTTCTCTGGCTCAGTCAGCACAACCCTTTACTCCTTGTCCGGTCCCAGGCAGCAAGCCTGTGATTTCAGGAAACCTAAGGACGCTCCTCAGAAGGACAACATGGGTGATCCCTGCTCGGGCGGCTGCCCAAACTTGAAGGCCCTGCAGCCCTGTTTTCCCTTTCTCAGGATGGTGGTGCATTGCGTTTCTATCAGGCAACCCGGAGAAGAATAGTTCCTGCTGCCCCTGTCTGCCGAGAGCATCCTGCAGTTCCCACGGCAGGACTCACTCCAGGCTCAGCGCTTGCCAAAATGCTTCTGGCTTCTAACCTCTTTTTAGAAGTTGTATTGAAGTTTCCCTTCACATCCCTTTGCTAATGGAAACTGACTGTCCCAACATCGCATTATCTGTAGAGAGGGCCATTCCCAGGTTCTCTTGAGCCACCTTGCAGGCTTTCTTTCTCTTTTTACCGGCTCCATGAATTCTATGTTTTAGTAACTCTCAGCCCCCACGTCATAAGGGTAAGCTTAGCGTAAAGAGCCCAGAGGCAGTTCATGCTCTCTGCTTTCTAAACAATTTTCAGTGAATATATAGTGCACTCCAGTTTATTCCAAATTATCAGGGAATAGGGTATCCTGATGAACAATTTTAGCTTCCTGAAAGTGACTTCACTTGCCAAATGTCGGTTAGGCAATTTTCAGAGAATTCAGCACAATGAAACAGCCTTAACAATGAAGCTATTCTAAATGTAATGCAATCTTTCTTTGGTGACTTAGGAAGTATTTCGGCGTCTTGCAATGCCTCAGAGTGGTCATTATGAGCAGTAATTACCCTTCGATTGTACAGCATGGACTAATTATGTTTATCTTAGTTTTCTAGCAGACTGCATCCCGGATAAACAGACTTTTGCTGCAAATAAAACAATTTCTAATTTTATTTCTAATAATGATCATATTTTAATTTTTTGGACTCCATGTGAGTTAAATTTATTATGTTACATTATTAGCATAATGTTGTCCATATGGAATGCTTAAAGTCTAGTTATGTATTCGATATATTCTGAAAATCTGAAAAATTCCTTTTAAATAAAAGTGTTTTTGAGGCTACGGGCGCAATCCAGAAAGTTGAGTATAAACCAGGCTTTTAAAGAATGAATCTTGTAGAAGAAAATTCATGTATATGAACATGAATGTATTCATAATAATAAATATGGAAAGCGCAGACTTAAAAAAATCTATAATCTTATCACAATAAATAGCAACTGTGTGATTTTTCTCCCAGTCATTTTTCTGTGCATGTGTATGTAAATAGGTTTTTTATATTTATACAACAGAATTACATGAAATATGCTTTCATATCATGCTTTTCTATTTAAGATTTTGCCATGTCACTGAAGTAATGGAAAACAATTTTAAATTGAAACAGTATGATTTATGTAACCATTTCCTTTCTTTGACATAGAGTTTCCATTTTCTCACTATAATATATAATGATACTGTGAGCATCCTGTTCCCAAATTTTTTCACAAATCTTATTTTCTCAGCATGTATTCCTGGAGATATTACTTGCAAAGAATGGGAACATTTTTAAAGTCCTTAACATGTATTGCACAATTGCTTTCTAGGAAGATTGTCCGGGTTTACACTTCCCTCCACAACAGACACCCATGTCTCCTAGCGCCCCCTGCAGGACTGGGCTTCAGGAGGCTGCATACCTGGTGGTCCAAGCAGAAGCTATGGAACCTGAGGGGTCTGGGTGGGCCTGGTCTCTATCATATCCTCGCTGTGGGGCTTGAGATAAGGTATTTGATTTTGATGAACCTCAGTTTCTCAAATGACAATGGGATGGCAAGAAGACAAATTGAGGTGGTAATAAATAATTTAGCATATTATTCAATACCCAGTCAGTACTTAATAAATGTTAACTATACGGATAATTGAGAGTTAAAAGGTCTAACCCACTGTTGTAATGGGGAATACGATATCTAATGTCATTTTATTTTGTATTTTAAAAAACGTTAAGAGTAAGTAACGATATCTACTTTTTTATTATTACAAAAGCGGTCCTAGAAAAATGAGAAGCTTACAAATCAGCACTAGAGGGGAAAAGCAATCCATAATCTCAACAATTTCAACTTTCTAATGTCTTTGCTTTTGCACTTTTGGGGGGAATGGAGTGTTATTTTATTGATAGCTTTCTTAATTTCTTCCCCGGTTGTTCCTTTCTTTTTATGTTGTTACTTTTGTTCTATTTTCTCAGAATTTGCACTTATGACCATGTGTTAGAGGGTGAGAGGGTTAAAATCTTCCCACCTTCTTCCAGGTGGGCAGCTTTACTGTTTCAAGGGGCCTTGCATTTGTGTGCCAGGATTCATGTTTCGGTTTCCAGTCTTACTGGTCCTGAAGTCGATGAAAATTCCTTTCAGTTCTGGCAATCACTTGAATGTACCCCAATCTTCAATGTGTTACACTTTCCTTTCCTCTGATTCCCAACAGCCTGCCCCTCCCACCTTCCATGACTCACCTCCCACTACCCCACTGGGGAGTTGAGAGAGGCTGTCTCTAACCGTTAGGGCATGGGGGCCTGTGGTGGGCTGGAGAGGACACGTCCCAGCTAAGGGGCACCCTCTCCTCAGCTCTCGCTTGTCTGGCTGGTGGTCGCCATGTAGGAAAACAGGTTAGTTTTCAAATTTAATAAGAAGCTGGAAATCTAGACTTGTGTGTGAAATTTCATGATTTTAACATGTTGATTTAAATATATTTAAACATATGATTGGTGATGGCCAAATAAGACACATTTGTGGGCCACACTTGCCCCCCAGGCCACCAGTCATTCTGGAAGGCTTTGGGGTGTCTGAGTTGTCCTTGGTTGTCTGGTACCTGGCCCAGGTGTGATTTGGGGCAGGGGAATATTATTGACTTAGATAAAGGGGGTGGTTGGGGGGTGTGGACTCAGGGTTGGGTAGTTGGCATATGAAAGTTGTGTTCACAGGTAAGTTAGTATCTTAGGAATTAACCGGCCC
This sequence comes from Mirounga leonina, assembly GCF_011800145.1. NCBI lineage: Eukaryota > Metazoa > Chordata > Mammalia > Carnivora > Phocidae > Mirounga > Mirounga leonina. The sequence goes on along the minus strand of NW_023270415.1, from coordinate 29,189,743 downwards.
AGGGAGGGGCAATCTCCCCCTGGCCAACCAGGCCCCTCAAGATGTCAAAACATCATAAAATATAGAAAATTTTAAAAAAAGATTAATATAGGGTTGCATCAGTTCAAGGAGAAGCCTGGATTGACAAAAAGGTTAATTTCTAAAAGAGGCCCAAGTATATTGTGCATCTTGCAGGTCTCATTTCATTTAGGTTTGCTCACGAGAACAGAGCAGTTCCTGTGCCATTTGGAGTCAGCCTCATTCCCTGGTTCTCACACACCAGCCTGACATCATTGGTTTGGATTCCCAACGCGGCCAGCGGATGTTTACATCCCCACCCGGACAGCTGTGCTCATTGAAAGAGAAGGAATGGTGATGGTGTTTATTTCTAGAATGGTAAAACACTGAAACCCCTGGTCTCTAAAAATAGGTCACTATTTTCCTTGGAGGTGAAATGGAACTGTTTACCCAAACTCAGCACTGTCTGACAATGCATTTCCCAAGTTAGTGTAGGTGGCAGAATGGCCTTAGATTATTTTCAAAGTGTCAAAAATGGAAGGTCTTTGAAATTCTGCGGATTTTATTTTCTAATGAGAAAATTTGGAAGCAGTCAAGGAGTGTTTTCATGTATTTACTCTAAATTGGCCAATTCTGGGGAATCATGGATATAGCTGGTCTTGTTCTCATGTGTTCTCTAAGTCGAATTTGCAAGGATAATGGCTCACCTTGAAAAGTGTCCCATGCCACCTTAATCCTAAACCATATTGGCCCATTGGTAAGATAAAAGGTGCAGAGGAGCCTACTTTACCAAGAAGAGGCCATTTCTGGGGGCCCTAGGCAATCAAGATAACCCTCTTTGGGGTTGGTTTTAAAAATATTACACAATTTTCACCCTGCAAATCTCAAGATAAAACATAGTTCTGTGGATAAGCTGAGTTCTCAGGGAAGACCTCAGGTGGCTGATTATTTGTGTGATAGCCATGTCTTTTCACCGTTTAACACTCCCTAGGCCTGGCATCAACCTTCCCAACCGCTATAGCTGTATTTCTCACTCTTTCCTTCTTTCCTCCTTTCCTCCTTTCCTCCTTTCTTTCTTTCTTTCTTTCTTTCTTTCTTTCTTTCTTTCTTTCTTTCTTTCTTTCTTTCTTTCTTTCTTTCTCTTCCTTTCTTCCTTTCTTCTTTTCTTTCTTTTTCTTCCTTCCTTTCTTTCTTTCTTCCTTTCTCTCTCTCTTTCTTTCTTTCGAAGATTTTATTTATTTATTTTTCAGAGAGAGACAGAGAAAGCACAAGCAGGGGGAGCGGCAGGCAGAGGGAGAAGCAGGCTCCCTAATGAGCAAGGAGCCCGAAGCAGGACTCGATCTCAGGACCCTGGGATCATGACCTCAGCTGGAGGCAGACACTTAACTGACTGAGCCACCCAGGCATCCTTGTATTTCTCACATTTCATATATTGTCCTTATTCTCCTAAGAGCATACATTGGAAATATAATAAGAGAAAATGTTGATAGGTCTCAGGAAATTAAGCTTACTTGACAGGAACACCTCTTCCATTAAAACAGCAAAAGTCATGAAAAAAATTAAAAACAAACTTTTAAAGACCCTCAAATACGTTTTCAGTTTTTGGCCTGCAGAAAAGTTCTGTAAGAGGTTTAAATCTCCATTATTCACATGCAAATGGAATCCTAGAACATGGCCTGAATTTAAATTAATTTTTGGCTTCCTTGCTGATTCAGGTTATCTGAGTGGCACAGACTGTTAGTTGCCTACTCAGTATCTGTTCTCGCCTTCTTCCTGAGTGACAGATTTCTAGTTGAGCACATTGCTGCCTAGAATAAGCCACATTTCCAGATTCCCTTGTGGCTTGCAATGGCCAAGTAGTTCCAAGGGGAATTTGTTGAGAGGGACTTCTAGAAAGTGCCCCTTATGACAGGGACAGATGGAGGCAGGGCATTTTTCCTTGCCCATCCTTACTTCCTCAGATGCCTACCTGGATCATGGACTTGATGGCTAGAGCTTGGGCAACCATATTGGATCTCGAGGTGACCTTAAAGATAGAAGCTGCTATGTTAGGAATGGTGGAGCAGGGAGCTAGGAGTGTGGGTCTTTGATGATCCCGTGGTGCCCCTGTTACCACTGTAAACTGCTTATTCCTGGACTTCCTTCCTGTAAAAGAAAATAAGCTCTTGTCTGGTTTGAGCCACCAATCCTATTTGCTTTACTGTGTTAATTAGTGCTGGACCTGGTCATATGATTGAGGATAGAATATATTGGAGAATTTCACTTATCTAATGTGTAATTAATGCTTGTTGAAAGCACATGCTTTCTGGACTAAATGTGATGTTGATATAAAAGAACTTTAAAAACCCAGGTGCCGAATAGAGAACCTGACTTTTAAAGCCTCTGCACTCATACTGTCTAATTTCCCTAGAAATAGCAGGAAAACTGTTCACACACACACACACACACACACACACACGATGATGGTTGGCCGTCAGCTCAGCAGACCTGAGTTTGAATTCAGGGCTATGCCTCTGATTGACTATTTGCCATCAGCCGCATGACCCTGGGCAACTTACTTAACTTGCAAGTAGCCTCTGTTCTTCACCTACAAATTGGGGAAGAGTAAGTGACTCACATCTGTTAGACAATTAAATGAGATAATATGTGTACAGCAGAAGCCAGTAAACTATAGTGGTTTGAGTTAATATAATAGAGCATAGGAGAACAATTTTAGAGAGTTGAAGGGAGAGATGGTGTCCCCAAAATAGACTCCATCACCCTTTCCGCCAGACTTCAATATATGAGTCGTTCTCTCAGTTCCAGTGCCTTCCTCTGGGGACACAGCCAACGCACTGTTACCAGATCAGTGTTCTGAGGCCTGTTTCTGCTTCATGAACCTTTGGCAGCCTGGTATCTGAGACACTGCGAGATCTGTTCAGGCCTTTCGTCTCCAACACCATATCCAGCCCTTCAAGACCTAGACTTTCTGCTCTAAGTGCCCTGCCTTCTTCCTAGTTCCATATATTTCCATCCCTTTCTGGGATACCTTGGGCCAATCCTCCATCCCTGTAAACCTACTAACCCAACCAAAGCCCAGTGTCAGCTGTTCACACTTCCCTGCTCATGAACCCTGCAATCTAGTTATTGGTTGCTTGATGTTATTCTCCGAATAGGAAAGTTCCCCAGGGCCCCCTCCCCACCGTTCCCCTCCACCGCCCCCGGGGCCAAAGAGCTGGTTTTATTTGCATTGGTCTATGTGAGAAACATGTTAGTTGCATGTTTGATCAAGGAGCAAATATGGCGGGCTTGTCCATAGCGCTGGAGAGGACAGCAGGATATCTCTCCAGCTACTCACAGACAGGCATTGCCTACAGGGATTTCCATGGCTCAGTGACAAACCTTCAGTCTTGCAGGTAAAGAAGCCTAATTTTATTCATTTTCTCACTCCATGAATGTGGACTGAGTTTACCATAGGCAGTAAATTCTTCAGCAGACCCAATGTCTTAAAGGCAGATTTATAGTAACCAAGATTATTTGTAAATTAAGTAATCAAGTCCATTAAAATTAAGAACCAGAACCGCTGAAGGAACTAGAGCAGTGTTCTTGACCCTCAACTGGCACGCTCTCTCACCACGGGCCTCCAGGGGGATCCTGATGATCAGCAGAGGTTGCTTGGTGAGTTAAAGGAACAGCATGCTTCCTGCCTTGGGCTCCAGTCAGCCTGGTGCACCTGCCTTCCCATGGAGCTCTGCGTGGTATTGGATCACATAAGCCAGGGCTGACTACAGGCCACCCTCTCCCTGGTCAGACGTTGCCATAGTCCTGTGGCTGGTTGACCATCCCCACGGCTTCTCTACCTGGCACTGCAAATGATCGACATATTCAGGGAGCTCTTCTGACTCATGAAGGTATTGGCCTATTTTTCCAGGTACTGGTTTTATATTTTGTGTCTCGAGGTGTATCTTACCTCGTTGTTCTAGAAGTTTCTTGGGTGTGGCTTATTGCTGCTTCTAAGTACGGACAACAGCCTTCTTTTGCATCTGCCGCCTCCTGCGTCCCTACGGAGAGCATGGGGTGTTTACCAACTGTACCCCACCAGCTGGAAGACTGGATTGCAGAAGGGCAGCCTTCAGAAGACTTATACTCTGAAGACAGTTATGTTTCACCTGAAAATGTAAAAAAACGCTATCTCTTAGGATGTTAGTGAATTCTAAACTCTGTGAGTTGGAAAGGGGAGCTATGATACCATTGCTCACTCACTGGCTGTTCTGTTGTAACAGGGGGTCTCCTCTGCTTGTTCTGGGCCAAATGTGCGGGGCCATGGGGTAGGGATAAGGGAGCCCCAGACACTACCTCTTGGGTTATTGTATCTGTACTCAGTTCTCAAAGGAAAACCTTGCAGAATCATCAGAGTAAAAGAAACATGTGCTTTAGTGGCTGTTATGCAAGTGGGAGGCAGTTTCTCTACAGGAGTGTGGAAGGGTGATTTGCGGGTTCCCGCCTCAGCCCCGGCCTATGAAGAGGCTACTGGCTGATCTCCGAATCCCCCTGGCTGGGGACCCTGGCAGCGGGCCTCTGCGGCAGAGGGAGGAGCTGTTCTCTTGTCTTCTCGTTTCCAGCAGGACATGACCTCCAGCCATTTAAAAGCTGTTTTTATGTCTTCTCCTTGAGACAGCTCATCCTGCCTCTAGCTGGTTGCCTGTGAAGAAAGACAGAGGAAGGAAAATAAAGAACGATGGATGGAAGTTCCTTCCCCACACTGAATGGCCTGTCTTCTTCCTCAGACCGCTCAAGGATTCGTGTCAGTGCGTCCTGCCCCCTCCCCGCGCCCTCCCCGCACGTTTCCCCAGAGCCAGCCTCCTCCGGCTTCTTCACAGCTGGCTGCTCCCACCTCCCACCCGCAGCTCCCACTGGGCCCTGCCTGCTTCCCAGACCAGGCTGGGCCGTAGGCAGGAAACAATGAAGCAGCCCCCAGTGCTCGCCACCCGCCCCCTCGGCTAACCAAGGATGCAGGTCCCTCCGCTGACTGCTGAACTGTCTCCTGGCATCCCTGTCCCCCTGCCTCCTGTCTGCTGGTGCAGGACAGCAGTGGCTGACCTTTGCAGCCTGAGTCTGTCCTCCACTGAGGGTCCTGGTTTCTAAGTCTGCCATTCTGCTGGGGACCTTAGAGCAGTGACCTTAGAGAATTCTGAGGCCAAGGAACTTCGGGATTCTGCAGGGTCAGAGCGTGGCTTGCAGTGTGTGGTTTGGGAGGCTTTAGCTCTCCTTCCAAATCTCTGTAGCACTTCCACATTTTGATATAGGGAACTGACATTTTCTCTATCTCATGGAAAGTGCTGTCTACATTCAGCTTTTCTAGTCTTCTTCCAACAACACTGCTGCCTCTACGTCCTTTTTAAACTGTAATTCTAGAGTCGCTCTTTCTGAATGGGACTTACCTTACCGTTTGCCTAAACCCGAGCCCTGACTGCCCTCGCACATGGCCTCACACTGGTCTGGCTCCCAGGGCTTTGGCTGTGAGGGGCCCTGGCTTCCCATTTTTGGGCTCTGCCCCCAGATCAGCTGTGGGATCATTGTTCTGATCACTCCTGTTTATCAGTCCTGGGGATCTGCCTGAACTATCCCCACCGTGTGCTCAGTCTTTCCATCTTGAGACTCAGTAACAGTGGCCTGTGGTTCTGGACCAACTGGGTGGGGCGGCATTGGGGACCACCAGAAGGATAGAGGTTTGGCATCCCTTCAAGCTGACAATCTTTAAATTCTGTTCAACACTTATTTAGTGGGGACAGGGACAGTGTGGCAAAGAAGAGTTTCTAATTTTTACTTCAGAACCTTGTTTCCTTTTGTGGCAAAGGAACCAGTTCACGTTTGACCGTTCTGTAATGAGCCCTGGGTGGTGACTGGAGTTACAATGGGCCATACTTTCAGATATATTCCAGTAAGATCTTAGCATTCCTTGTAGTTGAAGCTCCAGATAGCTTACCAGGGCTCTGGGCCTTTCTAAATATCTTTGGCACCTGGACATACCTCACCCATCGCCAGGCTGTAGGCAATATGTCATGCCAGGCTCTCTGACTCCAGCTTGTTCAGTTTTCCTGTGCAAAACACCTTGCCAACCTGCTACCCTTTGCAAAAGAATGGTAGCTGTTCAGAATGAGGAAAAATTTCGACATACAGTCTGTCCTCTGGGGCCCAGTGGAGTTTCTTCTCCAGGGCTTTTCCTGGTCCAGATGAAAATGGCCCTTCAAATGAGCCTTCCAGCTGATCCCTCAGGACATGTTTCAATTCTCATAAATTTTGCTATCAAGACAATTTGAGGGGAAAAAAGGGCCATTTTTGTTTCTTCTCCAGGAAATTGAATTTGACATTTCCACTCTCATGGGAAGATTCTGATGGAAGACATTCTGTACAGCTGAATGGCTGTGTGACTCAAAAGTCCTCAAGAAAATAAATGAAGTGACTGAGGTCCTTTGAGGAAGAATCCATTTTATGAGAGTCTTCCAGACTTTGAAAAAGGCACAGGTATGACTGGTTTCAGTGGGCCCAGTGGGGTCAAAGAAAGTGGCCAACTGTATTTGGAATAGTCTCATGTTGAATGCGATGTGGGGAGTCAGACTGATCATCACGCCATACCTTTGCTCCCGGATGTCTCCCGTAGGATGTGACGAGGAAGAGCAAAGGCCCTGGGATGAGACAGCCAGCAAGTGCGTCCTGGCTCCACCAGGAAGTTGTCCCTTGTTCTGTGCTCTTGGACGAGCATGTCCAACCTCAGCCAAGGCCAGTGTTGTCTTCTATTATAATTAGACATTTGCACTCTTCTTCTTCACTAGATTGTGTGCTCCTCGAGGGCAGTGACCATTTCTTTTACAACCGTCCATCCCATAATGGGCACTTATAAATGTTCCTTGCCCTACCCTATTCTGTGTGTGATATTAAGCTGTCAGTTCAGCTCACTGCAGCCCTCTGGAAGAGATATAATTAATTAGCCCATTTTACAGAGGAAGAGACTGAGGCCCATGTCCCACAGTTAGCATGTGGGAGAGCCAGATTAACAACCCACGGCAGGAACCCAGAAAATGACCCCCCGCATCTAGTCCAAAACTCAAGCTCTTGAGCCTGATGCTGTTTTGCTTGTCTAATCATGAGCAGCGCTTGGCCTACCTTCAAATCTTGTGGTTGATTGACGTGATGTGTTTCTTTGTCGGAAGCTTGGCTAATAGTGTTTCATCCATCGCCCTCTAACTTCTCTGATAATAAAAATGTATTCCTTTCATGCTGCTGTCTTCTGAGGCCCAGAGATTTTTTTTTCCCACCAACTGTATCTTTTTCCCAAGAAGTACTGTTACCAAGTAAAGGACACTTCGTTGTTTTTGCTTCTACTTTTCTGATCATACTTTAAAACATTTCTTTCTCCAAGCATTTCAAATCAGTTCTGGATTAAAATATACAGCTTTCTGAGAAATATGGCAATTTTGGCCCCTATGGGAAAGTGTGACTTTGGCCTCCAGTCACCTCTTTTATGGCCTCAGAGGGATGCTAATGTGGGAGGCTGCCTGGGCTAATGCTCTACGGAAAATATAGTCAGGCACATGTGGGAATTAAGTATTGTTTCCAGACCACCAGAGACAGTTACACATGTCTTTATTAATGGGATCTACTGGGGTTGTGAGTGTGGGGGGACGGTGGGGTGTGGGGAGCCAGAGTGGTGGGGGCTGAGTTAGCAGACCCCAGTTGTACATGTATTTTAACGAGTTCTGAAGAGTTCAAATGCTTTGGCTTTGCGTGCTGACATGCCCCAGGGTGAAGTGTGGAAAAATCATCATGGCCCAGTGGCTGGGGGTTTCGGGGGTAGAACGAGACATGCAGGCCTGCTGACTGGAATCCCAGAAGATCTGGAGCCGAAAGACGTGATGAGCCAAATGGGCTGGGTGTGCGTGAAATCTGAAGTCCTCCCCGGAGATTGGGCAGGGAAGTCTGCCACCTAGTTAGTGAGTCTAGCACTTGTCACTGGTTGATCCATTAAAATGATGTTAATCTGGTTCAATGGACTCACTTGGCTTCTCAGCCAGAGAAAGCTCACAGTCTTCAGTGATGCTGGGAGAGGAAAGCAGAGGGGGAAGTCCAGCTTATTTCTGAAAGAAATAGAAAAAGGAAGGTCAATGCTGAAGCCACCTGTGCAAATCTGTGAAGGGATGAAATACTTTTTGTCAAGGGACTACTAAACTAAAGTGATAGCATAACACACACACACACACACACACACACACGCAACCAAACCCAAATGCCTTATGATGAAGCCTGAAACCACTGGCAAACTTCTGGTCATGGGTCAATTATTTTACTTTTTACAATGATCCGTTCAAAACTCAAGTGTTGCTAAAGAAATTGGGTGGGCTCTTCATTCTCTCTTTACTTGAGTTCCACTGACGTTCTGCTGGTGTTAGAGGGTTAGCTGTTCGTTAGCTCTTTGCTAGCTGGTCCTGAGCAACTGGTTTTATTTTTTTATTCTATGCATCATATGAGCTATTTAATTGATTACTCATATTAAACATTTGCTGAATGCCAAGTGTCCTTGTAGATACAGGCATACCTCATTTTATTAGGCTGCATTTTTTAAAAAATTGAGCTTTGCAGATGTTATTTTTTTTTTTTTACAAATTGAAGGTTTGTGGCAACCCTGCATCGATCAAGTCTATTGGTGCCATTTTTCCAACAGTATTTGCTCACTTGGTGTCTCTATGTTACAGTGACAATTTGAAAATTCTCACAATATTTCAGACTTTTAAAATTATTATTGTATTTGTTATGGTGATCTGTGATGTTACTTTTGTAGTTGTTTGATGTGCAATGAACCGTGCCCATATAAGATAGCGGACTTAATCAATACTTGTTGTGTGTGTTCTCACTGCCACACAGACTGGCTGTTCTCCATCTCTCTCCCTTTCCTTGGGCCTCCCTATGCCCTGAGACACAACAATAGTGAAGTTGGGCCAATTAATAACCCTACAATGGCCTCTAAGTGTTCCAGTGAAAAGAAAGGTCACATGTCTCTTACTTTACATCAAAAGCTAGAGATGGGTAAGCTCAGTGAGGGAGGCATGTCAAAAGCTGAGATAGGTCGAAAGCCAAACTTCTTGTGCAGAACAGTTAGCCAAGTTGTGAATGCCCAGGAAAAATTCTTGAAGGGATTTAAAAGTGCTACTCCAGTGAACACAGGAATGGTCAGAAAGCAAAACAGCCTATTGCCGATATGGAGAAAGTTGGAGAGGTCTGGATAGAAGATCAAACAAGCCACAACAGTCCATCAAGCCAAATCCAGAGCAAGGCCCTAAATCTCTTCAATTCTGTGGAGGCTGAGAGAGGCGAGGAAGCTGTAGAAGAAAAGTGTGAAGTTAGCAAAGGCTGGTTCATGAGGTTTAAGGAAAGAAGCCATCTCCATAACATAAAAGTGCAAGTTGAGGCAGCAAGTGCTGATGTAGAAGCTGCAGCAAGTTCTCTAGAAGATCCAGCTAAGACCATTAATGGAAGTAACTACACTAAACAATGGAGATGGAACAGCCTTCTATTGGAAGAAGATGCCATCTAGGACTCTCATAGCTAGAGAGGAGAAGTCAGTGCCTGGCTTCAAAGCTTCAAAGGACAGGCTGACTCTCTTGTTAGGGGTTAATGCAGCTGGTGACTTGAAGTTGAAGCCAATGCTCCTTGACCATTCCAAAAATCCTAGGTCCCAAAATGCTGAATCTACTCTGCCTGTGCTCTAAAAAGGGAACATCAAACCCTGGATGATGGCACATCTGTTTATAACATGGTTTACTGAATATTCTAAGCCCATCCTTGAGACCTACTGCTCAGAAAAAAAAAATTCCTTTCAAAATATGACTGCTCATCGACAATGCACCAGGTCACCCAAGAGCTCTGATGGAGATGGACAACAAGGTTAATGCTATTTTCATGCCTGTTAATGCAGCATGCATTCTGCAGCTCATGGATCCAAGAGTAATTCCAACATTTTTCCAGATCTTATTGTTTTAAAAATACATTTTGTAAGGTAAGGTAGTGATTCCTCTGATGAATCTGGGCACAGTCAATGGAAAATTTTCTGGAAAGGATTCACCATTCTAGACACCCACCATTAAGAATGTCCATGATTCATGGAAAGAGGTCAAAATATCAACATTAACAGGAATTTGAAAGCAGTTGATCACAGCCCTCATGGATGATTTTGAGGGGTTCAAGACTTCAGTGATGAAAATAACCACAGATGTGGTAGAAATGAGAGAAGTAGGATTAGAAGTGGAGCCTGAAGATGGGACTGAATCGCTGCAATTTCAGGCTAAAAATTTAATGGGTGAGGAGTTGCTTCTTGTGGATGAGCAAAGAAAGTGGTTTCTTGAGATGGAATCTGCTCCTGGTGAAGATGCTGTGAAGATTGTTGAAATAAAGGATTTAGAATATCACATAAACTTGATAAAAGCAGCGGTAAAGTTTGAGAAGATTGACTCCAATTTTGAAGGAAGTTGTACCATAGGTAAAAAGCTATCACACAGCATTGCTACAGAAACATCGTTTGTGAAAGGAAGAGTCAGTTGATGCAGCAAACTTCATTGTTGTCTTATTTTAAGAAGTTGTCACAGCCACCTCAACCTTCAGCATCCACCACCCTGATTGGTCAGCAGCCATCAACATCAGGGCAAGACCCTCCACGGGCAAAAAGATTGCAACTTGCTGAAAGTTCAGATGATGGTTAACATTTTTTAGCAATCAAGTATTTTTTAATTAAGGTATCTACATTGCTTTTTTAGACATAATGCTCTTGCATACTTAATAGACTACAGGTACTGTAAACATAACTTTTATATGTACTGGGAATCCAAAAAAAATTCATGTGACTTGCTTTATGGCGGTGGTCTGGAGCGGAATATCTTTGAGGTATGCCTGTACTTGACTTGTGTAGTTTGTAACTAAGGGATACCTATCATCATTCTCATTTTATAAAGGAGGAAACTGAGACCTAGAAGGTTCAGTGACTTGCCCTCAAGGCCATACAGCTGATTAGAGCTGGGAATCAGATGTAGGTTTCTCTGATTGCGAGGTCTTCCATGGTGTTGATAAGGCTTCTTGGATCAAGTTTCTTCTATATTCGCTGCTAGGTTGCTAAACCCAAATTCTTAGCCTATTTCTAGCCAGTGTACAGGGTCTGATGAAGTGTGTTGAATTAAATTCTGTCTTCCTTTTATTTTCACTACTCTTACTTCCCTATTTCCCTATTGTAACATTATTATATTCTTTGTATTACTATATATATGATGGATTGTCTTAAGATTTTTTTTTGCAAGATATTTAGGGAATGTAATAGCAAATGGGAAGGAACTATCTATATAAATAAATGACAATCTAGACCCAATAATTGTTAATAGTTTTCCACAGAGTCCTGAAATCTAGCATGTTTCCCATTTCTTTGCTACCTTTCTCTCTTTCTCCCACCTCCTTTTTTTTTTTTTTTAACTTGTAAAAGCCTAAAGCTACTGCCACACTTTTGGCTACATGGAAATTATTATTGCTATTATTTATTTTAAGTAGGCTCCATGCTTAGTGTGGGGCCCTATGTGGAGCTTGAGCTGAAACCAAGAGTCGGATGCTCAGCTGACTGAGCCACCCAGGCGTCCCTAGTTTTCTTTTTTAATTCATTGACTCAAACTCAAATATTGCTAAAGAAGTGTTTGGGAGCTTTTCCCATTCTTTATTCTGGTGTCATTGAAATTCAGCCAACTTTGGTTATAAGAAGTCCAACAGTTTTATAACACATTGTTTTCCCAGGCAAAGTAGCAAATGAAACACATTATGTGAAGCTAGAGAACAATATAGTTTTATGTCTTTGTTGAGGAAGAGAAAATGACCACCTTGGTCACTATTGGCCCTTTCCTTTAACCAAACACATTCTCTGAGCCTGGAGACAGATTTAAATCCTTGAGGCTGCTGAAACAGCCTCAAGTCCTTCCTGAGTAATAAGACAGTTATGTCCACCAGTGTTTGGGAGATCAAAGCCTTAGCCCACTGGCAGTTCCAGTCAAAATGATGCTTCCTGGTAGTTTTACCAGTGGGCGCATGGGATGTGTTTAGTTGGTGCAATGGGGGACTTGTTATTTTTAAAATTTTATTATGTTATTATGTATTAGGAAAAGTGCAATCAACACATTAAGTCTGCTATTTTAGGGATCTGACTCCTTAGTGTAAAATTTAAAATTTAAAAAATGAGTTGATTTTTGAGACAATAATAAGTAATCATGTCGGTGGCAACATACCAGGAGAAACTTATTAAGGTGATAGGCTAAGAACTAATGTCTTGGGAACCTTGAGTGAGGACAGTCATTCATGGAGAAATAGGGGATGACGGATGCAAACTGTTGGATGCCTAGAAATTTTGCTATGACTGAGAATACAGTGCATTGGAAGGTCTTTGATGCCTTTCTAGAAGCCCTTCTTCACCTTCTGTGACTTTGCTGTGACCATTTTGCACTAATAAAGGTCACTTTGATTTCTATTGTTAGTTGATGGGCGTTCTGCTTATCAGCTTCTCTATATTGCAATAAACTCCCTTTTTGTCTCTCAGATCGTAGCTTTTCAATTTGAGCACCAGTCTTCAAGATTTTGCTTGCGTATACTCTAACTGAATTTTGAACATTAAAAAATAAGGATCTAACATTTTTCATTATCATTTTAAATAGTTGCCAAAGATTTAGTTACTGGTATTTTTAAATATTGCTTATAAATATCACTCATTTGAATGACTCCAATGGAGTATAATCCAACGAAATTATGACCCATTTAAGAAAAAAAAATTACATGAACAATTTCTTCTATGTCAGTCAAATTCTGACACCATTGCTTCCTCTCCTAAAACTTTACTCAGTGGTCTGCTGATTCCTTTTGTATCGGTCATGTTAAAATTCCCATTAATAGAGGAACACATTGGGTTGGCCAGATCTAATCCTGTTGATGTGGTAGAGCTCTAAACCGGGCCACTGAGTAGGCCACTGGTCCTCAGAGCTGCTCACCAGGCTGTGGTCAGGTGGGGTCATCTGTAAAAACCATGGCATCCTATGTGTTTGAAACCTGTCTGGAGCAGATTGAAGTAGAACCAGAAGGACTACCACAATAGCCAAAGATCTGAAATTGAAAACGTCTGTAAGAATTACCCAACCAAATTTACCCTGCTCAGATAGTAATGGATTCTGGATTTATTCTTTGTTTGCCTTCCACATTGTGTCTTGGACATAGAAAATGCCTCGTAAGTATTTTCTGGTTGCCTATCTTTATATATTATCTGTTAAATCACCACAGCTTAGAAGGGATCATAGTGGCATCTTGTGTTGTGATTTGGCATGGATAAACCAAAAGGGATCCCCCTACACTTCTCCAGATGTTTGGACTGTAAGAGCTTTGATCTGCTTTCCCAAACAGAGTTTGAGAAATTAAGCTGTCCACGCTCTGAATAAAGAAGGAAGCAGGGGAGGCGGAGAAAGAGAGGGAGGAGGAGGAGGAGGAGGAGGAGGAGGAGGACAAGGAGGAGGACGAGGAGGAGAGAGAAAGAAGAAATGGAGCCAACATTTTTTCAGTTAAGACATTTTGAACTGCAAGTGAGATTACCCAACAAGAGTGGCGTACACAGTAAGAAGGTTGTTATCTCACATGGCAGGAAGTCTGGAGCCAGAGCAGTTCTAGGGTTGGTTTAGTTACAGAATGATGTCACCAAAGGTGCTTTCCAGCCCTTTGCTCTGCCGTCCTCAGCCTTTCAGTGTTATCTCCTCTTGTGGCTGCAAGACTGCAGTGGATGCAGGAATCATGCACAGACAGGACAGCACAAAAGGAGGAAGAAAAGTGTTGTTTGCTTCACTAAGTATCTTTTTATTAGCAAGGAAAAGACCCCAAAGCATATTCTCTCTCAGTTCCCATTGGCTAAGGCTGGGTCACGTGTCCATGCCCAAACCAGTCTTTGCAAAAAGAATGAGAGAGGGGCCCATGAAGCAAAAGATCACATAATTCCTGAACAAAGTAGAGTTGTAATAGCAAGAAAAGAGGCGAAAATGCCTAATGGATTAGACATCAACAATGTCTGCCACATTATAACATCAGATTGGTCTGTCTGGTTCCCATCTTGCTTTCTGTGGATTTTCCTTTAGGGATCTACTTCTTTGGACACCTTCCTCACTGTGCAGTAGTTATGGAATTTGGGTATGCTCCAAGGTTAGACTCTGTTGTGGGTCAGTCAGCAGTATTTTATCCCGTTGCCTCAATGAATGATTCTGAGTGTGGCTATACTTAGGCCATGGCCATGAGCATGGCCATAAGGACTGGTTTGGGTTGATCTGATCAGAACAAAACTCAAATCTGGCTATGGAAATCAATAGTTGCCTCTTTCTCCCACATTTGAGTGAGCTTGCAAGTAGTTGTGGTTGCTCCTGGCCGCCATTCTGATCACGGAAGCAGTTTACCGTGAGATGAAGTCAATATGGACTGTGGAACAACCAGGAGAATCACAGAAATTGAGTTTGACCCATGAGAGAACTGTGCCTAATTCTGTTCTATCTCTGGATTTTTACGTGAATCAATACATGTATGTTATTTGTTAAGCCAGTTTGAATTTTAAAATAAATACTTGCTGAATAATACACTTAAAGAAAACCCTAATTATAGCTTTTATTGATTTAAAACTCTTTAATGTCTCTCCATTGTTCTCAAGATAAAGTCTAGAATATCTAGTCCCATCCCAACCTCTGCTTGAGCCTTACATTTCACTGCCTTGAAATATATATATATATATATTTAAGATTTATTTATTTATTTTATAGAGAGTGAGAGAGAACACAAGCAGGAGGGGCAGAGGGAGAGAGAGAATCCAAGCAGATTCCCCGCTGAGCATGCAGCCTGTCACAGGCTCAATCTCATGACCCTGAGATTAGGACCGGAGCTGAAACCAACAAGAGTTGGTCGCCTAACCACTGGACAACCCAGGTGCCCCTCACTGCCTTGTAATATTTTTTTTTAAAGATTTTATTTATTTATTTGAGAGAGAGAGAGAATGAGAGAGAGCACATGAGAGGGGGGAGGGTCAGAGGGAGAAGCAGACTCCCTGCCAAGCAGGGAGCCCGATGCGGGACTCGATCCAGGGACTCCAGGATCATGACCTGAGCCGAAGGCAGTAGCTTAACCAACTGAGCCACCCAGGCGCCCTGCCTTGTAATATTTTTATTTCCCAGGTTATGTGGTCCTCTGCCATTTGCAGATCTTTGCACACCTTACTTTCTTTGCCTGGAATACCCAATCACACTTTTTTCCTGACTAGTACCTACTTGTCTGTGGCAAATACTGTTGCTGGTTGCTTAAAATCATCCCCTAGAGGAAAGGGCTCTAAAGTAAAAGTAAGAGTAGAGGATACCTCTGTATCTCCTATCTCTTTAACCACACCCCCTGTCCTTAACAGCTAATTTACTGAAGAACTGCCTTTTGAAAAGAAGATCACAACTTCCCATGGATTCTTGAATGGAGAAGCCTACCTTAACTCTCAAGAGCCCCGTTGGCAAACATCTTCGTATCCAGTGGCCAAAACTGACCTGGAGTTTCTTCATATATTATTCAAGTGTTGGTTCAAAACTTTTACCGAGGGTAAAGTACACAATCTCATCAGCTAACTGGCTCTTGCCTTTCAAGAGCTCAACTCTTCTGCATCTGAACTCAACCCCTGAATATTTAAATTTTAATTGTTGCCTTTTTTGATTACTAGTGTATTATCTGGTAAAATGTCTTTGCGTGCTTGTATGTATTGTGTCGTGTTTTATGGGTATTGAAAAAACTTGGTATTTATTTATAAAATCCATAGTAACTACGGACTAAGGTAACTTAAAAGGAAAACACAAAATACCTTCTTGTATAAAGGGTTATTCTGTTCTGCTCTGTTGTAAGTAACATGCAGAGGAGAAAGAGGAAGAAGCAACAGTTGCTGGCAATGTTAGAGCACTGAGTGACACGCTGAGTCACCGCAGAGAATAGAATTTGCAAAGTAATGATTCACCTCTAGGAGCTTATTGGGTATAACTGCTCTGCCCTGAGTATCCCTGGAAAACTGACCAACAGCATCTGTTGACCCATTTTACAGTAACCCAGAGTTACCTTAAGTATTCCATTTTGTAATCCCTCTATGGAAAACCTATAGAATCAAGACATATACTAGTCTCAATTGCGGAAGAGCAAAACCTAAAGTATTTCTGCAGTTTCTGGTCTGGTAAATGTGTCACGCAGTTTATTTTTCAAAAAGTGACACATAAAACACTTAATTCAATTTAACAACAAGGTTTGGCTTCTAGGCGGTTTCTTGTGTGTGACTTCAACAGGTTTTCTTAGGTTGACTAAGAGCATTTGTAAGGAGTATCACATGAATTAATGATGGTTGTGCACAGAAAATTAAGTGTTACCTTCCTATTTATGCTGCTATATCCCTTAGTACAAATCCCAACGGAAGACCTACTTCTCCACGAACAATTCCTAGCAGAATATCCTTCCAGTTCCATGATACTAGAGAGAGAACTTAAAACATATGAGAGGGGGGAAAAAAGCACATTTGGGCTTTTCACTCTTTATTACCTTGGTGATATGGTCACGCACTCTTTTTTTCAAAGCTGTAAAGCTTTTGCTGCAATGAAAATCCTTCCTGCCAGGTTGCCCAGCAACAGCTAAACCGTAGTAAATGAGGACTATTTCACACTGTTACAAAGACAATCCCTTGTGGAATGAGATGGTACTCTGAAGAATCCTCTATTTCATGTGTTTATTGAGATTAGTAGCTTCAGCCTGTTCTGGTTTATTGTGAGGCAGAAGGCCTTGGGTTAGTCCTGTCTGGTCTCTATCTCTGATTTGATGGGTGAAGACTCATATGGGGGTGCTTGCTTAATGTCACCTTGGGAGCAAAACTGGGAAGAGGGACACGTTTGTCTGCAAAGCCAACTCCATTTTAATCTGTGATTTCTCGAAATTAATTTTTAATTACACCGTGATACATGAATACGTTCTCCTTATAAAAATGGAATGATATGATGAGTCTGAGTTTCCCTTGACCACTCTTTTCAAGCTAACTCATTCCCAGAGGTCACCGTTATTATCAGGGCATTGAGGATCTATCTGAGAATATTTCCTGTATATTCACATACGTGTATATGCATATGTATGGGTTAAGGGACATGGTTTTGTGTGTGTATATATGTGTTTGCTTTACAGAAAGGAAGATCATACTATGTGTTTTGTTAGTCACTTGCTTTTTTCAGTCAACACTATTTCTGGGAGGTCTTTTATATACATACTATTCCTTTTAATATGTGTATATTCCTTGGTTTGGCATACACACAATAGTTCACTCAGCCCTTCTGCCCTTAGTGAACAGGGATGTTGTTTCCAGTTTCCTTTTACTTTCCCACCTCCTGGAATTTGCCAATTCTTCCTACCCTTGGGCTACCGGGGTCCATGCATTGTCCCCATGATGCCAAGTAGTACTCACTGAGCCCACTGGGCCACCTTCTGTCATGTAAAGTTTCCTTTTCATTTATTGAGAGAGAAGTGCCAAGTTCAACTACCTTGTTCTGGAGTCTTCCTCCATTTCAGAACTCGGGATGACTCCCTGCTACTTGCAACAGTAGTTCTCAAACTTCCCAGTTGTGTTTGTGCTTCTGAACTTCACTTATTTTGTTTTCTCTGCTTCGATTTCCTTTTTCATTCTCCCCTTTTAGCCCTCAGTTCCACCTGGCAGATTTCTACTCATCACTCAAGGCCCAGTTTAAATGTCACTTTCTGCACAGTCTCCCTCTGCTCTCTCCCTGACCTTCCCTTTTTACTTGTTTTTTAAATTCCATTACTAATAAAATGTATGCTTTGGTACATACACACACACACACATACACACTCATGTACACACATTTTTTTACATTCAGTTATACACGGTTCCCAGGTATGGTTGTTAAGGCTGTGTACTGCACAGGACTGTGGGGCATCGTTCACATTAATAATGGTTGCATATTTATTTTGTAATATGTTTATTTGAGGGGCACCTGGGTGGCTCAGTCGGTTAAGTGACTGACTCTTGAATTCGACCTGGGTCATGATGTTGGGGTTGTGGAACTGAGCCCCATGCCAGGCTCTGTGCTGAGTGTGGAGCCTGCTTGGGATTTTCTCTCTCCTTCTCTCTCTGCCTTCCCACCATGCACGTACCTGATCTCTCTCTCTCTCTAAAATAAATAAATAAAATCTTAAAAAAAAAATCTTTATTTGAATTATTGTGTTTTGACCACAGCTCAATTTATTTACCTTTCTAAGGTAATAATTTTAGGCACTCCACTGTGTTTTTATCCTTCAGCTTTGCGGGGCGGGGGGGTGTTAATAATAACTGATATATGTATAACACTTCACATAATTACAAGGCATATTCACATATAATGATAATAATAGTTTCCATTTTAGTCTTTTTATTAAGTGTCTTTCATATGCTAGGCATCTCTCAAGAAGATTTTTTACATGCATTCATTATTTCATTTAAACAGCATAAGTACTGGGGCGCCTGGGTGGCGCAGTAGGTTAAGCGACCGACTCTTGGTTTCGGCTCAGGTCGTGATCCCAGGGTCCTGAGATCGAGCCCTGAGTCAGGCTGCACGCTCAGTGCGGTCTGCTTCAGATTCTCTCTCCTTCTCCCTCTGCTCCCCACCCCCGCACTCCTCACACACACACACACACTCTCTCTCTCTCTCTTGCAAATAAATAAATAAATCTTAAAAATAAAAATCATAATTACATGCAAAAATAGATATCATTAGTTCCACTGAACGGTGAGGGAAACTAAAGGACAGTGAGGTTGAGTGACTTGCCCAAGGCCATTACCACTAAGTGCAAGCACTGTCTATGTCCCTACTCCTTGACCCGCCATGACCCATTTTATAGAGGAGGAAACAGAAGCTCAGAGTGGTTAAGAGCCTTATCTTTACCTTTAACTCAAAAGCTCATATGCTTTGCTCTATTGCATACTAGCCCTTAGATTATCTTTTTTTTTTAAATTTTTACTTTTTTTAAAGATTTTTTTTTTAAATTTATTTATTTGGCAGAGAGATAGCACAGGTAGGCAGAGTGGCAGGCAGAGGGAAAGGGAGAAGCAGGCTCTCTGCTGAGCAGGGAGCCCGATGCGGGGCTTGATCCCAGGACCCTGGGATCATGACCTGAGCCGAAGGCAGACGCTTAACCGACTGAGCCACCCAGGCGCCCCTAGCCCTTAGATTATCTTAATATTAAAACCAAAATGCTCTAATTGCAGTTGTTTTTTTTTTAAATTAACTGTGATTTTTTGGTAAAACGTAATGATAAAACCACACCTTGCAGACGAAGAGATTGGAGTTGAGAAAGTTTTAGTGACTGGCCCAACATATATCTAGTAAATGGCTAGGCTGGGATCTGCACCCAGGGATTCTGACTTCAAATGCCTTACAACATCTTACAATCAGGTTATGGACTGCAGACGGCCCCACTTCCCCCCGGGCCTCACCACCGTGTCACTCCAGAGCTGGTGTCTCCATCAACAGCCAGCAGCCCACATCACCACCCCCAAGGACATGATCCCTTTTGAACTTCAGGTGATAAAAGCAGAGATACATATAGCTGTTCACCTGACTAGAATGCCAAGGGCACCTAGCTGGCTGAGCGTCATCTGGGAAAGCTGGAACCTGCTGGGGCAGGGGGCGGGGATCTGAGTGGCACATGACGGAGCTCCCTGGACCCCGAGGAGAGGCAGGGCGCTATCTGTGCTTGTAGATTCTGGCCGGGGCCGATACCTTTGTATTTGTTCTGAGGGGGATGAGACGGTGCTGTTTTGACAGGCGGGGCACCAGAAGCTGCTAAGTCAGTGCTGCCGTGTCCCTGGGGGTGGGGGGCTTGAGGGGGGTCACTCAGCTCCCCGCTCTGCCTCACTTGCCCATTGGCTGGTTCGCCAGGGCTTTGGGAATATTGCAAGGAATGCATGTGTGGAGCATGGGAGAGTAAGACTAGTTTTGAAGGAGGTCCTATCAGTTAGAGAACGATGGCCCGTCTGCCGTGAGAGAAGTCCCAGTTTTGGAATGCAAGCCTGCTCCATTCGGAAGCCCAAGATGTTTTCCTCATATCCCTGCACCTGACTCACCGCTAACTTCCCAGCTGGGCATTTCTTCTGAGCCCCTCACGTCACAGGGCAGGGCTGCAGTGATGAGCTCCCACTTGAAGGCCGCTCGAAGGTCCTGGGATGGAGCCCCCCATCGGGCTCCCTGCTCAGCAGAGAGCCTGCTTCTCCCTTTCCCTCTGCCTGCCACTCTGCCTACCTGTGCTATCTCTTCTGAGGCCTCAGAAGGCCATACTCTCGGCTCTCGGTGTACTGCCCTTTAGACAGGCTTAATATGGGAACCCAAATTGATTGCTTTTTGAATTTGTTGTTTTGTTCATTTCATATAAAACAGCAACTGATCACGGGCTCATTAACTAGTTGCGGGCAAGTCACGGAGGCTCAGCGCATGAGGTTGGGACTCACTGTTCTGCCGCCCAGCCGAGCAGGAGGCAGGCACGAGGCCCGCAGGCGGGAGGGCAGTCCAGTGTCCGGGGTGCACTTGAGGAACGCAGTGGGCTTTGCGGTTCTGTGCAGGATGTGCAATCAGGACGGGGTATGAATCGGCGGTTAGTCCATGCTTCCCACCGAGGGAGCTTTTCGTTTTAAACCTATTTTCTTGGCATGGCTCCCTGTTCCTGTGCTTCTCGGTTTCCCTGCTCTGCATCAGTGAGCTGTTGCTGCTAACCCCAGCATCTGAGCATCTGGCTGCCGCCACGGGGATCCCGGCCTCCTCTCTGGAACAGGCGGGCTTGGGGGCAGTTCCTGCCCAGGGCACAGGCACTGTGGAGAGTGAAAAATGCCCAAGGTTTTGCAGCTCATGTGACCCAAGCACCCAACTATTGGAAACATGGGAGAGCTGGGAAGACAATCGCGACAGCGTGGCGAACACAAAAAACAAGAAGCAAGAAGCAAAACACACACACACACAAACCAAACAAAAGGACAAGCAACAACAACAACAACAACAAAAACCCAAATGAAAGAACCAGAGCTGAGGTGAGGGATGGAATAATACCTGCGCTGGGGCACATGTAAAGTGTGAACCGGGGACAAGAGGGGCAGGGCAGAGGCATGGCAATCACCACGGGAGGCGCAACTTCTAGACACTGGCAATTCTGAGGTCGGGGAGGTGGTAGGACAGCCATCTGGAAGGGAAAGGAGTCTCCAGGGAGAAGAGGTTCTGGAGTCCAGCCGCTACCTGTGAGGGGAAGGGCGAGACTGTGCGGTCAGACGGTCAGAGTCAATGTCTGTGGGAGACGGGCGCCCCTGGGTGATACCAAGTCTGGTTCTCGCAGCACTGTTGACCGTTACCACTGGCCACAGAGCTGACAGTCTGTGGTGGAAAGTGTCTGTCACGTGCTCACACCAGCCCAGGTGGGTCAAGAATTGACAACATCCATTAGGAATTAGGTCCAGCCGAGGGTCAGGGTGAGCTCTGTTTTCTGCCTGTACTTCTTGATTCCTGCCTCATTGCTACGCTGACGTTTAGGTACGTTCTCATGCCGACCAGTTTCTGTAGGTCTTCCAATCACCAAAGTAGGACTTAGGACCCACAGATCTGAGCCTTCTTTCTGACTCCCTCAGTGCTGACTTGGGCATCTCTGAAATAGCTGTGGAAGATTCACAATTGATTGGTGGCTCATGTGGCCCTAGAAAGCATTTCTTAACTCTCGATATGATTGTACCCAACGGACTAGGAATGTTCCCCTGTGCTTATGCTACTAAGATGACTTAAGTCATGCCAACTTCTCAGTTAACAATCAGAAAGTGTACTGTGGACCTGGTGAAAAATCATATGTCAAAGGTGCTTTGTCACAGGCAGAAATGAATTTGGGGAAAAGTAGATTTGATGCTCAAAGTGCACTCCCAGCCTGGGTTTATTTACACTCAAATTCCTCAATATCTGCTAACAAAGATGTCTCTTCCCAATAGGAATGCCAGACTGCAGAGAGATTTCCCCGGGAGCCTTACACATCTGGATTAGAAATTAAAAAAAAAAATCATCCAGTTACTTCTGTATACTTGGAAGTTTAGCAGAATATAGCCATAAGAATAAAGCTATATAGCTTTGTCCCTTCCAGCTCAGAGGTCTTCCCATTTTACCAGGCTGCACCCCAGGTCAATTAAATCAGAGTCTCTGGGGAGACCTCAGCATCGGTAACTTTGCAAAAGTTCTCTAGGGGATCCCATTGTGCAATCAAGGCTAGGGCCCACTGGTATAAGAGTGAGCCGTGCTCTCTAAGGCCAACTTATAAAATTGAAACCAGATCACAGGTGTGATGGGATATAGATGCTCTCAATCCTTAGCATGACCAGAGCTACTTGGCAGGGCGGTGTTACCTGCGGCCTCAAACCTCCTCCCCTAGGTTGCTGAGGAACAGGACCATTTTCCATGTGACACAGGCTGAGGGCACCTGGTGGTTTAAAATCAATTCTCCCATTTACAGAAAGTCGGCACGAGTGCCATGTAGCCACCAGCAGTCAATGTAAGCCGACCTTTGGGCCAACCCTGTAAACTGGCAGCTTCCAACATACAGCACCTGCTATGTGTGTGTTTCATTTCTCTCTCCCTCCCTCCCTCTCTCCCTCATCTGTCTGTGTCCCGACTGTCTGCCTGCCTGCCTACCTGTCATTCAATTTACTTATTTATATTATGTTCCCAACAGTTTTTAAAAAGGGAGTCCTTGGAAAATATTATTATTAATCTTCAATAAGTAGAAGACATTAATGAGTGGTTGTTTAGGTTCCTGCTCCTCTGGATTTATTTACCCAGTCTCATATTCTGGAATTCCCTTATGTGTGCACTTCTTGCATCGCAGGATTTACTTATCTGGTGTCTCACGGGAATCCCCTTATCCACATTTCCCTGTTTCTGTACCTTTCCCATTCTTCACAGCCCACTACCAGTGCTGTCTTCTTGGCACAGTCCTGCCATCAGAAAGAGAATCTCGTGCATTTCTGAGCTTTGCAGCCCAGGTCTTAAAGCATCTGTCACTCCGCCCGGCAAGCAGGTGGTTGTCTGTAGATAGGTCTTATCTCCTGGTGGTGGATGTTATTGGTGACCTATCAACCTCCCACTCACCTTGTAACAGATTGTATTTTCCAAAAAGAAGTTGCAGCAATAATTCCAGTCTCCTATATTCTTCCAGAATCTTGCCATGGAACCATCAAATGTGGAGTTTATGTTCCCTTCCCTTGCACCTGGGTGGGTCTTTGTGACTTGCTGCACAAACAGATGTGACAAAAGTGAGGCGAAGTTAGAAAAGGCTACAAAGCATCCCCCTGACTCTATCTTAGGACATGTACCTCCAGAGCCCTGAGTTGCTGTATAGGAAATCCAGCGACTTACAAGCTGCATGCTGGAGAGATGATGCAGAGGCCTGACAGAGATAAACAGAGATGCTGCCGAGCCCCCTGGCGATCTTCAAGGAGCCCCTCCTCCAGCTGATGCCATATGCAGCAGAGATGAGTTGTCCCCGCTGAGTCTTGCCCAAATTGCAGACTTGTAACCTAAAGAAGATGGTTATCAAGATCGTTTTTAGGCCACCAGGTTTTGGGTGGTTTGCTATGATAATAAGCAACCAGAGCATTACTCTTCCTCCTTCTTAACACAATTTCAGTGTTGTTCAGCTCTCTAGCCCTTTCCCACCAGCTTGTGTGCCCGATTTAGAGGGAGCTGGCCCCATTCCCAGTTCTGCGGGTGGCTCTGTTTGGGCTAAGGGGATTCCTGTCCACTTGTAAGTGATTGTTTCAGGATTCAATTCAGGCCCAAGTACAAGAGGAGAGGTTTGTTGAGGATTTCTTGGTTTGGTTCTTTTCTCTTTTCTGGGAAAACTTCTGGAAGCTACTTTTCCCCTCTCTTTTTAGATTTTTGTTATGTGCAGACATGAGGTCCAGAACCACTATACCAATATGATTACTAGCCTGAGATGAGTCTCCCTCACCAAGAAAAGCAGAGGCCAAAAGAATCACGGAGGAACGGAGCCAGAGACACTGGACTATACCGTTCCTGAAGCCCACCCAACCACAGAACTTCCCAATACATGAGTGTATCATTAAGGTCAGGTTTTGCTGAGAGTCATGCATTCCTAAAGTAACAATGATTTAAACAGGATAGAGGCTTAACTCTTTTTCATGTAAAAGTCTGTAGGAATGCAGGTCAGGGCCAGTGTGGTGACCACATTCTATGAAGGAGTCAGGGACCCAGGATTCCTCCAGATCATCAGCCCACTATCTCCAGGATAGGACCCTTATCGTTAAGGTTCAAGATAATGGCATCTGTTTTCCAGGCGCCTCTAGGGAGGAAGGCATAAGGAAGAAGAAGACAGAGTGTTATGTACCATCTGTCTCCTAGGGAAGATTCTTAGATGTTGCCAGCTACACTTCTGCTTCTATCTTTTTGGCTAAAACTTAGTGTGAAGGAGGCTGGGAAAGTAGTTTTTATTCTGGGTAGCCAAACTCTTTGGTAATAATAGGGGATATATGACTATGGGATATTAGGGGACAACTCAGTCTTTGACACAGTGAGGCAATAAACTTCTTTACCATTTAAGATGAGTTTATATTGGATTTTCCGTTAACTTGTAGCCAAAGACATCTTGACTGACACATCCTCTTTCTAGTGTGTAATCTAGAATACTCTTTTATTGCCAGTCGGTCTACTCAGAAGTTCAAGTCTGGGTGACCTCAAATTAATAGACAGGAAGAGTCTCTCATCTTAAATCTTCTAAGGGAGACAATGTCATGGCACAAGGAACAGTCTAAGGCCAGGGATGGAAATATCTTTTGTATTGAATGCCAACCTCATCACACTAACCCTGCAGGAGGACAAATCCACATTCTGTTTTGTTTGCTGTTATAACCCAGCACCTATTCCAATGCCTGGCACAGGGTAGGTGTTCAATAAATAGCTGTTGACTAAGTGAATGCCTAGATAAATTCTGATAGGTTGACATAGATTGCCTAAGGAGCAGTGTTGAGGAGGATTCCAGGGCTTCATCTTGGCTGAGCTCAAGATGGGGGATGCCAGGTTATCTGTCATCACTGGGGATTGATGCAGAAATACCTCAGGTGATTCTTAAGAGCAGGGATCTGTGATGCATCTTACACATTCTATGCATATTTATTTTCAATTAAAAACTATCATTTCCCATAAAATTACATTTTTTTCCGCATAAGAAAACCTGCCACAGTAACTTGCATGTGGTAGGAATCAATCAATATTTGTTAAGTATTAGTCATGTTTTCCAAAAACAGTGCTCTGAAGTCAGTGGGCACTCAATCAACCGCCCACTGATTGATGTGTTTTAATTAAACATTTCTACATATGCCTTCACATCTATTTACCCCGATTAGCAACTTTTTAACCTAAAAAAGAAATATAATCAGTATATCACAACTTGTAGGTGATGTTAAAGGAGCAGCAAACACTAGTGAAGGACTCGAACCATAAAAAACCTACGTGAAGATGGTTTTTGTTTACTTTCAAGAAAAATAATTCAAAGTGCATATTAAGCTCTAGGAGCAATGACAAGAACAAGAATGTCAAAGTAGTCACGGTAATAATGGGAAGCTAATGAGACACATGTGTGCAATGTGATCTCCCAGTGGGCTGTTTGGGATGGAATGCCTCATGAAGAAGGGAGGGCCAGTCCTTCTCTAAGAATCTTCTAGGTGCCAGTGCATTCAGAACGCTAGTTTTCAGACTTATGTGCTCCATCCTCAAAAGAGGCCCATGTACGTGGAATAAAAAGAGAAATGCACAGAAATAGAAATGGTTAATAATAGCCAGCGTGTGTTTATGTGTTGGACCCCGCTCTAGTCACTTCATATTTGTACTTAATTTAGGGCTTATAATAAGCCCATGAGGTGGCTACTACTACTTTAAGGAACCAGGTATTGATCTGTGATTAGAAATGTAAGGGGAGCCTTGTGCATAGCTCAGTTGAGAAGGATCAAGAAAGAAGTCAGAGTTGTTGACTCTAGAATACACTGCAATTAGTTAAGAACAAACCATGGTCACTGGTATTTGACTTAGAACATGGAGAAAAGAAATGTACCTCCGAAAAGGAACTCAGGCTGCATGCTGAAAACAGCATTGTAATGAGAGTGGGACAGTCCAGATTGGTCCTCGGGCTTGTGCCCTTCTGAGACATTGGGCAGCATTAGCACGGACAGAATGGGCACCTTCTGTGGGTGTTTTTTTATTCAGTAGTAATCACACGTAGGATACAGAACTCTTGGCAGAAATATGGTAGAGGAGATATTGGTACAAGGGAGATATTCCTGGAGGAAATATCTTTATGATCTTTCTAACCCTTAGAGTTTATACATTTTTAGATTAGAATATACCCAACTGGGCGCCTGGGTGGCTCAGTTGGTTAAGCGACTGCTTTCGGCTCAGGTCATGATCCTGGAGTCCCGGGATCGAGTCCCGCATTGGGCTCCCTGCTCGGCGGGGAGCCTGCTTCTCCCTCTGACCCTCCCCCCTCTCATGCTCTCTCTCTCTCATTCTTGCTCTCAAATAAATAAATAAAATCTTAAAAAAAAAAAGAATATACCCAACCGCAGACATTTTATTAAAAAGTCACCATTTCTTCTTCTTTTTCTCCTTCCCTTCTATGCTTTCTTCCTTAAGAAGAGTTAGATTACTGTGCCATGAGCTGGAACATTAGATAAATGCGCTGTTGCCATCTCTTCCACTTTATGACTTTTGTGGCCTGTGAATTACTAGACTGTTACAGGAAAGTTGACTCGGATGATATCTTAATAATGGTAATGAAGGGGAGAAAGCAAGTAACAGAGAGTCTCTTATAAGCCCTCTCATTACTAGCAGCTCTTCCATCTCCTTAGGTCCCTCTTGACATCCTTCTGCCTGGAAACTTCCTGAAGAACTCAGAGTATACTTTAAACAAAGCTATTATACCCAACTCTGTGATGGAGTGCTTCTGCCCAACAGTCTGGGAACATTCCTAAGATGACGACAAGGATGAGTGCAAGTCCTGGAGCGTTTGTGTCATCCAGTTTGAGGTATGATGAAAGGCAGATCAAGGATGGTGCCTGAAGCCCACTTCCCTTCCTCAGGGAAGCTCTGGGTTCCTCTGGGTGAATGTTTGCAAACCCCCTAGGAATGTTTAATTCGCCACTGTCCACCAGATATTACATCGTGGAGGAGACCCTGAAGAGCGATTTCAGGGATGGAAGAAGATTGGGCACGTGTGGTATGCAATGCCCAGGAGGAGGACGTGGGGTAAGAATTTAAATCCTGTTTCCATCCTCGGATATTTTCACTCCAGTCTCCTAGCAGCGGCGAAATAAACTGACCATATAGGGTTGCGGTTCCTTCTTATCATTAGAACCTGGGATATTCTTTTGCAGAGATGCAGAGAAATTAATACGAGGTGGTATTTGTCCCACACTTTCATAAGAGTTTGAAATAAATTTCTGAAAAACGAGAGAGTGATTGAACAAACCTATGAGATTGCTAAACGACTGAAGGGATGCACTGCATAGGGACAGGACTAGGTCATGCAGCAGGGGTGGAAGTGTGATCGGAGAGCGACAACAGCGCCTCCTGCCGAGTGCTGCGAAGCAAGGAGCTCGGTGATAACACCACTGGCTACTTAAATTCTTTTGTTTTGCTTTGTTTTTTAAAGATTTTATTTATTTGACAGAGAGAGACACAGGGAGAGCAGGAACACAAGCAGGGGGAGTGGGAGAGAGAGAAGCAGGCGCCCCGCGGAGCAGGGAGCCTGATCCCAGGACCCCGGGATCATGACCTGAGCCAAAGGCAGACGCTTAAATTCTTTTGGAAACAACTTCCCAGGTGCCGAACACACATTGGAATTTTTTTCCCCTCTGCCATTAGGACCACTACTCATTAGAGGTCAGTATCTCCAAAGAAACCAAAAAATATTCATTGACTTTTAGGGCTCTGTGACTCTCTGACCACCAGTGGAACTGTCACCAGAGACTAAGGTGTGATCTTTGGTTATGCGTCAAAGCTTTGGTATCCTCCTAGGTTTCAGGTGGAGAATTGCAAACCTTAGTACTCTGAGGGCGTTGGAATGGTAAGGGATTCAATTTTGGCAATAAAAGTGTTTCCATCTCCTGGTGTTTTTCCTTCTGGGGTGCTTGTATATTTCAGGAAAACGCTGTTTCATGGCTTGAACATGGGGAATAAAATCTTCTTGGGGTCTGCAGTGTTTTCCCCAGTGATCTCAGTCCTATGCTTGAGTCCTTCTGCTTTTTTATCCCTTCTTCTGCCTCTCTTTTTTCTTCGGACTCAGCTTGACATGGAACTGTAATTTTAGGAATACTGAGCCCTGTCCCAACTGGGGGCGGGTGGAGGGAGGGGACGTGCGAAGTGTCAGGGCTCCCAGGGGCAGAGCTAAGCGCTGATGGATAGCCTGTCTGCTGCCAGAGCTGGGACTTGGCCCTGTGACCTAGCTCTGTGACAGCCACACTTTAACAAAAACTGTTTGAAGAGCCTGCTGTGCTCATGTCCAGATTGTTCTTTAGGCCCAGCTATGGTTCTTCAAAGTCTGAATGCAAGGGCACATTCTGCCTCTCACACCTGGCAGAAATGTGCCAAGGAAGTGCCAGTTTTTCCCCAGCTTCTGTTTTATCTCTGGCCCTACAGAAGGCCCTATGGCTCCCCCATTCAACGAAGGATCTAGTTTTCTTCCCTCCTTCCCTCCCTCCTTCTCTTCCTTCCTTCCTTCCTATAGTCCCCGTGTTTTACATTAGAGCCTCAGACCTTATTCATCTTAGAGCTGAAAGTTTGTACCCTTTTACCAACCTCTCCCTCTTCCTTCCTAGATAAGACTAGTTTCTTGTTTCATTTTTAGTTGTGAAGTGGGTCCGTTTCTAACTGGATTAATGTTGCATACAGCCTCTGATTTTAACCAGGTTTCCAAGCTGAAACTCGGCACTGATTCTGTGGCACAGGGACTAGAGAGGCAATGGTTAGGGATGGAAGCTGCTTCAGTGGCAGAAATTCAGGGACTGAGAGGAATAATAATGAGTTTGACGCCTGGGGGCTCCTCTAAGGTAAGCAAGGAGCTTATGTTTCTTGGAACTGAACCACTGTCGCTCCACAAGAAGCAGAAGGATGATCCAGTGACTTTAATTCTCCTGGGAATCAATAAAAAAAATTTTTTTTTTTAAAGAATGGATCCAGTTTGCAAAACAATAAAAAGATTTTTTGTTTGTTTCTTTTCCTTTCTTTCTTCTTCCTTCATTGTTTTCTTCCCTCTTCCCTCTTCCTCCCTCCCTCCCTTCTTGCTTTTTTTCCTCTCTTGCCAATATTCCCTAATATAAAGAATCCAAAGATAGTTATTTCTTTGTTGAGAAGTAAAGGATGTGCACGAATGAACCATCACAATTTATGATGCCCTGGGTGCTCTATTCATAACCACATTGCTATTTTACGATGCCTATCAAGGATTATGGGTGCAGGCATTAGGAAAAATTGCCTTGTATGTTTATTCATTTCATAGTTATGCCATCTACTGCCTTGGTTTCCACATTAATAGACAAGAAAGAGAACCTGGACAGGAGGTGATGTACCAGGCATTTAAAACTCAATTGAACCACTTGAGGGGATTCTTCATCGTGAACTTGCCAGAAGGGGCCTTGCTTCATGCACTTTCATGTCCCGTCATGTGTGGCCTAGTGTCTCCCACAGAGTGGATGTCCACTCAGCTCTGACTGTGGAAACGGAAGATGTAAGTCTGAACTGCCCTTCCCTCACTCTACTGTGACCTTCTGGAAGGAAGGTACCATGACTTAAAAAAAAAGTCAAGGGGTGCCTGGGGGGCTCAGTTAGGTTGAGCGTCTGCCTTGGGCTCAGGTCCTGATCTCCAGGTCCTGGGATAGAGCCCCGAGTCTGGGCTTCCCGCTCAGTGGGGAGCCTGCTTCTCTCTCTCTCTCTCTGACCCTCCCCCCTGCTCAAGTTTTCTCTCTCTCTCTCAAATAAATTAAAAAAAAAAGTTAAAAAAACTTCAGGTCCCATCCAGATATTATAAAGCACAATAACTAAACTACAGTACATGATTTACACTCAGTAAGTGATGAGAGTGTTTGTTTTTTCAGTGTGTAAGCAGCTCCTGGGTTGCCTTTAAGATTGTATAGTAATCGAAGGGGCCCAGAGTTAGGGGAGTCTGTTTATCCTGTGATCATCTTAAAAAAGGAATGAAAGGACACCAAGATAGTATAGCTCTTGCTATGACCATCCAAATGTGTGCCATTAGCTGGGGTTCAATTATAACCCCATGTTGTAAAACTCAGTCGCTGCTGCTTATTGGCTTTTCCCCATGGAATTCTCCAGAAGTCTTTCAGCTGTGAATAACTAGCGTGTGAACACCAGCACTGCGTGAGCCTCTGTGTGCAGAGCCTGCATTCGAGGAGGGAGCAGGGCAGGACGAAGAGCAGACAGCAAAAAGACAATCACAGGTCAGGTTCTTTTGGCTTCAGGAACTTACCATCTTGCTCAATAAAGAGAAAATGCATGCAAACCCACGTGTTTACTCCTTAGCTCTTCAGTGACTCCAAAGAAGCTGTTTTGAGGCTGTTAGAATGCGTTTCCCTGAAGCCCTGAAAGATAAACTGAGTTTCTCCCAACAGAACTGTTATCTACAGGCTCCCGTCTGCATGGCTGTATTTTATTCACACACACACACTCATGGTTTCTTTGGTTACATGGGTCCCCTTTGGCCTTGCCTGAGGTTCGTCACATCCTTTCGCACACACAGTGACTACTGAAGATATCAAGTCTTTCCTAACAGCTCAGCGGGTGTGGTTTCCATGTGTAGGTAGTCTCTTAGACACTCTTCGCAGGCTTATCCTCACCTCGAGGTGAGGGAGGGCGGGATGGCCACACTGTAAATCATCTTCCCGAACACGTTCTCTGGGAGCCGCCTCTAAGGGAGCGAGATCATAGCAACCTGTGTAGTACTTTCTACCAGCAAGTTCAAAACTATTGTAAACAAAGCCCAATTGATCGCAGCACATTTTTTGAGGCGGGGGGCAAGGTAGGGTATCCTATTTGAAGGGAGGGAAACTAAGACACAGGGGTGAGGTTACTTTCTTGAGGTCATGGGGAGCTTGCAACAGACAGGACTGGAAACTTCCAGCAGTCTGCCTTCTTGGTCCAGCTTCCTGCCTTCAGCTTGGGAATGGTAAGGCTGAATTTGATCCTGAGTGGGTTCTGATCGATTCTTTATCTGACAACGGGCGGGAGCTCTTCTTATGCCAGCCTGCCGCCCCTGCAGTCCAGAAAGAACCTTCGCACTTTGGGGCTTTTGCTGAACAAGACATTGGGATTTGTTCTGGAAGAGCTGATTGCCAGGCCAGTGGGGTCTCGTCGTAGCCGTGTGGTCTTGGGAAGTCATTTTAGTATCAGATTCCATTTCCTTATGTGTAAAATGGGAAGGCAATCCTGATGACAGGGCAGGGTTCCGTGAGGTCCTAATGCACCAGCAAGTGTTTTAATTAAAAAAAAAAAATCGCAGGTGTTTATTTTTGTAAATTAAAAACTTTATGCAATTTGAAACATACACATATCAAATATTAACATTCTCTAAGAATCTGTTTATCTACTACTCACTTCCTTTTGCATTTCTTAAAATTGGGATTCTTCCAGCTGTCTACCTCACCCACTGACCCTCCCTTTCCTAAATTGTTTTCCTGAAGAGCTTTGTCCTCCTTATTGTCATCTCCAGAGGCTTTTTTTTCATGTTCATTCTTTTAGAAGAGTATGGCTTCTGATACTTTTCAAGTTTTCTTGATTACAATCATTTATTTGGATTAAAAAAATCACAACAAATAAGTCAAGCAGATTTGAAAGACAGTTATATGGTTTCACTCATATGTGGAATATAAGAAATAGCGCACAGGATCATAGGGGAAGGGAGGGAAAACTGAATGGGGAGAAATCAGAGAGGGAGATAAACCATGAGAGACTTGACTCTGGGAACCAAACTGAGGGTTACAGAAGGAAGGGGGTGGAGGGATGAGGTAACAGGGTGATGGGCATTAAGGAGGGCACATGATATGATGAGCACTGGGTGTTATATGCAACTAATGAGTCACTAAACACTGCATCAAAAACTAATGATGTACTATATGTTGGCCAATTGAATTTAAATTAAAAATATCACAGCATCTATGGATGCAGGAGTGGATCAGATGACATCCAGAGTATGTGAAGTAAAAGTCGATCCATTTCCCTTCCCTCCAGTCTTATCCCACTGCACTAGCCGGAGTTAACCAATGTGCATGCTACCTCTTCTTTCTCCGTGCTTATGCAAACACATCTGACATGAATATGTGTTCATCTCCTCTATTTTATCCTCTACAGAAAGGGGATCATACATTAAATATGATATATATCATATTTATATATTTATTTATATATAATATAAATAGTTTGCAAGTTGCATTTTGCTTTAAAATATATTCCTGGGGTGCCTGGGTGGCTCAGTTGGTTAAGAGTCCGACTCTTTACTTCAGCTAAGGTCATGATCTCAGGGTTCTGGTTTAAGCCCCGTGTTGGGCTCCACGCTCAGTGTGGAGTCTGCTTGTCCATCTCCATCCCCCCTGGTAGCTCTCATGCACTCATCCTCTCTCTCAAATAATAAATAAAATCTTTTTAAAAAAATGTAACATATTCCTTCAGGTTAAAACACACATATTCTTTTTAACGGATGCACCGTATTTCATAGTACGGATATGTCATCATTTCTTCAATTATTGTCTTATTTATCTTGATTCAATTTTTCAAATATTCCTCTCCCTGCTACCAGAGAAAGCTGCAATAGTCAAATACAAGTATTTTTAAAACATATTGGTGCTTTTATTGCTGTGTGATAGATTTTCAAAAAAGCTGTCATTGGGTCAAAGAGAATGTGCATTTTGACATTTATCAAATGTCAGATTGTTGTCAAAAAACTTACGGCAATTCATGCTTCCACCTGTTATATATGAAAAAGCCTGACTCCCCACATCCTGGCCCCCAGGGATGCCATCAACATTTCTGATCTGTTTTTTTTTTTTAAAGATTTTATTTATTTATTTGAGAGAGAGAGAATGAGAGACAGAGAGCATGAGAGGGGGGAGGCTCAGAGGGAGAAGCAGACCCCCTGCCGAGCAGGGAGCCCGATGCGGGACTCGATCCCGGGACTCCAGGATCACGACCTAAGCCGAAGGCAGCCGCTTAACCAACTGAGCCACCCAGGCGCCCTTTCTGATCTGTTTTAATTTGTGTTTCCTTGATTATTGATGAATATGAATACTTTTTCATGTTTAAATTGGCCATTTTTAGTTCTATTTCTGCGAAATTCCTGTTCATATTCTTTGCCCTTTTTTCTATGGTAAATTCTTTTCATGTTAATATTAATTCATTTGCCATATGTAGTTCAGACGGGTTCTCCTAGTCTATTCTTTGCTTTCTGCTCTTCTTTATGGCATCTCTTGTCACATAGAATTCTTAAGTAATTCACTCTCTTTTTAGAAATCTTTCTCTTGTTTTCTGTGCTGCTCCATAATCCCTGGTTTTCCCCTTCTTCCCTGAATGATTCTTTTTCCATTTATCTCCTTGTTTCCTCTTCTATCTTTTCATTTTGCCCTATAGCTATGAGTCCTTCCCACTTAGTCTTTTTGTTCCCTTCTTAAAATCTTGGAACATTTATCAGTTCTTTTTCATTTCTCACCTTTATGCTGATGATGCCCTGATCGATATCTCCGGCGCCAACCTATAGCCTCAGATGTCCGGTTGGCCATCAGTCATCTGCACTTGGATCTGGCTTCTTCGCCTCATGGACAACTTGGGTAAGAACACATTCTTTGTTTTAACTCCCCAGACCAGTTCTTCCTGCTAACTTTCCTGACATTCTCAATACATCAGTTGTCTGTTACCTGGACTTGAAAGTTTGGGTTCACCTACAACCCTGATATCAAGACACTCATCCAAGTTTTGTCAAGTCTAATCCTTTCCTCTCTATGCCTGATGGTCCCTTCCTAGTCTAACACCTGTCACTTTGTAAGGAAATACTCCCATTTTTATGGATGTGTAGTTCCTCCCATGAGGATGCAAGGATGTAGTATATTAGGAAATGCTCTTGTGCTTCAGAGGGTGGAGACACACTTCAGGGGGAAAGCTGTGGACATGGGGGTGATGGACGGGACATGTCACTGGTAGAATGAAGTCATGAGTAATGTCGATCCCTTGAGAAACAGGTGGTCCCTGCAGGTAAATCTGTGGAAATGAAGAAAGAGTTCCACTAACAAAGATCTTCTTTAAGTTAGAAGTCTAGGAGGTTGCTCCGTATCATATGTTTTAAAGATGGTTTAGCCATATGGAACAGGCTAGAAAGTGAGGGTCCTAGGCAAGAGACGTGCAGGCATATCAGCCTTTGGGGTAGTGTGGTGTTCTGGGGAGATCATGAAAAACAGGGCAAGCTAGCTATAAAAATGATTAGAGACGTGTGTTCCATAAGTCAGATCGGTTTTCTGAGTACCCTTCCTGTGTTTCTACTTTGTTCCCCTTTGTGATTTAGTGAAAACTTTTACAAGTTTGGCTTGTGTCAGTGCTGCAAACGGACAGAGCAGACTTCTCCTGGAATCAGCATGGTGGGGGTGGGGGGTAGACTCAAAGGGAAGGAGCCGAGTCAGAGCAGCCACAGGACTTGGGAGGCAAAGTGCTGAAGTGATTGAGGATGTGGCTGCATAGCCGGACTCCTGTTGCCCCACTTACTGGTGGTATGACCTTTATCAAGTTGCTGGACCCTTCTGTGTCTCCGTTACCTCAGCCGTAAAATGACAGTAATAATGACACCTACTCAATATGGTTGCTAGGAAATTAAATATATTAATATATGTAAAGTGCTTAAAGCAGTGCCTGGCATATAAGAAATAGTATATCAATCTCTGCTTATCACCAGGAAACTACTTTATAGGAACTAAAATTGGGAGTTTCTGTATTGTACTTTGTTGAAGAAAAGGGCAATCTCTCCTATTCTTCATGCCCTGAAAAATTACTCAGCTCCGTTTGCCATCCTGGTCCAGATACCATTTGCATCTCACCCCCAGAATAGTCTTCCTCAGCTCACTTCCACCATGAACTTGGATCCGTTCTGTCTGTGAAACATTGCCTTTTTTTTTTCTTACCCTTTGCTTTGTTTAGGTTGGTCTCATCTACTACCCTTGTTCCCACCTCTTTGACTTCATTAGGAAGTCTCCCTCACCTGGTATGTCCTTCGTTCCCAACTCTTTCTCTCCCTTCTACCTCCACTCCACAAATGCTACCTATCCTAGGACTAGATTAATGCAAATGTTTCTAGGACATATTTGATGACTACCTTACCTTTCACTGTTTCACATGTGCCTTTGACTCAACATATTTAGATTTGAACTATTTATCCCTGATTCTTCCCACTCACTTTCTTACAATTTCTCTCCTATTGCTGCCTGCCAGCATGTGAGTTGAGAATACCCAATAGAAATTAAGAACACCAGTAGCAACACATCATCACTGACACGTCTCATCCCTTATTCCAAATATCGATTGGTTACCATGTTGTCTTGGTTCTACATCCTGAATCGTTCTCTATTCCATCCTTCTCATTACCTTTTGTCTTGATTACTGAAATCAACTCCTAATTATTTCCTTGACTCTAATCTTGTTCTACTCTAAACCATCTTCCATGCAGCAATTATAATAATTTTTCTAATACACAAATCAAATTGTCCTAGTCTCCCCTTTTGATATTGTAAAGGCTTTCCACTGTGGAAAGATAAAATCCCTTTCCTTTTTGCCATCTGGTCTCTGCCCCTCTACTATTCTTATCTGTCATCATTGCTCAACTTTTACTCTGAGTTTCAGCCATTAATAAATCATCATCATACCATTTCCTGACTCTGTGCTTTTGTGTGTTTAGTTCCTTCTACCTGGAAGACTTTTCACTCAGGAGTCTACTTGGAAAACACCTTCAAAACTCTCTTTAAATGTCACCTTTTTGTGATTTTTTTTTTGTTCTTATGCTCATCTTAAGCAGTATCTTTCTATCTATCTCTATCAACTATCTATAAATAATTCAATCTTCCTAGATTATAATATATTATAAAACAATAAAGTAAAATTTAAATATAACTTAAAAGTTATATAAACATAAAAATCTATGTATATGTTATAAATTATAAAATAAAATATAAAATAATTATATATATAGATTATATATAATATCTATTATCCATATATATAATCTATAGTTATATACACACACTACATTGAAAGTAAATTATTTGTTTGTTTACAGGTCTGCCTCTCTTTCTAGACTGAGTTCCTTGTGGGTGGGATTGTGGGTTACTCATATACCTCTTGTTTAGCATGATGCTTCATATGTTATAGGTAGTCCATTAATATTTATTGAATAAATTAACAAACAGAATAACTCATACACTTTACAAGTAGAGGGTAAAGTGTGCAAAGGCAAAGGCAAGTACAGTGCCTTTTATATACGCTCTTGCATCTCAGTCATATTTGGAACTTAGTAGGCAATTAACAAATATTTATTGACAATCTCTGTTGAGCTCGGCCACATGGGAGTAGAGTCTGTTTTATATTATTATTAACAAATGTTTTTATGCATTTTTGCCATGCTCACATAATTAGATTTAAGTTCCTTTAGGGTGAGGACAATACTTTATGCATTGCTAACCCCACAGTGACCCTTCCAGTGCTGTTTCATGAATGTCCATTGATTGGATAACCAGGTAGCAAAGCCTGGATTATTTCCTTCCAACTTTTATGGCTTTTTATTTCCTGGAACAGTATCTGGCCTCTCCCATTAATGGTTCCTAGTGAAGATGTTGCCTAGGCCTCTGGGAATAACCTACTTTGGGCCAAGCAAGGGCTCTAAGCTCTTTATACACGTCCTGATGTGCTCTGACAGGAATAACATCTCTAGGTGTCTCAAATAACACACTCTTGAGAGCACCTGGTCATTGACTTTTGCCAGGAAATGGCAGTGTTCCAGGGCCTGTTCATTCTGGCTGGCAGTGAGCTGAGTGAATTCTGGGCAGCCTGTCAAACTTGGGTGGCTATTTTCAATTCTGCCCCAACCAGCCGAGAACTCCTCTGTGTTTCCTTATGTGCCAAGCAAAAATGATAATTGCCTCTCATCTATCTCGATGAGTTATGATGAGGCTAAACAAGATTATTCAACATGAAGGAAGCAGCGGTTGGAAGTGCTCGAACAGCATCAATGCTGAGGAGAAACCGGAAAACTCCTTCTCACCCAATATTAATACCTGCTGTGACCTATAGTTGAGTGATGAAAATTATAAATGATTAGGAAGTGGGGTTTGTTCCGTTAGATAAGGATAATTATAGAATTATGAATATGAAATGCCTCTTTTTTCTTCCATTTTAATACATTTTAATCTAATGAGTATTTGTTATCTTCGAGGAATGTGTATTTCATTAGTAATGTAAAAAAAAAAAATAGTATTTTATGTCCAAGTCCTCTGTTTCTTAACAGACGGAGCAGACCGGAGTGCCTCCTAAACAAAAGGATTGCCTGGGTCAGGAATTGTCCTCACATGTGGTCAGACATTGCCCCCTGGTGGCCCAAAGGGATCCCGTATTTCCTCCAGAAAGGGAAAATGGGAACGCAACACGTCCTAGGCTACGGTGCCTGAGGACCTCTCTCTCTCTCTCTCTCTCTCTCTCACACACACACACCCTTTCTTTCCTTACTGTTCTTTCTTCTCCACCGTATTATTTAAAGCACCATAACTGCCATGTACACTTTAAAATTCTAGTGTAGTCTTATTTGCTCAGTTTGATAGTCGAAGAAACATATATTGACCGCCTACTCTGTGCCAGGCATTTGCTACCACCAAAAAATTTTGGACAACTTTATTTTATCTATCCCTTTATTCTAACAGAGCACGCAGCTCATCATTTTCCTAAGTTGTGTGAACGTGTGGGTGTGGATGTTTATACTTAACTGTTGTTGATCTCTTCTCACTATTGTATATTTAGCACCTAGCCCCGTATTTGGCACTTAATAGTCCCTCAGTAACATTTGTGGAGTGAATGGATAAGTTAAATCATTTCAGTTGTAATGTGATGATTGTTGAAAGAAGCAAACACAGGGTTATAGAAGCAGAGGGGAGAGCCAGCCAATTTGGGGAGGGGGGGAGGGAGGCGTGTTCAAGACAGCCTCCTTAAAGGAGTCATGGGATGCCGGAGCTGCACAGGGAGGTAGACCAGCAAGCAGGGAGAACAGCATGACCAAAACCACTGGCCTGGGAAGGAGCATGGAATGTATGGGCTGCACTGATCAGTTCAGCAGTGTCGGAAGGAGCCATGACTAAGACTATCCAGTGGGCAATTGGCAGCCACTGCAAGAGCACGAGCTAGCTACATGTGTCTTTTAAGCAGATCACCGTCTGGATGGCCCCAGAGCTGAGGATCAGGTTCTCTTACACACTGAGCCTGGTATGCAGGAGGGACTCAGCAAGAGTCAAATGCAAATACGACTCAGTAAGAATGGAAGTCAAATAGAGCATTCCTGAGGGTGGTTGATGCAAGCAGAAGAGAAGTGAAGAGAGTGGACATATATTTGTGTGTAGAAGGGAGAGCAAAGGACTGAGAATGAATGTGGCGTTTTTTTCTCGGCTTGTGTAAACTGCACGATAGATCCTCCATGAATGTTTGCTGAATGAATCAATGAATCTTAGGGCTAGTTGCCAGAGAGAGAATGAGCAGAAGTTGTTGCATTGAAATCCTACAGATTCTGTGGTGGTTTCTTCAGTGTTCATCAGCTGCATTCATCAAGCCCTACTTTTGTTCTGTTTGGTGTTGCATTTCTCAGTCTGTGCCACGTACAGACTGAGACCATGGATGTGCTTAAATTTTTAACCTACATTTTATAACATTCCAGCTCTAAAATGATTGAGGAAAGAAACCCTGAAATCTGGGTATCACTCCTAAAATTTCACCCCTAATTCAAAGTGTATAAGCCTTGTTGCCAGTGTGCTGCCATGAAAATTAGCTTCCCAGTGGTTCATAGAATAGGAATTGGCCTTAGATTTCTAGATACAGCAATATCCATTTTGCAGTAGTTTTCTTTACATGTTTTTCTCTTTGCAGAGGCTGAGATTCATGGGTCTTTCAATAAATATATTACTCTATTACCCTTGGAGTTTCACTGCATGGCAAAACCTTCCTAGAATTTATTGCAGTTTCTGGAGGACATGAGAATTTAAAAGTCTAGCACCAACACTTTGTAAGTGTTCTAGATTTTGTGAAATTTTAAGAAATAATCTATTTTTCCTGAGGTTTCCTGTGTTCTTAAATTTGCTGAATTCTTTTTTTTTTTTTAAAGACTTTATTTATTTGAGAAAAAGACAGCAAGGGAGAGAGCACAAGCAGGGGGAGCTGCAGAGGGAAAGGGAGAAGCAGACTTCCCGCTGGGCAGAGAGCCCAACATGAGGCTCCATCCCAGGACTCTGAGATCATGACCTAAGCTGAAGGCAGGTGCTTAACCGACTGAGCCACCCGGGCGCCCCAAATTTGCTGAATTCTTAAGTGCTAAGACAGCATGCGAGGAGCCCGATCAGAGGCTTGAGAAGAAACCCGATTTGAACTTGAACTCCAGACGATTTCACTTTATGAATGATACTTTTCTGGATAACATTTTTTTTAAAGTTTCAAATTGTTATTACTTTTAAAAAGGGCCATTATTGGTCAAAATTCAGTCAGAAACCAGTGTGGTTATGTCAAATGGGAAGAGATTTAAGGGAATTCAGTGTTTACCAGAACTTTGGAAGTCCTGCGAGAATGCAAGTCAAAAGGCCCTTAGCTGTGTCGTCCAGAAAGTCAGAAACTTGCTGCGGCCACCAGGAGCCAGGAGAAGGCAGGAAAGGCCACTGTCCATGGTCACAGTTGTCCTGAGGTGGGTCCTTGTCAGGGATATGTGACTGCTACAAAAGATCATGTTTACTGAAGCCCACACATCCACTGCTAATTCCAGAGGGGAAAGAATGCCTTCTTCTCTTCCACCTTCCAAATCTGATGTAAGCGCTTATCATTGACAGGATCTATAGAATATCAAGAACTCTGCTGGCAAAGGAAATGTGGTTCACAGGTTGCTAGTCTCTGGGGATGGTGCAGAGGGAACGAGAATGACGCTGAATGACGTTAGATGATATTTAGCATATTCACCGACAATAATGAGACCATCTATACATCCTCCTGGTTTCTTGTATTGGCAGAATATATCCCTGAGTAATTTTTTCAGAAATGGGCTATGACTCTTACGAGTTTTTATATGTCTGAAAATATCTTTATTTTGCCTTCATGTTTGATTGATCA
Source organism: Mirounga leonina (assembly GCF_011800145.1). Taxonomy (NCBI): domain Eukaryota; kingdom Metazoa; phylum Chordata; class Mammalia; order Carnivora; family Phocidae; genus Mirounga; species Mirounga leonina. Next base: position 29,149,223 of record NW_023270415.1, on the reverse strand, counting down.
TTTGATGAATATAGAATCCTATATTATTTCCTCAAGACTTTAAAAAGATCATTCCATTAGCTTTTAGCATTCAGAGTTGCCAACAGGAGGAGGTCAGAGGCAATATGATTTTTATTCCTTTGTAGGTAAACTATTTTTATCTCCCTTGATAATATAAAGGATAAGACGTTTCAAAATTTCAGCATTTGTATGGGTCTAGCCTTTTGTCACTCACCCTGTTCAGCACTTAGTTGGCTCTGACAAGAACAGTGTAGGGACAGTAGAATGGGGGTAAAAGCCTTCTTGGAGAGGGCCTGTGAGAGAAGAAAGGGTGAGAAATGATGGCAAGTGTAGAAGATGCTTTAGGAGTTTTGCTACAAAGTGAAGCAGAGAAATAAGTCAGTAGCTGATGGAAAATGGAGTAGAAAATTTTTTTTAAGATGGAAGAGATAGTAGCAGGTTTGTACGCTGACATTGTAGAAAGAAAAAAAAAAAGATGAAATAGGAGGGAGAGGAGAGACTTCCTGGAGCAATAGATCTGAGTTGGTTAGAGGAGATGGGCTCTAGTGCACAAATGAAAGGCCCAGCTTTGGAGAGCTCATCTGCAGTCACGTCCAGAAAAGCAGAAAGTAAGTGTGGTAGGTGGATAGATGTGTTGGTAGGAGTTGATGGATATTCTATTCTAGTTACTTCATTTGTTCAGTGAAGTAGGCAGCAGAGTCATCAGCTAAGTGTGAACAGAGGGGAGAAGATGTTGGAAGTTTGAGGAGGTGTGAGAAAACATACGGATAAAACCAGAGAAATAAAGTGTGATTGTCAGGAAAAACTGAGGGCTCCACTGAAGCTCATATCCATGAATTTAAAGAGAAATCAGTCAGAATAGCTGTGTGATTTCTGCAGCTATGTTCATCAGCATGGATACAAGCATGGGCCATATGGAGAGTTAATTTATCTGGGGTTACGGGTTTGGCCAACTAAGTACAACTCATTAAGGGAGGAAGTTGTAAGGATATATAAGAGAGAGATGGCAATGATTGCCCAGGGAAAACAAGCTGGTAAGTGTGTGTGTGGGGGGGAAGTGATGACTGAGGAAGGAAAGGAACATGAAGAGTTACTATCAAGGGACTGGAGTCCCAGTGTGGTTGAAGGGGAGGAGTCAAGGTATTAAAGAAATTCAACTGGAAAGACAGGAGGTGATGGTCAAAGAGATGCAAGGAATGGAGATAATGGTGGGATTTGGATTACTGATAATGAGAAGGTCTAGGAATAACCACAAGGCTGAGCGACTGAAGAAAAGTGGGGGAGCAAGATCCCTTGAGGAGGAGAGGCCAAGCAACCCAAAGCAGAACGTGGAAGCTTCAATTGTGTGAATATTAAAATTGCCAATCATTAGAACAGAAGTAGATTTGAAGAGAGTTACAGTGATCCAGGAACTAAAAATCATAGAAAAATGAGGGAACATCACCTGGAGGTTGCTAGTGAATGCCAACAGTGAAGAGAAAGAGGTTGACTAGTAGGGTGACATGAACTTCAAGACTGGGTGTTTTAGGGAGGAAGTAGAATGATCTAGAAGTGGCAAACAGGAGCAAGGTTGGTACTTAGCATGTCTCCTTGAGACCTGCAGAAGAAGAAGTATACTCAGGGGAGAGAGGGTGGCTCATGACAACAAACATTTACTTTTCTTGCTTTTTTTTTTTCTGTTTCAGGCTGTCAGTCAGCTGGCCTTGGCTCCAGCCTTTTGATTGGACTTAAGTCTGCTCATGTGTCTCCACATTCCTGTTGTTACAGCAGTTCCTCTGTGATGTATTTTCATGACAGACTATGGGAGTGTAAGGTAGCCAGCCTCTGTACATGTACAGAATTTACTCATGTCAGATTTATTATTATTCAATTGGCCAAAGTATGACACATGGTCAAACTCAACATAAGCGGGGTAGGAAAATATACTCCGCCTCCTTTAGTGGGAGGTCCTACAAGTCACATGACAAATGGCAAGGACATATGGAGAGAGTAACAAATTGAGGACAGTGATTCGATCAGCCATAGGCATTTAGTATTATATCATCCCCAGCTTACAGGTGAGAAATTTAAAGAAAATAAGCAACTTGCCCAGGAACCTTAAGCCCCAGTGACCATCAGTGACCATGCCCTTGACCACTACACTATTTTGCACAGGTACTTTGGGAACACGGCGGGGGAGGGGGGCGGGTGTCGTGTTTGGCCAGTCTACTGGGGTGTGAAGGTACAAGGAAGGCCCTTAGGGGAGGTAAGACCTGGGGATGACCTTAGTATAAGAGTTTTTATTTGGTTTAGCACCAAAGAGGCCATTGATATAGTGGTAGAGGTGGTTTAACTGGAAAGGTGAGAACAGAAGGCAGATGGCCGTAGGTTAGGGGTTACATGGGAAGTGAAGGGAGAGAAACAGCTTCTGGAAGCTTGACTGAGATGAATAGGGAAAATAGGATTGGAAGAGTCTAGAAGGTAGCAATTTTTTTTTTTTCTTCAAAGACCTGAGTGCTTAATGCTAACCTGAAAGTTAGTAGAAAGGCACCATTGGATTTGGATTTAGCCTCTAAAATATCCACCACATCCTTGCCCTTTGGTATAAGATGAATTGTTGGGGGGTAAGGAAGAAAGAAGATTTGGATGTGACTCTAAGAAGAGGGAGAGGAGTTAATTTCCATGATTGCATGTGCCGCTGCCTACTAACATGTGGTCTAGCCTAGCATCCGTCATATAGCTTACAGAACTGAACTGATACATTTATTTAACTGGTATTCAGGTGGGAGGTAACATATTTATTACAAGCAGGTGTGCAAAAAATTTCCCCAAGTACCCACTGATTTAAAGGAAATGTTAGTACACCTTGCATCTCCCTTTAATACACAAAAGGGCCTCTTGAAATCTCAGTCACTGGAATTGGTGTGTTAGGAAATTATAACTTTTAGAGGTAGTTGATAGAAGTGTGCATGTGAAGCTCTTGTATGCCAGAGTTTTCTTTTTTTACCTCTTCGTTCTCTTTCCCTTTAAAACAATGCAGGTGACTATAGTTACCATCATAATAAACCAATGAAAACATTCAATTTGCCTTTTCGTATCTGAAACAAATAGTTCAGGTGGTTAGATTCGGCCTCCCTCCCAATATCATGGCTTTAATTGGTTTCCTTGGCATTTAGGGTTCAGATGAATTGAGGATATAGAAGCCACTCAAAAGATGTTGAAACATTCAATTTCGAACTGAAGATGATATGGCTAGCTAAGGACCTGTATGATGGTGAAAAGAGTTTCACTCCACTAATTCTTATTAATGAATAACAAACAACTCCAGAATGCAGAGGCTAAAAACAAAAAGAGGTCCTTTCACTCATGCTACATGTCTCTCACAGATGCAGGCTGTGCTCGTCTTCATCTTTATTCCAGGCCACAGTAGTGGAGGGAAAACAGGGTGGTGAATCACGAATTTGCTCTTAAAACTTCCACTTTCAGTGGCACCTGTTATTTCTGCTCACATCTCAGTGACCAAAGTAGGTCACACAACCTTACCTAACACCACGTGTCAGGAAAGTATAATCCCGAAAGGAAAGATGCCAGGAATAATTAATGGGCAGTACTAATGACAAATAAGGGAGAAGACATCATAGTTGTCATTAATGCTGTCCACTGAATCAGTCTGTGGTCTGTGCTGCAGCTGGCCACATTCTCTGTTTGTCTCTCCAGGGTCTTTCTCTACCTTTCTTCTTCTTGCCCACCCCCAGAGGCTGACTTCTATGTGCTTCGTCAACTGGGCTCCCTTGCCCTCTGGTTTCTGGTTGGGGATTTGGCCAATGTGAAGCCTTGGCTAGAGATTGAAGGGTGAGAGTAGAAGGATGGTAGGACATTTATTCCCCAATCCCTCCTTGCCAGGCTGTGTTTGTTAGAGGCTGAGTTCCTCTCCAGAAGGTCATAACCTCAGGTTGGGCAACCTACAGGTACAGCTGTGTCCTGGGTCTTCAGGCTGTGGGTGGAAATGGCTTCTCTCTGTTGGTACCCCCTTGGTGCTTTGCCATCCTTAGTTGGTTTCTTTTCATCTGTCCATACAATTCTATTGCAATAGAATCATCATTAATTTCTCTTCATCTACCCATTTCTAGTGATGTATCATTGGTTTCTTGCCAGGATCTGGACCAATATGATGATCAGTAAAAACTCAGCAACTCTTGGATCCATATGGTGGGCAGCAAGCTGGCTGAGGGAACTGCTCGGATTCCAAGGAAGGCACATTCTCCAGTGCCCCTGTAGATGTGGCCAAGGAGAATGAAGGAACAGGCAGACCTACTTAGAGCCAAGAGCCAAGAACCAAGAACCATGGATGGGAGACCTCCTCCCTGGCTATCAGAATAGAGACAGGAATAAGGAATGTTCCCTCTTTATCCCAAGGATAGAGGGCCCTCACAGTGTCTCACCAGAATTTCTATTGTCAGTGAATGCTATGTATCTTCTATTATTTCCCTTTAGAACAAGTGTGTTTATTGTGATCATCTTATCCCCATTTCATCGTTGTATATTAAATATGTTGGGGAAAATCATTTGTCTTCCTAATTAATTTATCTCTGCTCAAGAGAACTCATGTCCACATCTGTCAGAGAGAGTAATGTTCATCATCACCCAGAGACCCTGGACCTTGAGCTTGCTGCTATGGTCAAATGGACCTGGGGATTTTATTACAAGGACAGTGTGAGTGTGCTTTACGTGTGGGAAGGAGAGTGACTGAATGTTTGGTGACCAGTAGGGTGGTAGTCACTGGTGCTGTTCATTAAATATTCCTGGCTTTCTTCCTTCTGAGCTTATGTTGGGATTGCACTTTCCTGCCCATTTGGAGTGAAACGTGGACATATCACTTGCTTTGGCCAATGAAATGTGATGTGCGCTGTTTCTGGGGAGAAGCTTAGGAGAGCCAGTGCACGATTTGCCTGCTTTCACTTTCACCCTTCTACGGTGACCAGCAGTGTCTCAGAGAAAGGCAGCTCCGTGGCCTTTAGTGCAGAGTGAGGAATGACACAGAGTCCACAGTGACCCATGCTGGACATGGATCAGGAGTAGGAAAGAAGCCTCTGTGATTTACTAGCCTCCCTGAGATTTTGTAGGTTTTATCACAGCCTGATCTAGCATCTCCTGGCTAATTTGTAGTGAAGGTAATTCTAGGCAGAGTACAGCATGTGCATAGAGACCAGAAGTTTCTTGTCAGAGTGAATAGTTTGGTGTCCAAGGGGAGTAATGTTCTTGAGAAATGAGGGGGATAGTGAGGCACTTTAATGCCATGCAGAAGAGCGCAGATTTCATTCAGCTCCGGCAGAGTGGAGTGAAGGAGACATGTTTTTTTGTAAGAGGCTAATACAACCCAAACTAGGGCACTGATTATGGTAATAGAAAAGAAGCAAGAAATGAGGGACAGTTTTGAGGTCAAATTGATGCTACTTGATGATCAACTGGAGGTGGGTGGTGGGGACAGTGAGGGATCCAAGATGACTCCACAGTAATATGGGGGAGGAGCTTGGGAATCTTAGTTTTGCTTTGGGCTGTGTGTTTGCCTTAGGAATTTTCAGCAAATTGTCTGATTAGAAGTCAAGGATCATTGCTTGTTCAGGGCTGGGAACAGAAAAGGTGATTATTTGGTTGCTAAAGTCAAGGGTGTCATATCTCCTCCTTCTTGTTCTCTCCCTCAGTGGGATGGGGGTGGATGTGGTGGATGGCCATCAGTACATTTTTGCCTATGTTTTCTCCTCAGAAATGTTGTAAAGGCCGGTGCTTGCCTCCAGAGAAAACAACATTTTTCAACCCTCAGTTGTTCCATATATTTTTGAGTATAGAAGAAATAGGAGAGGAGGGTAAATCTTTAAACCAATGAGATTATGTGAATTTTCTTCAGAGTGCATTTCAAAGTCATATATGCAATTTAAACATATTTCTGAGGAAACTAGACTCTGTAAAAAAATTCTAAGTGGAATAAGACTAACAATCTGTGGATAATTCACCGAATGACATCATCCCTGCAAAGAGCTCTTAGTTCAACTCTTAAAGGGTCAGGAGGAGATGTTTTAAGCCGTACTAAAATAATACATTGTGTCAGAGATGCAAGACTATTGGTTCCTCGACCTCATCTGTCTCTTAGATGCTTTCTTTCTATTGTTTTATTAACCTGGAAGGTGTAGTTGTTCATTTTTCTTCTTCTTGGATTCCTTTGGGTTCCACTTATACTTTTTTGAGTACGATTGAGTGAGTTCTTTTTCACGGCCCACCCCAGTGGAACTTGCCCTGACTGACACAATATCACCATTGTGACCATCAGCAAGAGTCCACACATCTGTATCAATGCCATTTTGTAGTGGGGTCTCTCAAGTGAGGTTAGTACCACTTGGGAACATGATAGAAATGCACATTCTCAGGCTGCCACACAGACCTCAGGATCAGAAATTCTGCGGTTGGAGCTCAGCAATCTATTTTTAACAAGCCCTCCAAATGACTCTGAAGCGTGCCAAAATTCGGGAACCAGTAGTCTAGTCTAGGGGAGTTTCAAAGACATAATACATCCTCACTGGTGTGGTAAGATTTGAGGATGGTCTGCTGATGAGCTACTAATAAGGAGAGCAATCACGCTAAGTGGGCCTCGTGAGCTAGAGCAAAATCACTTATCCTTCTCTGTCTCTCTGTGCCTTAGCTTCTTCACTTTTGGGATTAGGCAGTTGGACTGGTCAGCATTTCCAGTTTAGGGACCCACAAAGTAGTGTGAGAGGTTTGTCAACCAATTCTAATATTTCAGAAACCTTCACAGAAATTTTATGTTTCCCCTCAATATGCTGCAAGGAAAGACCAAAATATCCTACTTGCTCGTTCTGAGCCAAACCTAAGCAAGTAAATTGTGAGCTTCTTGTGGTCACTCATTTTCATGTTTCCAGGGCTTAATCACAGGGTCTGGCCCAATGGGAACCCTTCGAATAATGGTATATAAAAAAAATTACAGGGCGCCTGGGTGGCTCAGTCGGTTAAGCGACTGCCTTCGGCTCAGGTCATGATCCTGGAGTCCCGGGATCGAGTCCCGCATCGGGCTCTCCGCTCGGCAGGGAGTCTGCTTCTCCCCCTGACCCTCCTCCCTCTCATGCTCTCTCTATCTCATTCTCTCTCTCAAATAAATAAATAAAATCTTTAAAAAAAAATTACAAACTAAGTTATATAAAAAGCAATGTGAAAATACAGATTATTTTATGCTAATCAGAAGCTGTGATCGACTTCCCAAAGGAAGATAATGGAGCTCATGTTTGTAAGCATGCGTATTGATGGCTGTGACGTTAGATTCCTATAAATCAAGGATATTCAAGATAGGGGGCCAGGTGGCCTCCCCCCTCCCAGACTTGGCTTGTTCGTGCTCCTATGGACGATAGCCCAGTTTACTTATTCATGAGTCTCTGTGGTTTCAATCATTTGTGATTTTCTGCTAAAGCTGGATGTGGTTCCTTTGGTCCTGGAGGACCCATCTGGGTCACTGACAGGACCCTGCTGTGTCCACGTGTGCAGTGTGCTCCTTGGCAGCGCGAAATTCAGCAGCACGGCAGGGAAATCACATCTCACAGACTGGCAAAGGTGGTCTGGGGCCACATGGGAGAACGCGAGGTGTGCCAGGAACCTTCCAAGTGCTTTGAAAGGGGGTCTCTTTCTCAGAATGTTCCGTCTGAACCTATGGTTATCTCCTTCGGTCCTGAGTGTTTTTTTTGAAGGGGAACAGATTGAAGACCTCGCCTGCTGGGCCGGCCTGTCAGAGTGAAAGAGAAAAGAGAGGCTGCCGGCTGCCCTAGGACGGAAGTGAGTCAGCAGGGCACAGGTTTCCTTCAAACTCTAATTATTGTCTCGCTGCTTAGGGGATTGTCTAATCCGATGGCCACCCTTTCAAAATCTGAACTCCAGGGTCAGATACGTGAAGGGGCAAGAGACCAGACCGAACCTTTGTTAGTTCACAGAACTCCAATTCTTTATTAATCACAGCTTGCTCACAACGACATACAGGAAAATAGCACTAATGAAGAGTAAATAGGCAGGCAGCAACCTTCAGGAGTTGGGATTTGGGGGAGAAACGACTTCAAAACTGCGATAGGTACTTATGGTGGGTGTCCGGTGATTCTTAGTTGGCACAAATGCCCTGCCTAGCCCCCTTAGCTGTATCAGCCCTCACGGATGGAGTAAGTTTCTTTTTATTTTAATAGGCAGGATTGCCTCACACTGGGGAAGAAAGACCAGCTTGAGTGAAAGTCCGCAGTGTTTTTGATCTTGTTCGTGTGTGTGTTTTAATGCAACAACCAGCTCACAGTTTCCAAGTGGAAAAATACTCAGTAGCATCATGTACTTGTACTATAGGTAAGAGCTTAAAATGAACATCATCAATCATGGCATCCACAAATAAGCCACCTGACACATTAAGTAATTCATTCCATCAAAAGAACTTAAACTAGAGAATTAAGCCCACTTCATGAAGAGCGATTTCATGGCTGCTTGAACCATTTGGATTTGGATCCGTGTTCAGCAGTTTTAAGAGGTTCAACTTTTTGCTTCTACCCAGACTGATCTCAGATCTGTCTTCTCATCCATCCCTTTCTAAAGCCAAAGCACATTTGTAGCACATAATCCAGTAGAAGCAGAAGTAAATGCTATGAATGGTGTTTGTTTGTTTGTTTTTTTTTTTTTCTCAGCCTGGTTTTGTAGTTTCTAGGCAGTTAGTAGATTATGAGTGAACAAATGTGGAGGTTTGCGTGGAATCATGATACCTGTAACCTAGGTATGGTCTTAGTCAAGTTCAGAGATTACACAGCCGTCTAGGTCATTAGGCAATGGTGGGTTTCTAGCACCGTGGACTGTCTACTGACCTCATTTTTCTGTTGGGATGAAAAGGGCAGGGAATGGAGTTCAACATGAAGGGTTCAAAAAGAACAGACCTAGCAAATTCATTTGAGTGGAAAGACACAACATCAAAAGCCTGTTACAGGACACGTAAGATTATGAAATAACTTGCATAATGCAATACTTGTATTTTTTAACAAAAATGTAAGTATTTACAAAATAAGATCCAAGGTATTTTTTTAAACATCAAGCAAAACATTCTGCAAAGAGACCGCATTGAATTTTTTTTTTTTTAATTTTTGATTCTGTTTTTTGTTTTTTATAATGAGTTCTTTTTAAACCATGTCATACATTTCCCATACTGATATCGCATGATCCATTATAATATAGGCAGGGGGATTTACTAATGGTGGGGCGTGCCATACCCTCCATCGCTTCAGCCGGAAAGTTCAACCTGGAGCTCCTTGTTCCTGCGCACCTCGGCAGCATGCCTCTCCTGGAAAACACCAAAGGGAGAAGCAACGTCACAGAGCCCGGCTCTCTGCTCCACGGAGACCCAGGAAGGCCTGCCTACCCCTTTACAGGGTACGTGTCTCACTGTAAGTCACCCAGTTGTTTGGTGTCTATCTTTAGGAAATTTTCTCATTTCACGGGACATGACCACAGGAGACCCAGGAAGTGTCATATTATGGAGGATCTTATAAGACTTACAGCGTCTAAAAAAACCTTAATGCTGTATTTGATCAAAACTATGATCGAAAGGTCCTATGATTAAGAGAATTTTGAATATGATGACTACTGTCTAAATCCAGGAAGTAGCAATAAAACATCACATTGTTGCTTACCCTGTCATTTGTAATGGTTTCTTTTTTTTCCTCTTCCTGAATCTGTTAAGGGCCTTATAATTGCCAGTGGACACTTCGAGAGGATTAGTTGCAGGAAGAAGCCTTTTTGTATGCTTCCTAAATGCTTACCCTGTTTGTCAGGGCCTTTCAAAGCTTGAGTCCAAATGACCTTTCCAGCCTTACCCTCCACTCTTCTCCTACATACACATACTTGATGTTTTTATATAATGGAGTTGTCTCTTCATGCCATTTTTAATGCTTGAGATTCCTAGTCTTCTGTCTCTATTTGGTCAGGATCAAAAACCTACTCTTTAAAACCTGTGGCAGTTATGTCTTCCTCCACGAAGATTTTCAGGAGACCACAAAATAAAATTAATCTTACTCTTCTTTTGAACACCTGCATAAACCTTTGCTTATAAGTGGCAGCCATTTTATTTTAACTTCTAGGATGGGCATTCCTGTTCTTGTCTCATCTTCTATATTAAGTAGAAGCTTGTATATAAGCTCACTGAAGGCCAGGACTGTATTTTCTCACTTCTGTTACACTTGCTGGGCATAGCAGAGTGTTCCGCACTAAGCCCGTGATTGTTTATTTACATGAGGAACTGAGGCGCTAAGTTTGGTTTGGGAACTGAACTTTCTGTGGAGGGAACTGAGGGGAAGGGTGGATCAGGTATTTTTCAGTACACAGTTCTATACTGAATGACTATAAACCCCTTGTCTTGCACATCATAGGTACTAAATAATTGCTTGTTGAATTGAAATTTTAAAATGCTAAAAATTATTAGTATTATTTCTTTTTCTACTTAGAGTATTATTTATATTGCTATTTTTTCCCCCTGGAGCTCCAGAAATTTCTTCTGGCTCTATGGATTCCCTTAGTTCAGGGGCAAAGACCTTGACCAGCTGTAAAGTAAATCTTATCATTAAACTCGATTAATCTCAATGAGTCCCTGCTTGCTGTGTTCTTTACAATACTGAGCACTTATTAAGCACTTAATAGGTAAGCAGTTCTGCATAAATACAAATTTTTACCTGTTAAGTTCCCTGTTCCTCCTCACAACAATCCCACGGTAGAGGCATTATTCTGGTTCCCATTTAACAGATGAAGAAACTGAGGCACGGAAAGCCTACGCCACTTGCCCAAGATCACAGAACTAACAAGCGGCAGAGCCGGGACTCCACGTCGGGAAGCCCGGCTCTACAGCCCACTCTGTTAACTACCACTCCACAACCTCACTGTTAGCGGAGGGAAAAGATTTAATAGTTGTGCGGCAACATGTATCTTTTCAAATGTGGGTGCTGGGAGAAAAAGGCGTATAACATCTTACACTTCCTTCAAAGATAGAATTGGACTAAGGAGGAAGTTGACTCCAGGGAGTTGAAACACAATTTTATTTAATTGGTTTAAATGAGCTTTTTGTGTATGTTGAAAAGCCGTGACGAGAAGGGGAAAAAGGCTTATATGAGGAAGTCATGTCTGTCCCATTTAGAAATGTCACAGAGGAAGGAGCAGAGATACAGCTGGCCCTTCCTTCTTTTTGTCCCGCCATCATGAGGAAAAACATGCAGCAAAATCTTTCTCACGCAGAAAGAAGGTAATTAGTGAGAGCTGAGCTCTGACAAAAACTGAGAAAAAGCCCAGACCATTAGTATACTAGGGCAAAATAACAGAGACCCACGCCTAAGGATTGATACAAACTCAAATTTCTAACAGGGAGCATTGTAATTAGTATTCCTGGGCCTCCCTGGAACACACTTCTTATGAAACTCAAAATTAGTTGTAAGGAAATGGGTTCTGCTACAGGAAAGAACAAACAGATCTGTGAGCTGGAGAGAAACATTAAAAAGGGGAAAATAAATTATTTCTGAGTTTCTAGGAAAAATATTGTTTATTTTCAGGTAGTTTAGTAAATATATTATTTGCAAACTTTGTATTCAAATCCCCAAATATACACCCATGAAACTGTAATTTGACTTTCTATCAGAATGTGGGAGAATCAAAGGGCAGACATGCGGGAGGTTTTCAACATAGTCTTTTTTATTTTTTATTTTTATTTTTTAAATCAGGAAACCGCAATTGTTAGAAGTTACTAAGGTAGTTGTGATGCTCTGAGAAAGCTCATAAAAAAGTCAAGGCTATTCTTTGACAAGATGCACCTCATTATTGAGCTTCCACTATTCGGCGGGTGCTGTCATTCGCTTGGTAAGACAGACTGAAGCAGATCTACATTTACAAAGTTCTCTGCGATTTCCCTCCTTCCTCCCATCAATATAAGGGAAGTGTAATAAATCATCTTTTAGCATTGTATGCAACTATTCCCTTGATACGCAAATATGTATGAAAGGAAAAGTTAGGAAAAATTCCAATTCCTTAAGAAAATGTGATTAGAGAGATTTCTGTGCTGGAAGTCAAGAAATATGAGGTCTTCCTTTTTTTCTCTTTACCTTTTAATGTCTCCTTTGCCTCACTAGGTATCAAATACAAACCAGGGATTTGAATTAGATGACCCAGAGTATCAGTTCCATCTATGAAATTCTGTTATCTGAGTCTATTTAAATGCAAAATGAGGTCAATCAATATCATCAAGAATTCTTTTTGACAAATGACCATGCACTTGCAAAACAAAAGAGGGGTCAGGAGTGAGCTGTGAGTGCCAGGAAGGCATGTTTTCATATATATCAAGATGACAGTGGTTACCAGAGTGTAAACTTCCAATGGTACTGCCAAGCCTGCTTACTGAGCAGTGTTTGATGATTGACAAAGAATTGCAGCTCTAGCTTAGTATAGATGTTGGGAATCAAAAAGACATGGGTTCAGATCTAGACTCTGTGGTCTACTTAGCTTTGTGATCTTGACCAAATGGCGTAATCTCTCTAAGGACAAAGTTCCTTAGATGTGCAACAGGGACAATAACAGTATCTCCTTTCAGGGTTGTTGTTTGGATTACATGCAATAGTACATGCAAAATGGCTGGCCTACAGGGACCAATTGGTAACAGCTAGTTTTAACTCCTCTTTTCCTTTCATTATTCATTCATCTGATATGTTCAATAGTAAATACATAAATGGCACTTGTGAATAAGAATGAACCCCCCCAAAAAAACAAAGTCAGATGAGAAGAATAAAAATTGACCATAGATGAAAACTAATAATGGCTGAAATCTCGATCTAAAGAGTTATATAGCATCAAAATCATCCTTTAGGAAAAGAATCACAGAATCTTATTCCCTCAAACTATTTTTATTATTTTAAGCTATATCATATTATGTGATGTGATTGTCCCTGAAATAATGGCTATAATGTTTTCACTTCAACTTTTCTATATTGTTAGAGGTGAAATTATCAATTATACTAAAACAACTCTTATTTCCTAAGTACTGTCCTTTGTGGTTGGCTAGGTAAAGTAGCTGTCAAGGCATCTCCTTTTTTTTGTTTCTCTCACTCCTGAACACCATGGAAAATTCCTTTGGTCTCTGTCACAATATTATGATCTGGGCAGTCTTGGCAGTGGCTAGTGAGTGGTGGGGTTGTGCTATAAAAGCAAGAGAATGTGACACCATTTGAAGTAAGTGGAGAATTCAACAAGGTTCAGTGGAAGTCCTTTCAGTTGACCTGCTAGGTTAACCAGCATTCTCCATCCCCTCCATCATCCTGGTATCTCCTAAATGTTGGGTTGCTTGTGAGGCTGGGAGGCTCTTCCCTATTATTTCCACATACTTTTCCTCTCACTGGTTGAGTTACATGCTTGCTTGCAGTCATTGATATTTCCAGCCTGTTCTGCTAGCTGGTTGAAAATTTAATTATATGACTCAATTAAATATTACAGTAATAGAAAATTGTGAGGGTGGAAGGTAAGCTTTGGAAATACTCGAGGAAGGGAATTATGATCAGATATTGGATCAACTATAAAAGCGAGGAGAAATTGTAAAAAAAGAAAAGTGGTATAGATCCTATATATCCATATTATTTTGCAGATGTCTTTAGTCCTCACTCAATTTTAAAGAAACAGAAACTGTAAGACACGGCTAATAGGGTATAGGTGGAAAATGGGGGGAAAAAAGGACATGGGACCCCTATTAACTGATCCACTTCTCACAAAGGTCCTGGCCTACATCAAAAGATTGGTAATTGGCTGTACATTTAAATGTTTGATGTTAAATTTACGTGTTTAATGAATGTATGTATTATTTTTCACTTTAACTGATTTTTCAAAATTAGCCACTACAGATCCTGTTCGGGTCTGATGAGAGAGCTGTTGCTACTCAGGGTTCCTGGTGGGCCAGGCAGCGCATTTTCTGCAGGATACTGTTGAGCGTTAGGGGAGGAAGGACATGTTAGGGGAGGAAGAAAGTGTCTCTTTAATCCTTTCTGTGTGGCAGGAACAGGTGCTTTTCTTTCTGTCTCCATCTCGGTCTCTGTCTCTGTGTCTCTTTCTATTATTCTATCCCAAGAATAAGAACATTTTAAACTTCACCAGAGTGTCACTCATAATCCACAGACTACACTTGAGTCCTGGGGATGACTATTTATGTCACTCAACTTGAAGACTGTTGGGTATGTGTAATTTCGATTTGAGTGACAGAAACAGATCAGCCTAGTGTAGCTCTTTGTGGCATAGCCCCTCCTTCATCCACACTTTTCTCCACATTTGATTCCTTTCTATATAATAAGCTGGAGTGTTGAGGTGAGGTGTTATGAAAACAGAAATTGAAAAAAAAAGTGTAAAATTCTTTTTTGAAGGAAAAAAGAACAGTTTTATGGAACACAGATTAAAGAATATTTAAATATAATTTATGACAACATAACAAAGCATATTTAAGAAGTCTTTAGCTCAGTAGTTCTCAACTCCTGCTAAATATTAGCGCCGACTGGCAAATTTTAAAAGTAATACTGAACTCGGGGTCCCTTCCCAGACAATTACATCGAAATCTCTTAGTTTAAAGAGTACTTCAGTGGATTCTAAAGTGCAATTGAGATGGCTTTTGCTTTAGGCTTTCAGTTTTAGCTAAAGACTCTGAGCCTAACATGGCTGAGTCCAAGAAGTTTGTGGGATGTTATCAGTGAATGACACCCAAGAAACCATGGACACCACGGGAAGACATGCTCTGCTCGGATGCTCTGTTCTCTTACTTGAGGGGTGAAGGGCAGGGTGAGGGGGAGGCAGAGTGCTGGCAAAAGCTCACGTGGAATTGTATCACGTCTCCTGGCTAACTGATAGGGTCAGTGAGGCCTGTCAAAATGGTGGGAATTTAGTGTGTTAGCCTTGATGTGGATTTATTTTTACTCACATTTTCCCAGTGCTTTTGTATTTACTATCTCTATTGGTTCATATGATATGTTGACTTATTCTCTAATTTTTGCCGCTAGGTTATTTATTGCTGGGTTTTATATTGCCTGCATGGGGAAAGAGATGGTTAGTAAATGCTCTTTGATATTACATCCCCTTCCAGGTTTCTAAGCACATAGTCAGTACTCCATAAATACTCATTGAATGGCTAACTCATTAATAGGTCTCATTTTCAGTGTAATCATCTTTTGAGGCATCAGATTCCAGAACAGCTTATGTATGTTAGCAGTTTCATGCATTTTCAGCATTACTATTATTACTGATTCTTTTTTTAATTTTAATCTCAGTGCAGTAATTTCATTCAAACAAAAGGCTAGACATAGGTAATAATAAAAAACTTACTTTGTCTTATTTTAGGAAAAAGAAAACATATTTAAAATACATCAAAAGGAAGTAAATTTGGTATTCCATAAGGAGTCTCTCCACTTTATGGAGAAGATAATAGATCTTGGCTAACCCTGGCCAAAGATCTCATTAGATTTGAAAAGCATCTCTGTGGCTATGAAATGCCAGGGGAAATGTGGTCTTAAAAATGATCTGCACTGTATCATTCAGCATGGGATAGAATATTGTCAGCTGAGATTTAAATCAGAATATATAAACCACTAGTTCTCAAACCTGGCTGAATATTGGAGTCATCTGGAGAGTTTTAAAAAAAATATAGATGCCTGGGTCTCACCCCTGGAGATTCTGCAGCTTCATATCAGGAATGTTAAGCTGTCCACAGGTTGATTATTTCCAGGACAAATTGCACGTCTGTATGCATGTGTGTCTGAAAGAGGGTAGAGACTAAATCTGGGTGAGAATGGGGAAGAGTGAAAAAAGGTGCTGGGCAGGGAGTGAGTGAAGAGAAACACACAGAGAAAAAGAAACTGCCTATTAAAATTGAACACTTCTGGAAATACTAGTTAAAACATGGAAATTTCACGTACCATTTTATAATTGAAATCAAGAGGGACATGCTGCATATTTATATATGTGTAATTTCAAAAACAATAATGGTCTTGGTGGTTGATGATATAAATCTTGCACTGGATACTAAGGTCTAATGGAAAATCCTGGAATATGACCAGCATGTCCCATTCCTAGCAACTCCACTTGATTTTTTTTTCGGGCCTAGGATATGAGAGAGTTGACTCATAATTATTCAGAGCAGAATACATGGTGGTCTTTTGCTGTCCATGGTACCAGCTCCAGTCAGCAAGAATCTCCTTGGTTGTGCATAAACGTGTGAGCGGAGGATAAATGGAAGAAGACCAAATGGTTCAAGGTGAGGGGCATAAGTTTCATCCACTGGAACTTTGCTCTCCTGCATCTCAGCAAAGCCCTTGCTATGGTACCACCACGTGTAACACGCAGAGAGCCGAAGTGCCCCTTCAAATTCTGACCTGATGCACTTAGGCGAAGCACAACGACATTGTTCTGAGAGTGTTGGAAGCACTAGCTTATATAAGTAACTTTAAGGTTCTGACCAAGGCATTCAGTGGCTCTCCGCTCCTGCCCAGGTCACCCAGTGCTTTCTCTCTACACCTCGGAGAGCCTCGGTGTCCTCCTGCTGTGTCAGCCCACACACGCTTCCCCAGCAATGCTTTCAAAAATTCCTCAAGAGCACAGATACCCACCAAAGTCTCCATGGAATTAAATGTTTATATTTTTAGGTTTTATGCCTGATTTCTTTTGGTTCTGGCCTGACATTTGTAATCGGAGAATGGGAGTGAAGACAGAGTCATCAGAATAGATGAGAACATCAGAATAGGGTTGCCTGATTCTTAGATGAGATGGGCCGATTCTAGTAGACGAGATGAGTTTTCCTAAGAAATACTCAGAAAACAGGAGGCTGATCCTGTCTAGATTCTTAATGCTCTGATGACAGGGAGAGTCCAACTTTTCTCTCCAGTGCCAACATGTCATAGCACTCAGTACTGGTGCTGGGGGCAACTGCTCAGGAAAGGACTGAGGCATTGTTTCTCAAAAAATCATATTTCTCAATGCTTCATCCAGTTTCTGGAGATGGAAAAGCTAAACTATTTATAGCTATACATCTTCAAAGGAAAGTTTTCTGGGTGGTGGTGGATAGATAGCAATAGAGCCCACAAAAAGGAAAGAGAGAACACTTTCCAGAGAATCTCCAGCACTGCTCAACCCGATTGAAGAGTTGCTGAGAAGAAAGGCACCAGGATATGAGAACTTTGGGAAATGAACATCCCTTACTAGCTCCCCTTTGCTTTGGTTTCATGCCATGTTATTATACCCTAGTTTTCCATGTAGATTTTCCTACATGGAGATTATGGGCTTCTCGTTTTTTTATAGGTATTCTGTCATTTTCTGACAAATGTATTTTTCCAAATTATTATTTATATATTTAGCATTACATTTTAGTGAAGTAAATATCAAATGTATTATTTTATTATATATTATTGTTACTTATTAATTATTACTTATATGGCATATTTCATATTTCCAATTTAATATTTTTCTAGTAGGCTGGTTCTTCAAGTTTCTACAGAAGTCTTTTCTATACTTGAAAAGCATGGATCAGCCTCCCTGAATTCATTCACCGCTAAAAAAATCTGACCCAGTTCTAGCTTCATTGTTGGGTTCCTATTCCTCTATCACGGTGCAGTGCCCATGAAGTCAATGCTACCATGGGAGAACCTGCCCAAGGGGTTGGCTGTCTTTTCACTTGAAGCAAGTTTTGACTAAGTCTCGGGTGCCAGGGCATTTGAGAGCTCACCCAGCTGTGTTGCATATGAACGCATGCTTATGCCCAGAACTTTGCCGGGATTACCTTTTCCTGCAGACGTTCAATAATAGCAGCTAGATTAGCCTCACGGTTTTCTTTAATTTGTTCCATTTTCAGGATCAGCTTTTCCTCCGCCATTTTGCTGAAGTTGTTGTTCTCCTCCAAAGCCTTCTGAAGGACTTCTCGCTCATGTTCCCTCTTCTCTGCCAGTTGTTTCAGCACCTGGGCCTCCTGAGACTGGGGAAGAAAAACATATCCATCTCAGAGTCACCCATATGCAAACCTGGCGGAACAATGGTCCACTGATTCGAGAGTGTTCTTTTCAGATGAACGCTACTTCTAGCCTTGAGCACTGTTATCATTCAGTACTCACCTGAATGGCTGAGAGTTCTCTATAGAATGTGGTTAGCTGAAATTTCAGCTGTGAATTTTCTGGATGCACTGTCTTAGGAGAAGCATTTAACCCAGATTGAGGAGTTTTTGTTTGTTAGAATAAGAGGGGAGGGTGACGGGGGGATGGGTTAGCCTGGTGATGGGTATTAAAGAGGGCACGTTCTGCATGGAGCACTGGGTGTTATACGCCAACAATGAATCATGGAACACTACATCAAAAACTAATGATGTAATGTATGGTGATTAACATAACATAATAAAATTAAAAAAAAGAATTAAAAAAGAAGAAGAAGAAGTTGCTGCTAAGCATTTATGTAACTGGGGATGCTGCAATTAATCACTGGATAGCAGCATCCATCAAAGCCTAAGGAAAATATGGGAAGATTGGGGAAAGTTCCAGCCTTTTCCTTGCCCCACTTTTTGATCAGCAATAGGCTGAGTCCTGCAGTAAGCTTTTCAACTCCAGCCAATCAAATCGCCAAATTCATTTTCTCATTTTATTCCAACATTCCAATGCCCCCCCACCCCCACCCCACCTCCAATCTGCTTGTTTTTCTTTCATTAGCCAAATTTTCTTTGGAGACTTGTGAACAGTGCAAAGTTAATGTCCACTTGGCCACAGAAAATATTAAGCTCTTGTTCTGGCCTCCTCTTGAACATGTTGAGGTCACCTGGGTAATCTTTGAAACCCTGTGGTTACTTAGTGATTAGAACAGAAATGTCAGAGCCAGATGCACCCCACCCAGCATCCCTTCACATTTTGTGCCCTGTAATTCTCCTGCAGCATCAGGAGGCTGTTCAACTCTATACAGTGTAGGTTAACAATCACTGAGGTGCTTGATAAAAATGCAGAGGCCTGGTATCTACCCCCTCCCCTAATTCTGTGGTTCTTTCCTAAGATCCAGGAATCTATATTTTCGATAAGCTTCCCTGGTGATTCTAATGCAGGTCATCCACAGAATACCTTCTGGAAAATGCACTGGCATGGTCTATGGCGTCAAGCCTGTATTGGTGACCTAGATGCACTATTTAACTTGATTTTTACCTCCATAAAATGCAGCTAAAAGAAGTCATACTCAATACTGAGCTATCCGGGTTTTTTTTTTTTTTTTAAGATTTTATTTATTCATTTGAGAGAGAATGAGAGAGAGAGAGAGCATGAGAGCGGGGAGGGTCAGAGGGAGAAGCAGGCTCCCCATTGAGCAGGGAGCCCCATGAGGGACTTGACCCTGGGACTCCAGGATCATGACCTGAGCCGAAGGCAGTTGCTTAACCAACTGAGCCACCCAGGTGCCCTGAGCTATCCAGGTTTAAGACTAAATTATTGCACACTCATTGTTCCTGGGTAATGCCTAGCACTGGCTGGTGCTCTGAGGTGAGCCTTCAGAGGAGTAATTGTAAATGGCACATCAAAAAAAAATATTTCACAGCTTGTCAAATATTGATACTATTAAAAGCATTAATAGGAAACCATTTTAGCTAACAGTGGTCATGGGGCCTTACAGGAGAGATCTTGGTATGTAAACACTGTGAAGTTTGACAGGGGAAGAAACTTCTCTTCAGGTACAGTTCTACAGGAATGGTAAAATCAGGCAGCCTTAAGACTCTTTGCTGATGTGTTTATTCTGAAGTTCATCAGGAAGAGGTCTAGTGACTCACTGGAGATTAGAACATTTTGGGAACTAGCCCTGTGTCTTCTTTTAACCCCCAAACGGTTTCACTGACATCTTCAGTAGACTCAACACATTCTTGCTTTGTTGTAGTTTACAAAAAACCCGGTATGAGAAATAACGAGAAAGTGTTAACACAGAATAAAATCAAAATCAAATGGAGCCTTTTGGGAAGAAACATGAAAAAATATTTTCTAGCTGGTTCGTCCTCCTGCCTCTAGGTGGGACTATAGGTAAAGCATCCTACATTGATTTTGCTTCTTTACTGCTACCAGGACTACTGAATTGTGACAGAAACACACTAACTACAGATGTGTGTGTGTGTGTGTGTGTGTGTAAAGTTTCTCTCTGATGGACTCCAGGGCAAGGGATCATGTGCTTGCTGTTCTTCACTGTATCAGCTCACAGAGACAGTTACCAGAGAGTTATCATTACCAAGGGGTAACTGAGTAACTTCTAATTTCAGGTGCTCAAATTTACTGTGGCACTTTTAAAATTGTGTTCTAACTTACAGTTTGTATTTGCATTCTTCATTTTCTTTTGTGAAAGACCTCAAGACAGTCAGGAGACGGCAGGGGAATAGAATTGAGAAGGGAAGCCCTGGGGATTCAAAGGACAGTATCGCAGCCCATACCTTTTCAAATGTCTCGCCTTGGTGGGGCACATTTGGTCTGCGTGAACAAACACTCCCACAGGCCCCATCGTCAGTGATGGAGGGCAGCCTGTTGCCTTACTGGTGGAGCGTTCGGCTCCGTTTGAGCTGCCTCAGTTAATGGCCTTGGTCCTTTGGCAGCCACTGGGGCTAAATGAGACTACCCAGCGTCGATGCCAAGTGTATTTCTTTAGCACAATTAATGGGGTGAAACAGAAACAGAAGGCAGTCCAGAGCATTCTCACATGAGGCCACTGCTAAATGACGAAGACGGGCCAAACCGCACCACTTCAGGCCTGCTCCTCCCTGTCGGGTCTTTTCTTATACAGAGGGAAGGTTATATTCACCATCGTCTCGACTAACTCATTTTTAGGATCTAATGATTACCCGTGTTTCAAATATTTAAAGCTCACATCCATTAAAAAAAAAAATATGACATGAAGTTGATTATGGAAAGAATTCCACACTGAAAAAATACTTACGATGGCGCCCTCTTTTGGCTTCTCCTCACAAGTACTCAACTCTTAAACACATTCTTATGCAGAGCTAATAGTCTTGGGGCCTTTACCTCAGTTCCTAAGGTCTCCATAATTCCACTGCTGAGACAGTCATACTCCTTTTTCTTTCTTTTGCAGCCTAGCACCCAGATATCATTGCCTACAACTTCTCTGACTTTATTCTTAGGAAAACATTGATTCTCTCATATATACACCTTAATCTCCCAAGGGCACCTGGGGGCTCAGTGGGTTAGGCCTCCAACTCTTGGTTTTGGCTCAGGTTGTGATCTCAGGGTGGTGAGATGAGCCCCTCATCAGGCTCCACGCTTAGTGGGGAATCAGCTTGAGATTCTGTCTCCTTCTCCCGCTTGTGCTCTCTCTCTCTCAAATAAATAAATAAATAAATCTTAAAAAAAAGTACACCTTAATCTCCCAGTCACAGCCTCAAGGAAGAAAACTGGTTATGATTCTAATATTTCTATCAGTGAGCAAATAAAGCACTTAGTTCAGAAAACTGCCTTAAAATATAAGGTGTGTGTGAGGATGTAGAATAAAAATATGTACTAGACAAATGTGGAAATATTTCCCTTCACTTTGGCAGAAGTAAAGTTCTCACTGCATGGTGGAAGAGGTGTTTTTATTTTATTCCTTGCTTGGGCAGATTAGCAGAAAAGAACCCCGACTGGGAGGCTTGAAAGGTAGGATTTGCTAAAAGTTGTTAAAAATAAATTGTTTAGGGCGCCTGGGTGGCTCAGTTGGTTAAGCGACTGCCTTCGGCTCAGGTCATGATCCTGGAGTCCCGGGCTCGAGTCCCGCATTGGGCTCCCTGCTCAGCAGGGAGCCTGCTTCTCCCTCTGACCCTCCCCCCTCTCATGTACTCTCTCTCATTCTCGCTCTCTCAAATAAATAAAATAAAATAAATCTTAAAAAAAAAATAAAAAAAAAATAAATTGTTTAAGGGAAAAGGATCTGACCATGGAGGACCATCTCTGAATAGCATGTACCTAATATAGAAGATCACTGACACACTGAAATGGAAATTAGGGCATGATAATCATCAGCTGATATAATGCAAATGTCAAGGCAAACTATTTATAGAACCGAGACATCCAACACGACATTCTGGGAGATCAGGGAACCTTCTCCACCTTGCTACTGTAATAATGGAGGCACAGAATTGGTGAAAACCTTTTCTAGGCATAAACCTCCCCACAATGAACTCAGTATCACTGAAATGATTACATGAGACGTACGTGAAGGGAAAAATAATGAGACAGGGAGAGGAGTTATTGTACATTTAGGAACACTTTAACATTTTCCAAAGAGGTTCATTACCATTCCTTGTATCACTGAGTATGAATGTAATTACTATACAAATGAAATGGAAGATAAATTTGAGTTAAGTGGTATATAAAACTCACTTTATTTTATGTACACATAAGAGATTTAAGACTATATTTTAGATAGTGCTAGTGTCCCACTTACTTAGGAAGTGAACACACTTCTAGCCCTTTATTTTATGTCTCCTTTCATCATTTGGATATATTACTTGCCACCAACTAGATCTCCTAGTATGAGTGTCTTTACAATGTTAAGTTAGAGGACGTGTCTCTAATTTTTGGCTTTACTGTTAACAATGAAAAAAACATTAGTAACCCAGTTGGAATCATAAATAATGTCTTGTTAAGATATGATAATTGAATATAATTGTGTAAAACAAAAGGGTGCCCTATTCACTTTGTGTTGAAGAGTGAGAAGCATAAGAAAAATTTTAAAATGATTAAAACCCAAAGACCTTTAGAGTGAGCTCTTCTGCTAAAGCCTGCACTGAGTTTACTGTAGTGAACTCCTAGGAAAAGAACTACGGGGGGAGGGTGGTGGGGGTGATCTTCACTGAGGGGACAACACACAGGAGGGTTCTGTGGACCAGGTGTCAAATTCTCCACGCAGCAGATGCTTCCTGAATGTTGAATTACAAATAATCTAGCACTTTAGCTCATAATCCATTGCTGTACAAACCACCCCCCTCTTTTCCTGGATGCAACTTTAATTGCCATCTATGAGATGCCAACAAACAGAAAAGGTAAGTCTATCAAGTTTGGTGACTCATGGTCTACTTTATTCCATTTTGTTAAAAATAAGCAATGCATCTTTCTTTCAGAGATTCGGGGACTTTGGGGTTGACAGGCACCAATATTGTCAGTATGGGTATCTCACTGAACTGGTTTGAGTAGTGCTCTTTTTAATTCAATCTATTTTAGGGTGAGATTTTATCCATGTCATTAGAATTCTTAAATTTTCATCATTTTTTCCTAATACTAATTTTCTTCAGGTCACTGGTAGCTGGGCAGACCTATTTATATACCCACTACCTATCAAACTGTTTCTCCTTCTTTGTAACTTGATAAATAAATTTTATAATATTTGAAAATATTTATGAAATGTATGGTAACATTTCAGTATCTTTGTTAATAAGAAACTTCTTTTCTTTATAAAATTGTGAATTTTTGAAAACAGAGAGGGACACAAACCATAAGAGACTCTTACCTATAGGAAACAAACTGAAGGGTGCTGGAGGGGAGGGGGATGGGGTAACTGGGTGATGGACATTAAGGAGGGCACTTGATGTAATGAGCACTGGGGGTTACATGCAACTGATGAATCCCTGAACTCTACCTCTGAAACTAATCATACACTATATGTTTAATTGAATTTAAATAAAATAAACTTTAAAAAATTGTGAGTTTGCTGGACTATATAGCCTCTATGGACAGGAACCAGATGTGTTTTTGCATAATAATAGCAAATTGTCCCACAGTGCTTGTCATGTGTCTTCATGTAGGATAGGTCTTCTGGTTCTCACATTAACTCCACGACAGAAGTCCTATTATTCGTCTCATTTTACAGATGGGTAAAATAAGACATAGACAGGTTAGTGACTTGTCCAAGGTCACACAGCTATTATGTGGTAGAACCAGACTTTGATCGCAGGTATTGTCTTAAACATATGTTCTTACCCACTGTGCTTTTTAAAGACTCTCTTAAACACTATGGTTGGCTTATGATGACCATATAATTTGTTGTCCAAACTGGGGCACTTATGAAATTGAAATGATAATACTGATATCAAAAAAAAAAAACAAAAAAAAAACAGGACTAAGCTGGAGTTGTCCTGGGCCAACTGGGATATGGTTAGCTTCACTCTGTTGTTTCTTGTTAAACATTTGTTGAATGAATAAATGGCTGGCTGGCTGAAAGGATGGATGACTAAAGTGTTTCACCCAGGTGGGTCAGTTGCAGTATGGAAACTTTGATTTCAAAATATGAGCTTCAAGCTGACCTCATGAGATAATTTGGTCTTATAGAGGCAAAGGCGGATTCCCAGAGATAATCAAAGAGAGGAGGAAAAGCAGGAAAAAGGCTTGTTTCTTGTGCAACCAATTTCTTCTGTGAACCAATCAATGGGGCATTAATTCTGACTCAAAGGAGCCTGGAGGGGGACTGTCCAACCTAGTAACCAGATGGCCTATGCTGCAATAGTGTCAGCAGATGGTGTGAGGAACTGGGGACACTGCCAAAACGTTGATCTCGAAGGGAGTTTGAGCCCGTGTGGACATGACTCTGGCAGCCCTCTAACTATCAACCCAGAAGGCCTCTGCAACATAGCCCAGGTCACTGGGTCCCAGATGTGGTCCCTAAACTCCCTAAACTCCCAGAAACAGGCCTTTGGATGATACCAATGGAGGGGAAAGGGGCTCAGAAGCTTTTTTTTATGTTTTAGAAGTCCTATCAGAAATCATATTTCACCTTTATGTCTATGCCTGTTTTCATATTCACACTGAGTTAGAATTAAGTCAATCTAGTGAGAAAATGCTTATTTTTTATGATAATCAAAAATATTAATTGACAGTTATAGATTCCTTTGATTATAACCATGGCAAAAGGAATATATTGATACTATTATATTAATTTACTAATATTATTATATTAATATTATACTACTATTAATAGTATGTTTGATAGGCAGAATCTTTAATAACTTGTAACTATGAGAAAGGAATTGGACCCAGGGCAAAATGTTGCTGACCCCTGGGCTAGGTTGGACATCTGTTCATTTTTGAAAGCCTTTGGTGATTTTTTTTTATGTTTTCTGTAATACAGTTTGAGGACCTAACCTGGGATTCAAGGCCCTTCACAATCTCACCTCACTAGTCTCCAACTCCCAAACCAAGTCCACTAGTAACACTGGTCTACCCACTGCCCTGAAAACACACATCATGCATTCTCACCTCTGAGTATCTTTAGTTCAGAACCATTCTCTTAGTCTAGAACGCTTCCATGTCTTCTCTAGTTATCTAACACTATTTTTTTTCTAGTCACCCAGCTTTTTTAAGCAGATATTTTTCTGAAAAGATGCTGTGATTCACATCAAATAGTGAAATGGTTTTATTTTCCTCAGTGATCTCCCATTTCAATTGAAGTCAAAGTCAAAGTCATTAAAATGCTACCTTCTGGGCACCTGGGTGGCTCAGTTGGTTGGGCAACTGCCTTCGGCTCAGGTCATGATCCTGGAGTCCCGGGCTCGAGTCCCGCATTGGGCTCCCTGCTCAGCGAGGAGCCTGCTTCTCCCTCTGACCCTCCCCCCTCTCGTGTACTCTCTCTCATTCTCGCTCTCTCAAATAAATAAATAAATCTTTAAAAAAAATGCTACCTTCTGACCTCAATTCCTACTAGTCCCTCCTTGCTCCTTCTGCTTCATCCACACTGAACTTTGTGTTCTTAAACTGTCCTAGCACACTCCTACCTCAGGGCCTTTGCACTTGCTAATCTCTTTACCCCCAGAGAAGAGTTCTACCCCCAGAGAAGAGTTTAAGGCTTACTACTTTCCTTCATGCTTCCCCCCCCCCAAGTATTCTCATATTTAAGAGACCTTTTTTGATCACACTATATGAATAGTGCCTTCCACTCCAGCACTATCAATTACCTTTGCCCGGCTTTATTCAGTGACATCTGATGTATTATATACTTCACTTGATCTTAGCCAAAAGGCCGAGAAGTGATTGATGTATTATATACTTATTTATTAGCTATTTCTTCCCAATTGGAATGAGGTTGATGAGGCATCTCTATTAGCTAGAACAGTACCTGTCAAATAGTAGGTTCTTAATATATCTGTTGATCAAGTGATTTTTCCCAGACTAAGAATTCTTTGGATTGTATAATTTATTTAGTGCACTTTCAGAAGATATCCTTTGGAAGTATATTGACTATAATTTCATTTTAGGATGTGAAGATGAAATAAAAAGTCAAAACAAGTGATATATTGCCACTTTAACATTTGGCTCTAAAAATTATCATTTACTTATTCATTTAAAAATATTTGTAGTACTAATTATTCCTAGGGACTAATAACAAAAGACACAATCCATGCCTTCATGGCGTTTATAATCTAATAGGGGAGAGTATTAGGGCTAAATATATGCTTACTAATTGTGCTAAGTGCTACCAAAAAAAATAATAATAATAAACTTGAACACCAGGAGAGAGACCAGCGGGTGAACATTGGGCCCAGGGAAGTTCCCTCCCCACAGTGAGGACTGGACAAGTTAACACAGAGCTGAGGGAGCCAAAGAAGAAAGTGTGAAATTTAGAAGATCCTATTACTTCCAGTAGGTCCTAAACTTCACCTGGGTTTGTTCTGATAATGTAAAGATTGAAATCATAGCATGGCAGTTTCTTTTTAACTTTCTGAGTTTCTACATCGATGTAATTCTTAGAAAATATGTAAAAAAATAGTAAAGTTGAACTGAATAATTACCTGGTACCAATTTGAAAAAGTTAGGCCTAAAATTCCTCCGTGGTTCATTAAAATCTTTCTGGTCTAATGATTTGTATGTCCAACTCAGTAGCTACTAGCCACCTAGGTCTGTTTCATGTTATTTCTTAAAATGTGACTGCTAGAAAAATTTAAAATACATGTGTGGCTCACATTATATTTCTGTTGGATAGCTCTAGTCTATATAGCTGCAGAGATTGCTTTTTTCACGTTGGCAAGGCTAGGAGAATTACCAACTGAATAGTGTGAGAGCTAAGTAGTTATTGTAATTATTATACTAACGCTAAACCTCTACAGATAAAAATTGTGGCTATCTCTCATTCTGCTTGTCTAAATTCCGTTTCCCCCTTTTTAGATAACAACACCTCAATTTTCCTTTAGGGCTCTACTCCTCCACATTTCTCTGCAGGATTCTTATCTCAATGCCTCTGCAGGTTATGTGATCCAGGCTAGCCAATCAAAGTACGGCATCCCCTCCTCCACAAGGATGGGCTCAGGGTCGGGCGTGTGACCCAGGACAGGACACGGAGGCTCAATCCCAGGACTTTTGTTAGAACTACTGGGAAAGAAAAGCACTCTTTCTGCTCCAGTGGCTAATTTGTGAGGAAAATAAATTGGGAGCGACTGTTGGAAACTAAACTTTCTTGGTCTTGAAACCAATTAGAGGCAGGAAGAGATCGATGATAGATCTAAAAAGGTTTATCTGACCGTACTGCTTGATCTGGATCCAGGTGTTTTTGAAGCTGTAACCTTTCCTAGATATTTTAATCACATACCCACTTTGTGTTTTAGCTAGTTGAATTGAGTTTTGGTTATATGCACGTCCTCATTAAGGTAATCATTGACACATACGCACTGGCTGGAGGTTCTTCGAGGAGAATTAACAAGTCTTCTAACGAGCACTAATTAAGTTGGCACAAGCCAATAGAATAAAATCAATTAATGATTTTTCTAAGTTGGTAATTTCTGTTAATCAGTTATATCTCTTCTAATTAAAACCCTACCAGGACATAATCTATATGATTTTTGCCTTGAAAATTGTAAGAAGTAATACCAGACATGTGAAGGAATACTGATTTTAAAGGCTTTCAAAGAAGATTTTTCCTGTTGTCATGATGCTGGATGATTATATTTGTAAATGTCTTTTAGCCATGAGACCAATTTCTAGTTCAATTCAATTGTATAAATGTGTAATTGTTGATAATTTATCATCATCAGAGTGTAGGAATCTTACCAGAATTAGTAATTAGCTAACTCAGGGAGTTTTATGAGAATACCCAGTTAATTTTGATAATCTCTGTGTTGTTCTTTCCTTTTAACAATATCCTTCAAATTAAATACGTTACCTGGAAACACCAGCAACATTCTGAACCATGATGTTGAATTTTCATCTTTAAGTTTCAATCTCAGCTCAGTCACTGACTTTCTACTCTAAGCAAGTCACAGCATCTCTATATGACAACCTAGGACCTGTACCTATAAGAGAACTTGAACTGCTTTGAATGCAACACACCCTCACTGTTGTAGTTAGTTACTTATATCTGTGGGTAGCAGTCTTGATGGACTGTAACTGCTAGTTAATTTAGCTTTACTATAAGAAGAAAGCTATAAATAACAACAAAAAAAACCCTGCTAAACATTTTTTTAGGCAACTTCCTGTACATAGACTTGGGTTAGTAGCTCAGTTTCCTCCTTTTAAAATCCACATCTATGATAACAGTAGTTGATCCAATATAATAAACATACATGTAAAGAAATACTTCTCAGATGTTTGGAGAACCTCACTCTTCAATGAAAACTGAAATTGTATTTCGTATGTTTTTCCGACATAGGAAGATTTTTCAACTACAAAGATCAAAACAAAAAGTATTTTCTACCTCAGAAAATTTAATCTGAGGTCTTCTAATCTTTGAGTCTTTCTCGTTATCTGCTAGTACATATATGTGTGTGTTCATATATGTACACACATTATACACACATATACTCGCACATACACATTTGGCTTCGGCACATTTTGACCGTTAGAGAATTCAGTGAAAAAGACTATCTTTGTTTTCTTTGTAACTACCCAGCATAGAGGTGTTGAATGCATTGGCTAACTTTTTATAGGCAATATATTAATAAAATAAAAAATTACTATAAATGCAGAGTTTCATTTCCATTAATACTGTGCATGGAGCATATTCTTAGTGACTACGTGCTTCTAAAAAGATTTTGTGATAAAGTCAGTGGAAAATACAATATAGGAATGAATTACCTAAAAATAATTCCATTTGGGTTGGTCAAGAGCATTTTGGTGGGATGGACTTTAACAATCACATGGTTGGTACAGATATATTCAGACATAACTTTTATCTCTATGTGTAGAGTCCTTGGGATTCCTGAGTGCCCTCCATTTTTAATACCCATGGCTTCTTAGTCATCTAATTGTGAAAAATTAGAGATTTGGCAAAAGAAAAGTGCTCTAATACAAACAGGGACCAATGGAAAAGAGAGACAAAAATGCCATCAAGGCTTAGAACTGGGTAGAGGAGGATACTAATAGGTTGAGATTTTGACCAACTTCAAGGGCAAGAAGTGAGGCCTTGAGGACAGAGGCAAGCTTAGGGCCCTTACCCTGAGATCAGCAGCATCTGGACAGAGATATTTCAGGGGGAGGATCTGGTGGTCTACAGTTTCAAGGAAAACCATGCACTACACTGGAGATGAGACACAGGCCCTGAGAAGGAGGAATCACCAGTCCTGCACCCCTCCCCACCTCCAAACCGTGGAGTTAAGTTACCTAAGGCTGTTTTCCTGGATACGCACCGTGGACTAAGGCAGGGAAATTTTTGTGATAGGGGATCCAAGAGAGGGAGAAGAGCACTAAGGTATTGAAGCTCTTTTAGTGCTCTTTAGTGCAAATCTTTGGTTTTAAGTAGCCTAAAAGCAGCAATTTTTACTTGAACTAGCCTGGCTCCATGTCTACTGAAGACCTACACGTGCTGGGATGTTGCAGGTTCACACGCAGTTGTCCCCTGGAACCTCTGCTAGAATATGTGGGGCATGGAGGGAGGAGAGGGAGGAAGAGAGAAGAGGAAGGAAGGGAAGAGACGGAGAAAAGAGAGAATTAAAAAACCTATGGAGAAGTTACCTTTCTTCTTTCTTCTGCAGCCTCCAGTTTTTTCTGGATCTCCTCCAGAGACAGGTCTTTCTTCTTCGGAGAAGCTAAAGTTCGTGGGGCTTCTGAGATGGGAGATGGTGGCTTCAGGATCAGCTCAAAAGCCTGGCCAGAAGCACGTTTGTTGATTTGCTTCACTTCCATATCTGAGTAATGAATATTTGAGAATGTTAAGCATACAGAGCAGTGAAGCAGGGGTGTATTTAAATAATTTGAATTCTGGCAATTGCAAGTAACCTTGTTATTCTGGCCAATAGGAATAAATGCTGCCTGTGATTATTTGTTCTACATTGTTTTGAACATACAAGACCTCTTTCTTTAGTATCGTTACAGATATATTCCAACAGAATAAATATTTACAGTGTTGGGAGATTCAACAATGTCCATAGGGAGTCGAATAATGGCGAGTCTACTTAGGAAAAAAGAGCCTGAATTGATTTTAAACTGAACTGTATTTTCCTTTTGAATAAACATGAGCTTCACATGAAAATAAAGTAGCACAGATTTAGATTTATCTTTTGAAAATTACCATGGCTGGAGGCATTTTTGGGCTAAATGGGGAAGAAAAGATAACAAAGGTTTATTGGAAATTTGACATGCTCTACCAATTCTTCTAGGAAGCAGTGCACGAGCAATGTTGAATTTATCTATTTAGCTTCTAAGACGCAGCTTATCCATAACTTCTGACTTCCTTTTTCCCTTGTCTTCAATCCCTAAAGCTGTAGAACCTGTCACTGTTTTCCCTGTCTTCCTAATACATTTTGTGTCACCTCGAGTTTAGCCCTTAATCACACTGCGGTCTGCTTACTGATTATTTGTACATTGTATGTATGTTTCTTCTTGTCGGCTCTAAGTTCCTCCAAGGAGAGGCCTGTTCTGTGTTTATCTTTGGAGCCTCTGTGACAACACATAGCAAGGTATTAGAATTCCAGGAGGAACGTGGCTGCATTGCTGGTCACAGCTGTATCTAGCCGAGGAAGCATCTGTCCGGTTTATCCGTTGACTGAATGAACCTACACAAAGTGGGCACTGAGCCTGCATTCTAATGAAAGTTCTGGTTGGCAACTGAAACCCTTTCCCCTGAAAGACATTGCCTTGTGAAAGGGTTAATTAGCGTTTATGACACTTGTGTTGTGTTAGCAGAGCTTGGGAAGGAAAGAGCCTCTGAGCCCTGGGCTGGGCTTGAAAGGCACCGAAGGGGTTAAGTGCCACAGACGCCTTCAGCTGGTCTTTAATGTATGTCTTTACACATATGGAAAAAAAAACATGATAAGCTGATAGTCTATAAGCAAAATATACCTCAGCTCTGACTGCTACACACAGAACTCTTTCAAACATTTTAATTACACTGACTGAATTAAGTGAGGGTGAGATCATTGGCAATGATAGCTAGCATTTTTGAGGGCTTACAAGCGGTCAGGCTTGGTGCTAAGCATTTGACTTGTGTTAGACCATTTAAACCCTATACCAACTGTGCGAGGAAGATACGAGAGTTAAATAAGCCTCAGAAAATCTAAGTTACTTGCCTGAGGTCAGGCAGATAGTGGCAGAGCCAGGAAGAAAAGCAAACTAAGTAGAATGAACTTGGATAAATCCAACGGAAAGTGTTGCACTACAGTGAAGTTCATAGTCACGCCAATTCTTTAGGCGTTTTTTTTTTTTTTTTTTTTTTTTAGTTCTCTTTATCTGGGGCCTCAGTCATAAGTCACTTTTATCATGGGAACTTGTTAGCTTGTTGACATGCATACTCAAAATATGGGAACTTTATGAAGACTATAATAAGGGGGAAACAGTGATGGTTGTTGATTTTTTTCTTTTGAGTTTCCTAAGTATAAAGCATTTTCTTGCAAATTACTGTTTGGTCTAACTAAAGCTTAGCATATTATATTATTTGCAAAGAAAAGCTTTAGACATGTTGTCAATGTTGATATGCTGGATGTGGCTTCTAACAACCATCTAGCTCTGTTTCTTAAGAGATATTAATGTGCTGTTGTTAGCATCAAACTCAAACTGTTTTAGGGGCACCTGACTTGCTCAGTTGTTGGACATGTGGCTCTTTCTTTTAAAAAGATTTATTTATTTATTATTTTAGAGAGAGAGAGAGCACATGGGGGGCAAAGGGCAGAGGGAGAGGGGGAGAGAGAGAGACTCTCAAGCGGACTCCCTGCTGAGTGTGGAGACCGACATGGGGCTGGATCTCACGACCCTGAGATCATGACCTGAGCCAAAATCAAGAGTCTGGCGCTTAACCGACTGAGCCACCCAGGCGCTCCAAATGTGTGACTCTTGATCTCAGGGTTGTGAGTTTGAGCCTGATGTTGGGGTTAGAGTTTACTTAAACAAAACAAAACAAAACAAAACAAGAAACCCTCAAACTGTTTTGAGCATAGGCAATCAATAAGACCAAACAGCTAGACACAGCAAGTCAGTAGTGAGATCTACAAAATATTGATTTAATTCTATCAGGAGCTGTGAGAGAGAAACAAGTGTATCTAAGCTTTTCCAAATGATGTTAGCAGGAGCATTTCTATTGTAGGCAACTCACCATCATAAGTATAGATGTTGATGTTGCGAGGTTCCGGGTAAAAACAAGAGCAGATCAGTGACAGCATGGACAGCTCCTTCATTTTTTCCTTGTAGGCTAAAATAAAAGACTTGTGATTAGTATCTTTCATTTTCTGAGTTTCCTCTTAATGCTTCTTTTCATCTAAGTAACAGTTACAGACTCTTTCAGAATGAATATTGCCAGGGACACGGCTTTGCAAAATATAAGTGAAAGAGAGATTGAAACAGGACTCTCAAGAGCATATTCCTTATTACAGAGGACATAAATGACACATTATAGCAGGTTAGATAAAAAGTGAGAGAAAGGGAGTGAGAGAAAGAAAGGAAAGTCAGAAGAATTGAGATCCAGCAGGACAGGGAGGAGAGACAGAAAGGACATGGAAGAAGCAGAAACAGACAAAATTAGCAGAGAGATAGGTCCATCCGAGTACATGCGTATGTAAGTCTACTGGACATAAGTATGATTCAGGAGGTGCCCTTTGCTGCTTTGGCCTGAGTGGCCATGGATTCAGTCAGGGACAAGCAGAGAACCATCAGGATATTCTCAAGTGGATGCATCCTCCAAGAATCTATGTTTCTGCTTCCTCTTTATCCCCGAGTGCACTTTCTTGTTGCAACTTCTTTCCACACACCATAAAGCTAGATCTGAGATCTTACAAGGCTCTTGTTTCCTCTGCGGAACCCGGTTTGGGTGCCCACCTTGCCAAGGAACTGTAGGAGTTCAGTGAGTGATCTCCCTCATCCTTCACTCCCCCTCCCTATTTCATTTTTCCCTGTCTCTGTCAAGAGGCCTCCCGCCCAGGTAACTTGGGAAGGCATCTCATCAGTGCTGGTTGTCACCAGGACAAGAGAGGACCAGATGGAGATAAGGAAGTGAAATCTTCTCACCATTGTTGATTATCAATAAATTAAGAAAAATGGAAGAGAAATGATAGGTGTACTGTGCACTAACTTGCGTAAAAATATAAACAAATGGCGATGCCCTAACATGTTGAATCTCACAGGTAATGGTTCTCTTTTGGCAGGGGCTTCTGATCATTATGGTAACCCAAGGAAGGGTGAGTACCTTGGGAAGACAGGAATTCCCAGAAGATTAATTTGGGGCATTGTTGACAAATCCATCTTTTGTTGGCTAACAGGAAACAGATTTAACACCCATATGTTTTAGAGCTACAGAATGCTAGATTCAGAGGGTCCTAAAAGATCATTTAGCTAAGCGTCCACCCACCACACCACCAATTATGCAAATGAAACTGGCACCCAGAGGCTAAAGTCACATGTGGCCTCCAGATAAAAATGCAGTAAATCAATCAATATCAAGATTGCCAAGAGGTCTTTTTCTATTTCTACTTTTAGGATGAGGTTCAGTGTGTCAAGGTTGGACATACTTGCATATCAATGAACCACATGCAAAGATCAAATATTGCCATATTGTATATGGTTCAAACTAACACATCCAGAGGGTCACTCTAAGAGAATTTTTCTCCGTTTAGCTTATTTCCTTTAAAATAAGCAACACAATTTGCCTTTTGCATAACAGTCCTGCTAACACCTACTTTGAGAGATTTCATTGGATGCCTTTGGAATTTTAGAAGGCTGAAACCATATTTCTTTGTCTTATTTGTTTATTTAGTTAATAAATTGTGTCACTTATAAAGGTCTAAGCAGGTCTTTACATGGATGCTTAGTGTGAATCACAGTTTCTGTCAGAGAGAAGCATTTGGTGGTTTAATACATTTAATTCCATGAAGAATAAAATTCAAAACAGCTAGGTTTTGTAGGCGGGTGCCTTTTTTTTTTTTTTTATAAGAGAAAGCAATATGGTATCCAAAATATTTTGAAAAATTAAGCACATATTAGGAGCACGTTAGAGACACCAACTTTATTAGGGAGGGCCAACCCAAAAATAAAAATAAAATAAGATTCTCTATCTCATAGAGCAGTAACAGATTAAAATAGCACTGTAGAAGAACATGAATTTCTACTGAAAAGAACACTCCTCAACATCTGTCTTCAGTTTCTTGGAAATGAAATTCAATAATTTTTAGTAAGGCCACTGCTCTATTATACTTGATAGGTTAATGAAGGCAGAAGATGTAAAGGTTGTCAAGGACCAACACTTTAGACCCCTATGTGTAATGTATAACCATGACTGATAAAACGTTTGTTCTTTCCTCTTCTAGGTGGTTTGGGGACAAAACTCAATTGGCCTCTGTGGGTGATTACTTAAGAGAATCCTTACATTGTTTTTATTGAGGCCCATGACTCTCCATGGCATGAATATACCCAGTAGCAGCCATTGCATAGATTCTCACTCATACAGTTGCTCTGAATCCTAGGGAGCTCCTTAAAACCACTTGCAACCAAAGTCCAAGCACATCTTGACTCTTTTCCTACAACAAAGGCACGCTCTCCAGTGACGAAGGGTTTCCTGTTCACTTGGTACAGCTGCCCAAACTTTCCCCACATGGCATTGCCTTTCCTAATCCCCTCCTCTCACCTAAATTCTTGCCAAACTTTCAATCCCAATTCAGATCCTCCCTCCTCAGGGTTTCTGTTTCTTAGCAGTGCTGCCCACATTGATCTCCCATTGCCCTTAGTTGGCTGTACTACACAATCTTGATTATATACTGTTATATGTGATTCTATACTGTCTAAGATCAGTCACTACTGGGTTTTGATGTGTAATCTTTGTTTACAAAACTATAGGCTCTTTGAAGGCAAATGCTACATCTTACTCATCTATGAAAAAAATCACAGCACAGGTCTGGGTGGAAAAGGAGGTTATTGCTTAATAAATCATTGTTGGCTAGCTTGCTCATTGATTTTAAGTCAATCTCTCAATTAACAAGTATTTATGAGCACCACTGATGGGCAGGAGTTTCTGTGAGGCACTATGGAATTACAAAGAAATATAATAGTTATCCTCATTCTCAAGAAGCTTTCAAACCTGGGAAGTGGAGTATATTGATATAAAAATATGGAGTATATGGATAGAAACTCGTGCAAAATAGGGTGTCAAATGGAGGTACAGGTGATTTGTGCTGGAAATTCAGAAGGACCTCAAAGCCTTGATGCTATGGGGAGAGGGGTCAGGAATGGCTTTACAGTAAGGATTGCCAGATTTAGCAAGCAAAATACAAGATGCCTACTTAAGTTTTAATCCAAAAATTGCATGGGACATACTAAAGAATCATTCCTTGCTTTTCTGAAATTCAAACTTAATTGGGTGACTTGTATTTTATACAGCAACCAGAGCAAATGGACCTGGATGGTAAAGACTGAATAGTGTTAAGGAAAACAAGGAAGGGAGAAGGTAGGTTTATTATTGTTGACATGGAAATGGGGTTCTGAAGGAGCTATCTGGAAGGCTTTTATGGGTGGGCAGTGAGTTGAGTTCATGCAAGAAATGATAACTCAACTATAGGGAGCATCATTCACTTCATTTTCATGGACTACACGACAATGAGGTTTTCAGGAGTTGTGCCCTGATAGAAAGACTTCCTGGAGGTCAGTTTTGCTCTAAGATGTTGGGTAAGATGTTTTGAATTTTTGTTCATGTGAAAAGGTTATGACTTAAGATATTGTGTTTACATTAAGACAACCATAGGTATATATATATTTTTTACCAGAATGTCAGAATATCATGAATTTTCCACATGTTACTTAAAAGAAATTTAAGCTTGAGTGTTCTGTTTTGAGTCCACTCTCAGGAATATTTCCATGGGAAAATATGAGAAGCACAGAGGTGAGAATGAGTGAGTTAGCTAGAAGTCCTGTTTGCTTGCATAGTTCTGATTGAAGCCCATTAATAATATCCTCATTCACTATCAGAATTTGGCCATTACAATTATCTTAGCAAGAGGCAGCCTCTGAACATTTTGAAAAGGGGGGTTACCTGATGAAAGGCTCTTCTTAGAAAGATTTATCTAGTCATTTTATTATGCAAGAAGGACCCGTTACAGGAGATACACTTAAGACACAACTGAATGAAGTTCAGCAAGTAATGTGGTATGGCTTAAGAAAATAGTAGGGAATAGCAAAGGGAAAAGAAAGGGAAGATAGATACAAGAGACCTTATGAAAGAAGAATAGATAGTAAACAATAACTGTATTTGGAGTCAAAGGCAGAGGGAAGAGGGCAAGAGATCCTTATAGATGGGTGGTTAAGGAAACTTTCCAGACAAAGTGTCACTAAAGCTGAGTCCAGTAGGATAGGTTGGCCTAGCAGAAAATAGAGTGTGGGTTGAAATATATGGAATTTGGATAAACATTTTTTTTAAAGATTTTATTTATTTATTTGACAGAGAGAGACACAGTGAGGGAGGGAACCCAAGCAGGGGGAGTGGGAGAGGGAGAAGCAGGCTTCCCGCCGAGCAGGGAGCCCGATGTGGGGCTCGATCCCAGGACCCCGGGATCATGACCTGAGCCGAAGGCAGATGCTTAACGACTGAGCCACCCAGGCACCCCAGGATAAACTTTTTTTTAAATCAACAATGAAAAATCCCAAGCTAATGTGAAGGCTGTTAGAAATGTGCTAATAAGATTTCACTATTGATATTTCATACTTTGAATTGACAATCCCGTTCATTGGTTTTGGGAAGTTGGCATATATTATTTTTTTCATTACACCCCAACACCAAGTAGAGTTCTGTGCATGTTTGTGAGGATGTGGGAAGTAACAGGTAATTCCATATAATCTTTCTCATAGTTGGTTGCATTTGCTATTAACTATTAATGTTTGCAAGTTAGTGTATTTCTCTAGTGAACTCATTTAAAATTCAACCCATATGATGTATAATGATTCTATAGCAATACCCATGTAACCTAATGATCTATGAATGCTAATTATTTTTCCAGTCTTCCAAATGGCTACCGTGAACTATGAACCATGGTAGCAGTTGCTATTTGGGTTTGGAGCACAAAGAACGTATCAGGCACTGAGTTCAGATATTTGCATGCATTTCTCATTTAATCCTCTCAACAATGCTGGGAGGAAGATACTATAATTAGACTAGATTTACAGATGAAAGAAAAAGATGCAGGGACATGGAGTAGTTTGCCCAATATCCAACAGACCATAAAGTGTGGAGTTCAGTTTGAATATAGCTCTGTCTGACTCTATGTGCCTTGTTTGTAATGCCATTCACTTCCTCCAACAATCTGTTCAGATGCATTACACACATCGTCACCATCTACATATTGTTTTTAACAAGAAAGTGATGTATGTTACTACTGCCTTTGAAAATAAAGAATCCAAGACTTTTTTCTCTTTCCATTTTTCTTTGGCATTTGTTCTTTAATTAATTACCACATGTGACTTACTGACTACCCAACTGTAGGTTAAGTCCAGAGATTTACAGAAAGAAAGGTTTTGTTTTGTTTTTTTACTTGTATGTTTTACTTGGATAGTAAATATTGGTGCAGAGATGGCTAGAAAACTCAGGGACAGTTTCTCAAAAGGAACTGTGAGTATATATATTCTTATATGACTGAATATATCCTTATACATTCATATCACAGCTAATGGGGTAAGTGGAGAAAGTGGCAATTATCTAGGTATTTTACGGGAAAAAACCCCTTTGCATCAGTTATTTGGATTTTTTTTTAAAGATTTTATTCATTTATTTGAGAGAGAGAATGAGATAGAGAGAGCATGAGAGGGAGGAGGGTCAGAGGGAGAAGCGGACTCCCTGCTGAGCAGGGAGCCCGATGCGGGACTCGATCCCAGGACTCCAGGATCATGACCTGAGAGGAAGGCAGTCGCTTAACCGACTGAGCCACCCAGGCGCCCAGTTATTTGGATATTTTAAGAGTGGTATATTTTGTCTGGCAATTACCTGAATTTTCTCATTTTTTTCTTTTTCCTTTGTGTTTGTGTGTGTGTGAATCTGAGCAGTATTTTCTTCTTTGAAGAACGAAGAGCACCAAGGAGAACAGTACAGTTGATACTAGAGATTTAATAGTCAGATTAGATCTTCGATTAGATTAGACTAAAGCAGCAGAGAGGTTAATTGCACTTAGTAAAATATGAAATAGACAAACACATATATAATTATTTTCCTACTCTTCTAAATATGTAGTCTCCACATAGATCAGAATCAGTGAACTTACAGCTCTTTCTTTGGCACCTTCTTTTTCCATGTCATAAATTAAGCTCCCCATCCTTCTTTTAACTTGATTTTGGCCCGTGTGTGTGTGTGTGTGTGTGTGTGTATGTGTGTATTACGTTTGGTAGTTTGACTGCTTTGGGGTCCTAGAGCCTGAGGTCAGATTATTTTCTAAAAGTCAAATCTATCATCCTATTTAGAAATACTTTTGGGTGCTCTATCACTGTGATTTTCTTCTTGAAAGAGGAAATAGATGAAAAGGATTTTATTTAAAACACTTGTATACTATATTAGCTTGAATTTGGACCTTAAAAATGGTTGATGAATATAGTTGATGAATATGTAATTGAAGATTCAACATTTACATGAAAAATAAATCTCACATTTTTGAAGATCTATTTTAACATCCCAGAAGATCACTGATATGAGGTAATGTTCTAGATATTTCTGCTACGATGATGTAATGTTAATTGGCTTAGTACAAAAATGGATTCAGTCTACATTCATTCTACCCAGCTCTCCCCCACCAAAATTATGGTTTCCTAAGATATAATGACCAGGGAGGGTTTGAAAGACTGATGTTTGAATAGATGAAACAGCATACTTTTCCTGCAGGAATAGATATCAAATCAAATTAAGGGACATTTAAGAAGGTCAAAGCTATACAACCCATCACTGGGTTGCACAGAAACATATGAGGCTCTTAAATTTCAATTTGATTGATTCTTGGCAAAGCAACTGTGACAAGGAAAAGAAATTGGATGACTTGAATCAATCCTTGTGGTAAAAACTGTTATAAGAGCAGTAAATTGTACCAATCTGAGACCTCACCTTACCCTTGCTTCCAGTTAAAGCTCCTGCCGAGTTTAATGAGAATCCCACTATATCATGCAGGGTTTTGTCCTTTTTTTCTTTCCCTCTAGTGAAAGACATTCTTACAGTCCTACGTGAAGATTAAACTACACTGGTTTACAGGAGTAATGAAAGCACTTTATTCTGTTTATATTTCAAGACTTCATTGCCCACCTAATTTTGAGTATTAAAGGATATCTTTTCTTAGGCCCTCAACACTACCAGGTAGTATGAATAAAATGATAACCTAAAATGATAGCTAGATGGTTGGGACTTAAGTGAGACAGCGGCGTCTCAGACACTCAGGAGAGTCTGTTCATCTGGCTGACTAGAGTTCTCACACAGGAATGACTCTTCCGTTCCCTGTAGCCTCCTGAGCTGGAAGCAACTGTCATCTGAGGCTGCCATGATGTTCTCTGAATTATGTCTGCAAAATGGCTTCCTCTGGCATCTAAGTAATTTAAATCACTCGCTGTTAATTTTTTTTTTCTTCCCATTACTTTTTAATTTTTGGGGGGTGAAGACTGGAAAAATACTTTCCATCCATTCTTAATTCAGCCAAAACTCACACTTCCTATCCAGACTAATTAGTGCATTTGTGGGCTCAATTTCTAGAATCAAAATTATTGTGGTTATCAATGATAATGACCCCGGTTTCCTTTCTCACTTTGTTGTAGCACATGTGTGGCTTTTCTCCAGAAAATAAGACCTGGTTTCTACTTCATATGAATTTTAGAATTAAGTTTGTGTCTTGTGTCTTTGCATTGCATAAAATGGTATGAAACTACAAATACAGTAAATTACCTACTATGTTCTCAGTGAAAGCAAGAACTTTCAGAAATGGAAAATGCAAGACTTTTATCACAAGCGCAAAATAAAAAAAAACCTGTCATATAAGATTCGGATGACTTTATCTTAGTTAATGGGCCAGTTGACTTTTTCCCTGAATGGACAGTGATTTAGATACTAAGGATACAGAAAATGAATCCAGAGAAAATCCTATCTGTCAATTACAAGATGGGGCTGGCTGTCTTCATATAATGGAACACACTAATTTATAGAAAACACTGTGAAGAAACAGTAGGATTAAGCAGAGACCCCACAGCAATTTGTGTGACAAGCCCTAGACGTTAATCTTGATTGAATTCCTCTATCAGTCTGAAAACTCACTAAAAGTTGAAAGCCTATTTCTTGAAGAGTTTCTATGTAAACTTCTACTTCCTTGGAATGGTGTGAAGTTTCTATGCATTCAAAAAGCTCCATATTTTTTTTTTTTAAGATTTTATTTATTCATTTGACAGAGAGAGAGAGAGAGACAGCGAGAGAGGGAACACAAGCAGGGAGAGTGGGAGAGGGAGAAGCAGGCTTCCCGCGGAGCAGGGAGCCCGATGTGGGGCTTGATCCCAGGACTCTGGGATCATGACCTGAGCTGAAGGCAGACGCCTAACTGACTGAGCCACCCAGGTGCCCTCAAAAAGCTCCATATTATTGTTTTAGTTCTGAGTGTGTTCTACAAAATACATGCTACTTAGTTACTAGCATCAATCGTAAATAAAAGTATTTTACCTTGGTGTTACTGCCAAATATTTCTTAAAGTTCTACCAGATAGAATCTTTATCTGGTTAGTATACAAACTGCACTCATACTGGTCTCCCTAAATGTTTTCTTAGGAAATAAATAGTACATAAATAATTAATAGAAAATAACTATTTCAGACAACGGCCACAAAAACCTCATAGAAGGGCAAGCATTTTGCTTGCTTCCAAAAACCTAATGAGAATTCCAGGATCTCATTTAATGAAACTTTGTAAAATGCACAGTATGTAACATTTACTTAATAGCACCCTAAAAAGTCAGATTTTTAAATCACATTCAGTAGAGTTTTATTTCAGCCTTCCATTCAAAAACCACACATTACATGCTTCTGTAATTGGTATAGTGAATGAAAACTGAATAATCAGTTA
Source organism: Mirounga leonina (assembly GCF_011800145.1). NCBI lineage: Eukaryota > Metazoa > Chordata > Mammalia > Carnivora > Phocidae > Mirounga > Mirounga leonina. Next base: position 29,107,746 of record NW_023270415.1, on the reverse strand, counting down.
GTTTTTCCCTCTGACTGAAAATAAATCGTGACTTTGCTAGTCACACTTAATGTGCCAGTCACCCTATGTTATGGAGAATAAAGTGAACAAATACATCTTTTAAAAAATAGGAAATATAAATATTGTTAAGGTTTAGAACTACCTGATACTTAAAAAAATTACTGTAGTAATGTTATTCTTGAGTAGCTCTGGGAGGATGAGGAAGTAACAGAGCCTTGGAGGTGAGCATGAAGCACCTTAATGTTACCGTGTCTGCAGTGGGATCTTCAGCGTCCATTCTTGTTCTCGAGGCATGAAAGAAACCCCTCAGGTTAATCCAGCTAGAGGACAGAAATTGCTTTTTTGTTATGGAAATTAAATGCTACTTCCTCCAGATCTGCCAGGTAAAAACTCATTTTCTGAAATAGGATTCATCAGATCATACACTGGAACTTGAATTAGTATAGTTTTCTGCAGGGAATGTAAAGCAACATACAAAGCGAGTATGTAACACTCTTGAAAGCTCTGCATTCTAGTCAGCTGGTGTCATCGCTTACAAATATAAAAGACAACTTAGTCTAAGGCAACTGGACTCACTAGCCACAGCATTTTAGACTTGGAAGGAACACTTGAAATCATCTATTACTCTTATTTTATAGATGAAGAAATCAGATTAATAACCTTTATTGCTTTGAAGGCTCCCTTAGGGGGTGATCGGTGGTGGGGTGCTGCTGGTGGCAGGGACAGAATGGAAAACAGAAGTGGGAAAGGGGCATCCTAAATGAAAGTGATGGTAGGCTTTTAATAAATCAATGTCTTTCTTCAATATCAAAATCTTAAAAAAAAAAAAGTAGGTATGGAGTGAGAGTCAAGAGCCCAGATGTTGGAGCCAGATTGAGTTCAACTTTTCTTTTTTTTTTTTTTTTAAGATTTTATTTATTTATTTGACAGAGAGAGCAAGAGTCCAAGCAACGGAAGCTGTAGGCAGAGGGAGAAGCAGGCTCCCCGCAGAGCAGGGAGCCCGATGCAGAGCTCAATCCCAGGACCCGGGGATCATGACCTGAGCCCGGGGATCATGACCTGAGCCGAAGGCAGAGGCTTAACGACTGAGCCACCTAGACACCCCGAGTTCAACTTTTCTCTCCACTAAATGTCCTAGCTTCGTTTTATGCTACAGACTGGTATTTCTGCATACTTGAAGTTGTTTGCTTCTCTCACTTAGCACTTACCCCTCGCTGTAGCTGTGTGGATAGTTTCAAATGGCACTAGTTAATGGCACAACTATGATTGTGTGGTTCCCTGGAAAAATTAAAGAAAGCCCTACCACCTTTATTCTTCACAACAGCAGGTAATCAACTCTCTCTACTCAAGGAGAAGAAGGAGCCAAGGGAATGTGTCCTCTACATTTATATGCAATGTTGTTTTCTTTTTCCCCCTAATGGAAAGAATATGAATAGGAGCTGAAGACTTATGCTCTCGCTCAGGACTTTTTCAACTTTAAACAATTTATTAAACCTGAACAGGAGTTTATTTATCCACAAAATTGTTGTAAGGATTGAATTAGGTGTGTGCTGGGAAGCTGAAATGCTGTACTGATATAAGAAATTGTTAGTGAAGGTTCTTCTTCTATCAGTTGATCTATATTCTTGAGTGACCTTTTGAAGTTTTACCGGGCTTCGCTATAGTGAAATGTTGTGGAACATTGTTTGTACAATTCTGCCAGCTTCTCTTAGTTCATCCTTACCTCATCGAGTCAACGAACACAGTCAGAGCTCCTACGATGTCCAAGAGAGACACAGTGGTTAACCAGGTGAACTCTGGGATTTGACTGATTTGTCTTAAATCCTGTGTGTGACTTTTCCTCTCTCCCTTTCTCACCTGTGAAAACGGGGATGATAATACCCCTTGCAAGCGTTTGGCATAGTCACAGATCCCCGCAGAGTTAAGTACTCAATACACGTTAGCCTATAGTAGTAGGGTTATTGCCAGCCACAGAGGTGCTACAGGGGAGACAAAGTAAGTGGAACGTGGTTCTATCTAAAACCCCTCAGCATGGTTGGATCGAAGACAGAGAAATGTCTGTAGCAAAACAGGAAGTAAGAACAGCGCATGAGGAAGCTGGAGTGCAGGGAAGTGAGCACTAGATTTGAAACCTAGCTCTGCCCCGAACATTTGTGCCCCAGAGCAAGTCATTTAACTTCCCTTGGCTTCCGCTTTCCTTTCTTGTCAGGTGGGGATAATGAAACCTGTTTGGGGGTTGCCATAAAAATTAAGTGGGGAAAAAGAGCCTAGGGAGGACATGAGACATGTAGATGGCTCATGTGTAGTAGGGAAGCAATAAATGACCAGGAAGATGTTAGCAAAAGGTGCTATTTGATGATATATGGCCAATTCCCACATTTACTGGGAGACAGTAAATCTGCTATAAGAGTTCATAGGAAGGAAAGATCAAGGAAAGCTTGACTTGGGGAAGCTACTACTTAATTTGCTTCAAGGAGAGCAAATCCTTTCTCAGAAGCAATTCTTAGCTGACGACACTACGTATTCCCCAGTCACTTCTAAAATTTAGCAGAAGTGATAAAACGTGTAGTTTTCTGGACAGAAAAACTTCAGGGCTATTTGTTATTTGTCAGGAGTGACGGTTTCCCCTTGCAATTAATTTAGATGCATAAGCTTTCTTTCCACCAGGCAAGCAGGACACAAAGTCCTGTGTTCTCTGCAGGTTACATTTTTCCGCATTTCTTCTCTTGGGTACATTGTAACATAGCTCCTCGCAATTTGTAACCAATACAGACTGCAACTGTGAACACTCTTTTAAGATTTCATTTTAAGAAATATTTCAGTGAGCGAAATCCAATTCTTTCAAAGCTACTTAATTTAATTTCTTCCATGTTAGCCCTGAACTTAGAAAAAAAAATTTTCATCCTAAATACTGAGTTTCATTTTCTTTTCTTTTTTCTACTCCTAGACTTTTTTCTTTTTTTAAGCCAAGTTTTTGGTTGATAGAGAGATGCAGTTCTTTTCTCTTTACTTTGTGTTTGGCTAGGTATTTCAGAACCCTGCTAGATTTTCTTAAATGAGGAAATGTCTACATTTTCTTTAAAGCTGAACTTTCCTACCAGGTGCAATGTATTATGAACTTGTGAGGATTTACATTGTTTTAATGCTTTCATATAAAGTTGCTCCTTTGTCATTATTCTATGTTTATGAGAAAGTAGGAGTCTATCATTACCTGTATTTTATGGCCTTCAAATGAAAAAATATTGAGTATTTTTATATGGAGATTGCTATCATCAACAGTATCTAATTTGAAAAAGGCCTGTACAACCCTTGTAAATGTAAGCACATATTAATATGTCTGCAGTTATGTCATAAATATAATTCCTAGTTTATGTACCATACATTTATATGAAATTTTGGAGGCAAAATATTTAAAATGCTCTTTTCTATTGGTAGTCAATTATCCTCCCTTCAGGTGTTGTAAAGTCAGATGCCAGATGAATGCTAATTTGATTTCTCAGGATATCTTTATTATTCTAATGATTACATTCTGCTAACATCTTCCAGATTTATATTGACTGGTACCTGAAACACTATTGATTGAAAAGGTGTAACTGTCATGAATGACTGAGGAATAATATGAAACGCTACGTATCCATAGTCTTTTCCCACCACAGTCATCTAAGGAATATTACATTCGTACTGTTTGGCCCTATTGTCTTTGTTGTGCACCATCTACTAATGGATGGAGAGGAAGAAGGCTAAATTGATCCAGATAAGCAGGTACCTGGAGTTATCTCTGAAAGAAAAGATCTAACTGGAGGAAGGGTGTTGGAAATGGAAGGACAGCAGGAGAGTGCCAGGTAGGGAAGAGTCTGAGGAAGCAAGGGGGAGGGATTTCACAATAGCCAAGTGCTGTGGAGATCCCATGAAACTGATGGGTTAATAAGATTGTAAGGAGAAGGGTGCCTGGGTGGCTCAGTTGGTTAAACGTCTGCCTTTGGCTCAGGTCATGATCCCGGGGTCCTGGGATCGACTCCTGCATCAGACTCCTTGGTCTGTGGGGAGCCTGCTTCTCCCTCTCCTCCCCACTTGTACTGTCTCAAATAAATAAATAAAATCTAAAAAAAAAAAAGATTGTAAGGAGAAGAGACTGTGTGTGTGTGTGTGCGCTACATGATATAATCCCCCCTTTCCTGCTCTCTTGTTTTTCTTTAAGAGAGAGAGGGAGGCAGAGGGAGAGGGAGAGAGAGAGAATCCCAACAGGTTCCATGCCCAATGCATGAGAACCTGCCAAGGGGCTTGGGCAGATCTCACAACCCTGAGATCATGACCTGAGCAGAAATAAAGTCAGAGACTTAACCCACTGAGCCACCCAGGTGACTTTCTTCCTGCTCTTTAAGAGAACTTAGTGTAGACTTTCACATCTTAATGTTTCTTATTATTTCTACTGAATGTGACATTTTATGTAGATGAGCCTTACTGGGCAGACAAGAACGGTCAATTTTATTGGAGTTTTTTTTTTTTTTTTTTAAGATTTTATTTATTTATTTATTTGAGAGAGAGAGAGAGAAACAGCATGAGAGGGGATAGGGTCAGAGGGAGAAGCAGGCTCCCCGCCGAGCCAGGAGCCCGATGTGGGACTCGATCCCAGGACTCCGGGATCATGACCCGAGCCGAAGGCAGTCGCTTAACCAACTGAGCCACCCAGGCGCCCCAATTTTATTGGAGTTTTATATATATTTGAAGTAGGATGAGATACAAAATATTTGACGGTGAAAAACAAAATGAGAAATAAATGCAAGAAAAGTGTACTTTTAATTTTGGCATTGCCCAGGGTGGATTTGTCTTGGAGATACACTATATTGGTAGCTGCATCATAAATATAATATCAGCTCTCCCTTTATCACAAAGAATTGAATAGTGATCATTTCTTAAATTCCAAGTAATTTCTAGTAGATTTATTACTACATGTGGAAATTCCCAAATCACGAGAATTTAGATGTTTATTTTATTTTTTTAAAGATTTTATTTATTTATTTGACAGCAAGAGAGGGAACACAAGCAGGGGGAGTGGGAGAGGGAAAAGCAGGCTTCCCACGGAGCAGGGAGCCAAGGACTCTGGGATCATGACCTGAGTCGAAGGCAGATGCTTAATGATTGAGCTACCCAGGTGCCCCTAGATATTTATTTTAAATGATTACTTCTATTTAGTGTTTTCATCATCTATTTAGGGGGTCTTGGAAGGAGATTAATTTTTTTATTACAAAGTGCTTAACATTCAACTGTTTAATTAAGCCTCATAACAACCACGTTAGGTGGCATTTAGGTGGCATTATTTTCCCCATTTCATGTTTGAGAAAATTGTGGTATAGAAATGATCATTTGCTCAAGGATTATCTGATAGTGAGTAGTGGGGCAGGCTTCAAAACTATGTCCATCTAATATCAACCTACATCTAATCTGCCAGAGAGCTCTCTTTCATGTAATAGGAATGTTCCTGACCTGAGCTTTTTTTGGGGGGGTGGGGAATTTATAGTACTGTTTTTAATTTTCATAACATTTTTGCATTCTTTTGAGCTCCATGACGAGTTGCTTTTTTTCTATTATACAAAGCGCTCCCCTTTTGTTTTTAACTTTTGGAAGCAGCTTTAAGCCAACATTTGGGCTTGGGTTGCTTTGTCTAAGGTGGGCTTGTACGGTTGCTCGATGGGGCAGACTCAGGGGGTAGAGAACGTCAAGGTGGTGCTGGTAAGGGGCAAACATGGACTCCGCAGAACAATTGGTACTGAATTTTACCTTTTCCTTTTCAACCCTCTCATATTTTGTATTTCTATTTGCAGGGGCACCCCTGCCTTGCTCAGCAATTCTCTTAGCTTGATGGCTACCATCTTGGGCCACTATTCCCCACCCTTCCCTTAAAGAAGGTTGGGTTGGGGAAAAAAATGAGTGGGGACTGACTGCAAGAGATTAAACTTTGGATGAGTAAGTGCTTCTTCTCAGTCGGCATTTATTTAAGAATTTTATTTTTTATTTATTTATTTATTTATTTTTTAAAGATTTTTATTTATTTATTTGACAGAGAGAGATAGTGAGAGCAGGAACACAAGCAGGGGGAGTGGGAGAGGAAGAAGCAAGCTTCCTGCTGAGCAGGGAGCCCGATGTGGGCCTCGATCCCAGGACCCTGGGATCATGACCTGAGCCGAAGGCAGATGCTTAACGACTGAGCCACCCAGGCGCCCTATTTAAGAATTTTAAAGAAGAATCTTGGGTGGGACCTAAGCACAAGTCCTTCAAAATATCAAATACTGTTGCCCAAGCAATTCACTCAACATTTTATTTCAATTTATTATTTAGGAAGTGTTTTTCAAAAAAAAAAAAAACAAAACCAAAAACCCCAAATGACTCAGTTTCTGTGCTCCTTGTTCCCTCATTATTCATTCACTAAATGTGCATCAGTACATGGGTAAAATATCCAGGCATTCTATCTAGTGACACATAATGTAAGGGGTTCCATTTATATAGTATTTGACAGATACTAATCATTTTCACATTTGTTTCCTTGGTTCTGAAAAGGACCCTCTGAAACAGACAAGGCAATATCTCACCACTTTACAGATGTTACAACAGAGGCACAGAGAGAAAAAGGGACCTGACTAAGGCTGGCTAGCTGAGAGAGTCAAGACTAGGGCTCAGAGCTTCAGGATCCTGCTCCTGGGCTCTTCCAGCAATGCAGCCCTGGTGGCATATGGAGAGGGGCGGAGCTGTTAGGGCTTAAGTCCTCTATTCTCTTGAGTCCAGAGTTGCAGAGCTGGTCAAAGGAGGGAAATCACACTAGAGGGCCATGCTGCTCCCCACACTGTGCCAGGGACCCCAACGGTCACCAGCATTAGGTTTGATCCAAGTGTGGTTCTGGACCAGCAGCGTCAGCATCCCCTAGAAGCTTGTTAGAAATGCAAATTAATGAGACCCACCTCAGAGCCACAGAATGTGAATCAGAACCTATGGGGGTGGGAGCTGAGTGCTACGGATGCTCAGTAAAGTTTGAGAAACGTTTTAACTAAGGGATTCCCTGGCTAGATTGGTTGATAGAGGAGACTAGTTAGATATTTCAAGTGTGTATCCTCTGGGTGGATTGTAGTACTTCCTAACTGATATTCTTTGTGTAGCATTATGCACTGTCTTGTAATACTGTAGGGTAGTACAATAAAGTTTTTAAAATGGTGGAGACTTCCAGTTATGGTTATAAGCTACTACGATTGGCATTCAACTTTTTTATATGTACAGAATCTTGTCTTCTACAAAAGACTAAATTCCCCCAAGCAAGAGAATCATGTTTATTTATATTCTCATGATACTTAGCTTCAGAAGAGAATTGGTGCTTGTATCTATTTGGTAAGTCTTGTCATTAACTACTAATGACTTTGGACTAAAGGCAAATATGTTTTGTGTACGACCTCCCTCATGTGTGCATATTTGCTTATAGGACTTACAGGAGTAAATGCTAAATTTTATTAGTTTTATTTTTTATTACATATATACTTTAGACCATTATATTCATATAGAGTTTATATCTAATACATATTATATATATATGTATATATATGTCTTTATTAGACACATATTCTGGCCCTGGCCCTGAAGCTTACCACATATGAACTTGACTGGGTAAATTCTTTGAGCCTAAATTGACTCATTTTAAACAGAGCAACATGTATACTATGCCCATTTCATAGGGACTATGTGAAGATTAAAAAGGCTAGAGGAAGTGAATATTTTCTAAGAACTACAAGGTCCAGTATAGATAGATCATGCTATCTAAATTTCTTTTGAAATTTTCAATCTTCTATGTTTGTCTGCTCTCTTTTTGATATAAAAGGAAAAGGTAAGTCTGAAGTAGAATGAAAAAGTTTTAAAATGACGGGAGTTTTGGATCATGTAATCTGTGCATCAAAAGACTAGAATTGACTCTGGTAATTTTTCATGTGTTTGAATGGTGATAATGAGAAGGATGAGAAGGATGCTAACTGGCGCTTCTCAGATAAAGCTGTAAGACTTAAATTACAACAACAGATATTAGTGTTGGGAATAACAAAGAACTTTGCAGTCATAAGGACAGTATGTTCCAGAGCAAGGTTTCAAGGGAGCCTACGATAACTCTCGTGTCAGCTCAACTGAGGCTCCCTTCCCATGGGAGTCTGGAAGTGGTAACAAGGAACATCTTGATGAGATTTCCTGGTGTCCGTTTTGCAATAGTCAGTTTATTGTAGGTTGAGCTTTGTCACGAGTTAAGCTTCTGTCTACTAGGATACTGGAACTGAAAGATTATCATTAGGTTCACTTTGAGTGGTGTTATTGAATGGAAATCGAACTGGGGCTGTGGTGCACAGGGGTGGGGTGGAGGAGTGGGGGTGGGGTGAGGGGGTGGGTGTTGAAAAAAATCTTCCAAAAGAGGGAATAGAGTGCTAACAAAAAATTAAAGCTTAAAATGCTCTTTCATGCAAGTATTTGTGGAACTAGGTTTAGATAGAGTTCATCCTTTTCTTTTTATCCTGATATAAAGACCTGCAACTTGAAAGGTGGAAAGATTGATACTCTGATGATCTACTGTTACACTAGTTACTTGTTCTGTGGATGGTGTACAAACTCTGACATCAAAAGTACAATTATTCCAAAAGAATAACTGCTAAATAAGCACTCATACAGGCATTGCTTTATGATTTTGCTTAAAAAAAAAAAAAAATCAGGGCGCCTGGGTGGCTCAGTCGGTTAAGCGACTGCCTTCGGCTCAGGTCATGATCCTGGAGTCCTGGGATCGAGTCCCGCATCGGGCTCCCTGCTTGGCAGGGAGTCTGCTTCTCCCTCTGACCCTCCTCCCTCTCATGCTCTTTGTCTCTCATTCTCTCTCTCTCAAATAAATAAATAAAATCTTTGGAAAAAAAAATCAGTCCCAGGCAATGTTATTTTTAATGTACTATACAAAAACTGTTAATTATCTATTTCTGGTCAAATTTTTTGAATTTTGTAATTTTTCCAAGTATTAAATATTTTAAACTGGAGGTCAACAAAATTACAAATGAGAAAAATCTTAAAATTTTTGTTACGGTTTTGTATAATGTATAGCTGCTTCTTTTAAGTACAATTGCTAGAGAAGCTATATTTCCAGATGACTAGCAAAATGACTGCCGAAATGCATTAATTAACCTTTATATTCACATAAAAGTGTTTTATGAGAACAAATGTACACAAAATGTTATCTTTAATCATGGCTAATAAAAATGGGTTGTATAAACACAGGTTTTACTACTGCAAATGTCTCCTTGACAAATGACAGGACCTGATTCCTTTATTAAAAGATAATTAAAAATGTTTCACAAGGGATTCAGAGCCTTCCTCCTGTCTGCTTGCTTTTGCGGTAATAAGGGGAAGAGTCTTGAAGTAATACCGAATGATTATACTAAATGTGGATGCCTGGGTAGTATATCTCTTTTAGTTCTAGATTTATTTCATAAAACAAAATATTAAAGTTAAATATCTAGTGTCTATGGAAGGAGGTAAGGGTCCCTTTTAAAATGTGATAACCATGATGACATTGATTAGATTAAGTCAAGATTTTTTTTTTTTTTCTTTCCAGAACTGGTCATCATGGTGTGTCCACATCAGAAGTCCCTGCTACTCTCTTAGCTGAGCCTTCAGACAGCCATGTGCGCCATACATTACAACCCCCAAGGTCTCATAGCTCTTGTTCCCCCAAAAGCCTAAATCAAGGCAATTATTTTAATAAGCCCCAGGTTAGCAATTAAAAGTAGTCATCAGTTTGAAGGTATCTCCTTTTTTTTTTTTTTAAAGATTTTATATATTTATTTGAGAGAGAGAGACTGAGAGAGAGAGAGCATGAAAGGGGGGAGGGTCAGAGGGAGAAGCAGACTCCCTGCTGAGCAGGGAGCCCAATGCGGGACTCGATCCAGAGACTCCAGGATCATGACCTGAGCTGAAGGCAGTTGCTTAACCAACTGAGCCACCCAGGCGCCCATGAAGGTATCTCCTTTTTAAAGTGAGTCTGTGCTAAGAAAGGATAAGACCATCTCAGCCTTGTTAGACAAAATGGCGGTCTCACAGGTTTGACTGCCATGGTGGGAACACCTCTGACATGGAGCATTTATAAGAGTAGCCGGTACTGGTTAAAGGGACAGATTCTGGAACCAGATGGCCTGGACTCAAGTTCCATATCCAACTGTGTGATCTTAGGTAAAAGTCACTTCACCCCTCTGTGCCTCTGTTTCCTCATCTGTAAAAGTACTTACTTTTTAGGATTATTGGATGATTAATGTAACTAATAATGTGTAAAGTGCTTAGTGCCTAGCATGTTATATATGCTATATAAGAATTAAATCAATCAGTAAAAATCATTTCTTATAGATACTCTAAAATTTATGTCTATGCTGGAAAAATGAATCTTGAAAGAGAACAGTGGCAGAGGAAAACCATTGATTGACAATAACAACAACAAAGGAATGGATAACCTTGAGGCTTAATTCAACCTTACATTGCATAATAATATATCCTACAACTCTACGGCCAGTTTTATTTGGGACTATGATTTTAGTGCCCTATTTGGGATATGCATTTCTAATTTGAGATTATTTTATGTATAGTATAATTTTGTAGGATAGCATTTCCAGAAATGTGGTAATTCACCCCACTGCATGAGAGCACTGACATATGGTATTTTTGGTGCTATTCTTTGAAGACCAGTATTTTTTTTTTTCCTTTAGGTTGACTTTCTTAAAAAGTTAGTATGGAATAATGGAGGTCCTTTATTGGCTTAAGTAAGGAGAAAACACATACATAATCTGTTTTCAATTATGCAGTCATACTCAATAAATTATCAATAATTTTCTCATGTGGAAGAAATTCTCTGTTAGAATAATTTGGTAAGTAACAAGTATGGGCTATGTTGAAAGGCAATTTTAGTGCTCTTCAATTTGTTTTAGTTTCTGCAGTATGTGGAGTATCTGTAGCGAATTATCTATATGGCAAATGGGATTAACTATATGGCACATGAAATTAGGCAAATTTTAGATTATCCCATGACTAAAAGGTTGTGAGTTGAACTCTTTGTTCTGCACATTGTTTTGTAAATAACAGTAAGCTAGCAATATTGATTTATCATCTTTCTCGACTGTACCACAAGCCATATTCATTTTTCTAACATACACACACACACACACACACAGCCAAATTCTCATTTTCCACATTTCTCTTGAAGGTCTTCTGCTGAGTCCTACAATATGAATATATTTTTAAAAATCCAATTAAGAAAAGAGTGATGGCAGAGAACAAATAACTCCCAGAGGAATAAAATCCCTAAGAGTACGAAGGGGGAAGTGAAATATTTTGTAAAGATTGCCATGCATTTGAAAATATTAAGACCTAATACCAAAGCTTATTATGGGAGGAACACGTCTATCACAATTCTCTCTTTCTAAAACTGACATGTTCTGTGGTTAGAATCAGCATCATCTGGGAGTTTGTTAGGAATGCAGAATGTCTGGCCTCAACCAGACCTACTGTATCAGAATTTGCATTTTAATGTAAATCACAGAAAATTCATATGCACATTAAAGTTTGAGGAGCACAGTAATATGAAACTATTAAATATTTTACAGATGGATTATAGTTATGCAAAACATAAGAGAAAAAAATCTCTGCCAATGCAAACATAGAAAAAATCTACTTTTGATGATCCTAAAAATTAGCTTATGCTTGTTTTTGGTACCACCTCCTCAGTATCACTTTGTATCTACGTTTTAACTGCTAGCCTGCAAGCTCCCTGAAGGTGGACACTGACATTCGGGTATGTCCCCAACATCTTCAGCACATTTTAAATAAATGAATAAGTAAACTATGTTTTTGTTTAATTTATTCCTTTATTTAAACATTAAAACATTCTGTTCCTAAATAATTTTGCTATTACTACTGGCCATTTTCTACCATTCATGCACTAAAAACTCCCCAAAGTAACATAAATAATATTATAATAGCTATGTAATAAAACTAGAAAGTAAAATCGTAAGAGAATGACTAACCAGGGTTAACACCCATTTCCACTCATTTTATCAGTCTCCTTGAAAAAGTGCACAAACCCTTTTCATCCAGTAGGGTAAAGTATGGCATTAATTTATTGAATAAGCAATTGAATGTTGCAGATTAAAAACATTTTTTTATTAAATAGTATTTGAAACTGGGTTAAAAAAAAAAAATCAATCACCTATTTCTTTAGAGAACTAGATTGCCCTCTAGTGGGGTGAAAGCTAATGTGGACTCTAAGGTTTTCCAACTGAGAGAACCAGGAAAGAGAACCAGCCTCAGTTCTGGAAACATCTGGGTCATCAGCTAATTTGGTATTTTCTTCTTATGTGGCAAATTTCTTGCATTTTTCATATAAGGTCACAGATCCTGTGACAACAGTATAGTGTGTGTTTCTCCAAGAAACAAATAGGAAATTGGTGTGAGCTGGAATGAGGTTTCAGCAGCTTGGGAGTGGCCACACCCAGAGCAGGTAGCCACGTGCTCAGGGCCAGTGTCATCCATCCTTGTGAGCAAAGAGCTCCTGAGGTGGAATGCGGCATATAGTCAGCCCTGTTCAGTTGGAGTAAAAAACAGTGGTGACTGATAAATCAGGAATTTTCCTTAAGATGGTCTGGATTCATTAATAACAAAAATGCTCAATTAAATATGTGATTGATTCATCTCCCATTTCATTTTTAACTGTACAGATTTAACTTGAAATTCTGGATGAAAGCAACTACTAGATATTCACAGAATTAAGTAACTATTTTGATCCTACATTGTAGGGTGGAAAACTATTTTATTGCGTGAATCAGCTCCATGCACTCTGAAAGGACTGACGGGCACTCAGGAATGTGGCAAAATGTAGCCTCTTGCAGCCTTTTCATCACAGAGAACAAGCTTGGCCCAAATGGCCGAATGCTTATTCCACAATCTATCCATTAATAATTTAAAAAATCCCCAAAGTAAGTAAATGTGTTTTTAGTGCAACAAATAAAATCCTGCTAAAAATGTTAATGACTAAGAGCAGAGGCAATTTTCTCACAATAAAAATAATCCCCTCCCCCTTAGGATAGAATAATTTACTATAAATTTGTAGGTCACTTCACAAAACCATTGCGAATTGTGACTGAAAAAAAATTCCAGACTCTAATGTTAAAAACCATTCAATCTTATTTATTATTTTAAAATATACTTTCAGAGAATTTTAACATGTAGATAAACACCACCAGGTTTACTAATTTATATCATCATGTATAAATGTATTTGGGCTACATTGGGTCACATAGTGCTTATTGCAGGCTCAGCTTACTCAGCTGGTATTAACCATATATATAATTGATAAGCTACTGCTATTTCTCTTTCAGTTTGATCTTGCAATCCTGACCAAATTTTCATTTTTCCACTTCAGGTTATTGATATATCCATTTAGAAGGTGCCCACTTCATTAGAATAGATAATGGGGAATACTATATGCACCTAGTACAATCATGCTGAATAATTGTTTAATGAATCAGGAAAAAGCACCCGCCCTGGTGATTAATTGATTATGCTTTGCAACTGAAATGATTTCAAAATCCATTAATTTAGGATTGTAGAGGTTGTACTTCTCTTCATGATTTGCAAATACAGCTTACTCATGGCAGAAAGGACCCTTGCATTTGTCATATTTTGGGTGGGATTTTTATTAATGGGATGGTGGCTACCATTTCACGATCCAGGTTTCTGTGCAGGATTGAGACTGTATCAAGAATCAGCAATTGCAAGAACAGTTTCAAAAAAAAAAAAAAAAGAAAAGAAACAGTTAAAAATTTGTGCATAACCTATATATATTGATTGATAGATATGACCTTATGGAATACACAGTGAAGATCATAACATCTCAATTATATATGCATAATTTTACCCATTGCAGTCACAAACAATTATCTGCGGAGAATTTTCCAGCAATTTTTGGCACACAAACCCTACCCTTAGGAAGCACCTGCACATAATATCCGACCCACAAGAACATATGTAATCCAGACAGGAATTGAAAATACATTCGCTTTATAATGTAAAATGAACAACAGGACAAAAAATTCTTTTCTTAAGGGGTGGGGGAGAAGGAAGGGAAGAGTAGAAGGAAGAAAAGTGAGTGCAACAAGGGTTAATAATCCTTAACCAAATTCAATCATTCAAACCTTTTGAACAAATAAGGCCATTGAGTCATGAAGTAATAATAATAATTATAATGATTTGAAATAATACTGATAATGATGAGTTTGTAGCCGCCCTTCTGCAGCAGAAACCTCTCGATGGGGGTGCAGAACGCAGAGCGAGACCGCCCCATCCCTCATTCTGAGAACCTTTCTGGACTTGCGGGTGAATCGCGAACTGTGAAAAGCGGGGTAGCTCAGGACACTGCGCAGAAACCCGTCTCCCGGGCTGCACCCGCGGGGGCGAGCGCCCAGCTCGGGGGAGGGGAGCACAGGGCGCGGCGCTGGGCTCTGCAGGGCTGGCAGCGCTCCACGCGCCGCCTCGCCAAGTGCGCCCCCACCCGGCCAGCGGCTGACTGGTCCCGGCCGCCGCTGGGAGGGGTGGGGCCGAGCCGCGCCTTGCTAGATTAGCGAGGGTCCCTTCTGGAGAGACTATCCAAAGGGTCTACTCCCGGGAAATGATAGAGAACCCGGCTTGGGCCGAGGGCTTCAGCGGGGGGAAAGTAGCCTGAACTCCGCGGGCTGTGGGAGAGCAAGAAAAGAAAAACCCTCCCCGCACCACTGGGAAGGGGTCACCTCTGCGGTCTCGCCGCCGGCTGGGGTGGGGCCGCGCCTTTGTATGGCCGGGCGGGGCTCGAGCCAGCTTTTCTGCAGAGACACCCTCTTGGCTGGGAGGGGCTCGGCGCCAGCTCGCAGAGCAACACCGGGTGTCTGCGCCAAGCGAGGGGGTGTCTGGGCTGTTCTGGACTGCAGGGCTGAAAAAAAAGGGGCTCTAGGACTGCAGACCGTTCAAACGCCCCTCCCCAAGTCCGTTTCTTCCCCACGCCTCGGAGCCCGAGGTCTTCCCCGCACCGCGGAAAGGGTGGGGCAGGGCGGAGCTGTGCAGAGCGAGCCCTGTCCATCGCTTTTTCCCTTCTCCGCATCCCGCACCGGGTCCCGGGGGAGGTGGTGTTTCCAGCAGTCACCAGACCTCGGGTCCCTCCCTGCCTGTCCACCCCGGGGGCCACCGAGAGCTGGAACCGTGGGGCACTTAGAGGCGCACAACCAGCTGGGGATCTCTGTGTCTCAACTGTTTCCCTGATATATAGGTTGAGCCTATGAAAATTGCCATTATTTGGCCCTGTTTGACCTAGAAGACGGGTATTTCACGTGGCTCAATTTAAGAAGTTGGCCTCTTTTGTATCTGTACTATTATATCTACACTTATCTAGGTTCCCAAAGCTTTTACCCAAAACGATCAATGGGCTCAAAGAAGGCTTTATCCGCGTCAATGTCTAGTCACCCTATGCAATGTGATTTTGAAAAAGAAAAAGGCTAATCCACTTTTTTCCTTCTCTCCGTAAAACAGAACAATGAGGCCAGGGTGGGGAAGGCAGGGGCTATGGTCAGGTCTCATTCGGAAGCCGAGTCGGAGTCAGGAGCGACAAGCGCGGGGCGTGGCGCTGCTGTTCCCCCCCGGCCCCAGGGCTGGGCTCCTGGGTGTCGCGCTGCGCTCCCCACCCGGCCCTCTTTCGGCTGAAGCTGCTGCACCCCGCAGGGGGGAGGAGTGAGGGCGCCGGCGCGGCTTCACACAGGGTGGGGCCGTCCGCATTGTGCGCCCAGCGCTGCAGGTGCCTCCCCCTGGGACCGCTCGTCCTCACACAAAGAAACCCCACCCCAGCGCCTGCGAAACCGCTGTCCCTCCACCCCTCCCCACCGCGCGCTTCCCCGCCCCTGCAGCTGCCCACCCGCGCCCTCCATGCCCTCCCCGACTTCCTTTCTCCTTCCCCTCCCTTTCCCTAAAACAAAGGAGCGTAGCACCCCATCCCCCGCCCTAACCTCCCCGCACCGCGCCCCAGGACTAGCGGTTTTTCCGACGAGACAATACCATAAAATTTGCCCCGTTCTCCACCCGCCACCACCCCACCCGCCGTCTCCACCCATCTTTCAAACAACCTAGAAGGGACCGATTTGACTTCGCATTTTTCTTTTTCCTTTCCGCCACCTCCCTCTCCTCTTCCCCATTTTCTTTTTTTTTAACTAGAGAAGAAATAAAGGATGTTACAAAGCACTTTCCAAAATGTCCCTTAACCCCATTTAAGGCAAACAGTAGAGGTAGCTCCCTCCCCCAACAATTGAGCCCTAATTTTAAACATGGAAACTGAACAAATTCTCTTCTCTTGGGAGGGCAACTTACCTGCTTCTACCTTTCAAAAGAAAATTTTAGTTTTAGATTTCCAGGGACCCACTCTTTGCCCTTCCCAAACCCCCAGAACTGCCTTCGTCCTTCCCGGTTTCTGTTTTATCATTACGTCTTTTTCTTTATAAAATATTTCCGAATGCCTTCAAAGCTCTAAGACAGAAGGTGAGAGGTGGGCTCCAGGTCGAGCCGAGGGAGAAGGAGGCGCGATGCCTTACCCATTGCTGTTTTAGCCATTGTAGGGATGTGCAGATGCTGAGCGGTGGCGAAGGCGAAGGGTCCAGCTACAGCAGCGGAGAGAGCGAGAGAGAAGACTGAATAAGGCACTGAGTCTGCAGAGTGGGACCGTGCGAGAGAAAGAGCAAGAGGCAGGAGCCCATGAATAATTATCACTCAGAAGCTCAAGCAGATTGGCTCCCAAGGTCCCCTGACATGACTCCCGCAGAGTCAGAATCTCCAAGCATTAAATATTGATCGGCCAATGGTGCTGGAGTACAAAGTACCAGAATGCAGTTTGAAATGGAAATCAGTCCTTCCCTGGCAGCTCCCCCCCGTTTTGGGGGCCTGATAGTACAGTCCAAGTAGAGTGGAGCCTTAGCCCAGAAGCCTCCTAAGAGCTAAGAACTGGACTGTGTCTACCTGGGAGCCAGGATTGACTTTGTTCACACATGTTTTATTGCACAAATAGACATAAAAAGGAAAAAGGATTTAGAGCTTTGAGAAGTCTTCACAACTTGCTGACAATTGGAAACATCTGTTTAAACATTGTGGTTTTACTTGTTCATGTTTTCTCTTTCACCTTTGGCCCTGTTTTGGTAGATTCTGGTCTCCCAGGGTGACCCCATGTCTGGCTATGGTGGTAGCTTGAAACAGAAATGCATTATTGCCCTTTGTCTCTCAGCACAGTTGGACTCAGATGTCTTGGACTCTTGAAGGTCTCTCAACAGAGTGAGGCCTGGTGTTTTCTACTCTTGGCACAGAAGGAAGGGGCTGTCTGGGCTGTTGAGAATAGGGACAAATGGTTATGGTCTACCTGGGGACCTCATGGAGGAGGATGAGAGTCAGCTTCCTGTGTCTGTGTCTTGTCCATCTGGTTACAGGGCAGAACCATTGGTTTGAGCATTGGAGGAACCATAGGTGGATAATGCCATTCTGCCTTGGAGATGTAGGATTACATGGATTGAAACATCAGTGACTTTTGCAAGTCTCAAAGGAGAAACCTTTATACTGAAAGCTTCATGGAGATGAAAGGTGTGATCTGGAGCATGATTTTTCAGAGATCCAGAGACTCCATTTATAATAGCCAAAGAAAGACGTTTTCAGGTTTCAGGCTGAGAGCAATGTGGTGTGTGAGGATCTCCCAGATCAGGTGCGAAAAAGTGACCTTTCATTAGAGAGAAAATATTCACTAATTAATTCTGGTTGACTTAATGAACATCATTCATTAATTCATTCTTTCTCAGAAGACTCACATAAATATTCATTGAGCATTTATCATGTGCCAAGCTTTGAGGACACAATGGTGAAAAAGATTTTAGACCTTGTTCTCATGTAGATTTTAATCTCTGTTAATTTAACACTTCTGTGGTTTCACTGAGCCTTCCTCCATTCTAGATCCATTCAGAAATTGTGGTTTTTGACATTTGAAAAAAAAGGCAAAGGATTGCTAATTCCTTGTGTTTGAAAGCTAAAAGAATAGCACATTGTTGAAATCATGAACATATACAAAATCTTGGCAATTTTTAAATTTTATAGAAATGATTGGGATTATTCTAATGGATGAAATAAATTCTTAGCAGCTTTCTATTAAATGACATTTCAAAATTTCTTTCTAGCCTCATGAATAATATGCAGTTTTGAACACATAAACCATCTGAAAATAACAGGCACTCTCCTTGGTGCTGAAATAAATTTCTTTCTTTTTTTTTTTTTTTAAAGATTTTATTTATTTATTTGACAGAGAGAGACACAGCGAAAGAGGGAACACAAGCAGGGGGAGTGGGAGAGGGAGAAGCAGGCTTGCCGCCGAGCAGAGAGCCCGATGCGGGGCTCGATCCCAGTACGCTGGGATCATGACCTGAGCCGAAGGCAGATGCTTAACGACTGAGCCACCTAGGCGCCCCTGAAATAAATTTCTTCACCTCCTATTAGCTTGTAAGACATTTACACCCCATGGACATCTTGCTGAGTGATAGAAAGTACTGGAACTAGAGCAATTCTAACCTGCTGAATCATAGGAAAAATAAAAGATAAAGTGGGGATCAATAAAATTACTTCTTGAACAGGAAGATTTAGAAATTATTTTTCCTGTCACTGTTCAGGTCTGTGACTATGACACAGCAATAGAGCAGTATGGAAGTTGGCAAGGTCTGGAAATAAATAACAATTTTCTACCTTTCTATGGTCATTTCCCACTTTAAATGTGAGAGCTAATTCCTTCTCAGTGGAGTAGTTACGAGTATGAGAAGAAGGATCTTCAGCATTCTGTGTGACTCATATCTTTAGAGTATTCCTCTTCTCCCCACCACCCCCTTTCCCCTTAGGCTATGTATCATCTTTACATATTCTTTAACTTCCTTGGAGAACAAGATCCCTAAGTCATGGCATTAATGTCTTTAACAATTATCACTAGCAGTTGAGTAAGATCTTTTGCACTTTTAATTAAACAAAACACACATTCTACTGTCTAATCTCTTATCCTATGGTGAACATGCCTTACTAATGGATAGGAATATGAGAAGGAGGTCAGTATCCATGGGGCAAGTGTCAGATGTGTGTCTCTTTTCTATTTCTGACTTTCTGGGCACTAGTCACCTAACTTCAGCTATGCGTGATTTTCAAGTAATGTCAAGCAGGGGAGAGGGTAGGTTGTTAGTATGTTTTACTATAGAATATAGAGATAGCAGGCTGTCATCAAGTGGTGAAGAAAAACTAAATAAATTCAAAGAGCTGACTTATAATCAATTATTGTTCTTTCTTTTCTTTTAACATAACAATTTCAATCATGGACCTTGGCCTGGGAGGATAGGGGCAAACAGGAACAGAGAATTATCTTATATTCAATAGTTTATTCATCATTTGTTCAGCTAATTCATTCACCCAACAAATATTTATTTAGTGAAATTTTGGGCTTTTATAGTATGAAATCAGCCAACCTTCTCCCTAATGTCTAAAAAATACACAGTGAAAGAAAATGTAACCCCCACTTCTTTAAGAAAATGCTATTAATTTTGGAGGACAAATATTATCCTGTGTATCAGAGTGTTTTGGTTGCAAAGTATAAAAAAAACAACCAAACTGGCTCTGATAATAAAAGGTGTTTTTTTTTTCTTTTTATTTATCTAACTACAGAGAAGTAGAGTAGGCCCCAGCAGTCTGGAGATAAGAATCAGCTTTCCTTGAAGCAAGTGGTTTTAATAAGGATGGGTGGATACCCAAATTAAAGAATAGGTACTAGGTCTGTAAAAAGTAAAATAAGGCCAACAGTTACCTATCTTCTAGGATTTGGGGTAGACTGAAGGGTTATAATGTATAAACTGCCTAAAAAACTTGGGATACTTAATAAATTATAGATACTATATTTATGGTTTCCAATACATTTAAAGTTTTTACGGGTAGGGCCTGAGTAGTGTGTATCTTTATATCCTTTTTGTTGCTTGGCTTCATGATTCACATGGTTGTAAGTCAATAAATGCTTGTGAACTAATAACAACAATAATAAAACACTGTTGAACATAATTCAAAAGGAATGAACCTGGTGAAACCATAGTGATACTTTCAACCACCTTTCTTTGCTTAGCTCATGTTGGGAGCAGTGAATAAGCTGTTTACTACTGTTTATTTATATGCTGCTCATTCCCTAAAAGACATAGGTGGATAGAACTCACATGAGTAGACTCTTGTTAACTTTTTAAAATCTTTAAATTTTTTTTTTAAGATTTTATTTATTTATTTGTGAGAGAGACAATGAGAGACAGCGAGCATGAGAGGGAGGAGGGTCAGAGGGAGAAGCAGACTCCCTGCCGAGCAGGGAGCCCGATGCGGGACTCGATCCCGGGACTCCAGGATCATGACCTGAGCCGAAGGCAGTCGCTTAACCAACTGAGCCACCCAGGTGCCCCAACTTTTTAAAATCTTTAACAGCAGTAAGAGGAAGTTGTGGAAGTCAAAGATGTGCTAACAGATTTTAATTACTGTGGGTTACAGTGTATTGTGTATTATCTCTGTGACGAGGCCTGAAGTGTTGATTTCTTTCCAAACTGGGGAGGAACAGTTGCTTTGGAGGATTAGCTAATGTAATCTAATGTAGTCATATGATTTTCTGCTATTAATAATCAAGTGTCTGGGAAAGAATCCTAAAGTAATTATTAAAAGTTAGTAAGATATGAAAAATATTGCTAGAGTTGAATTAATTGTTTTGGTCTGACCTCAGTTGATTACAAAGGAAGTTTGTGGGGGAAAAAAAAGGCCATAGAATTTTTTTTTTTTTAGGTGGTTGGGAATGCAGTTATAGCTGAAGATATCTAGAAATGCATCTAAAATAGTAAGATGAAAAAATAGTTAATTGACTAACATTTTGACTATGTTGCTATATTTAAACCCTTATAGATTAGTGAAAAGTAAAAAGAATCAAATGTCCTCTGATAGCATTGTCTAATATGGTTTATTTAAAAGGAAAATCATTCTGAGGAGGGAGAGTTAGTGTTCCTTATTAATAATGAAATCTATATTGTTCAGGAATTTTCCAACGTGGTAGAGTTGTTTTCTGCAATGGTGAATGAACATGTTATTTCTTCTTAGATCAGTTATTTAAAGATGAAGAATGCTTAGTTAAAGCATTTTTTTTTGTACCTAGGGTTTTCTTTATGTTCAAATGGGACTTCTACATTAGTAATTAGTATAATTTATCTGGAAGAAAAATGACCTATTGAAATTAGTAAGTCCTGTTGATGGTTCTATAATTGAACTTTTCTGAAAATGAATTTGCTCTAATCATAAGAAGGACTTAATATAAATTTAATAAGTTGAATCTTTACATTAAATTGGTATGTTGAAAAACTGTTTGCTATCTTGGCAACAACTACCATGACTCTCTCCTTCTCTCTGTGAATTGATTTACAGCTTGAGTCCAAGGAGGACATTAGTTGGACGCCACTGAAGCTGAGAAGTTGATTCCCCTTGGGATTCCACTCAGCATTTTAGCTTACAACACTTGAGTGGGAACAAAATGGAGACAATACTGAAGTGCTTGGAGGAGAAATCTAGGCGAAGTATGACTCACTCTATTTATCCCATAAGTCCCATTTTATTTTATTTTTTAAACAGAAGTCCCACTATGAGCAGTGCACTATACATACTGTTAACAGTAGTTGCCTAAGAACTTTGTTTTTTTTTTTTTAAATCACAACCAGGAGGAGGAGGAGGAGGAATTAGGGAAGGAAAAAGCAAAAGCGTTTTATTATACTGCCTTCCAGGGATATTTTTCCATTAACCATTTATTAACTCATTCTCTGACTCTCTGAACTTCCCTCACCCCTGCTCTGCTTTATTATCAAATGGAATTGAATTAATAGATGTAGGTAGGATTTTTAAAAAGCTATTTCATCAACAATTCAATTTGGCAGTAACATTAGCCTTGAGCTCAAGCATCATGTATTTAATTATTAGTTAAAACTTACCAGGGGGAAAATATGCCTTGAAGCAAACGGGCATTTATCAAGGAAGGCAATCGTAGTTATTTATGAGTATTCTGACAACTCCTGTGACTGAAAATGATGTGTTTTGTTTCTGGGTATGGCTATTGCTGAACTCTTGGCTGGACTTTGCTGAATGCTCCTCCTTAGTCAGACTGACTGTACCATTTCTCTCTTACACTGTCCTCCTTTTGGTCAAAGTGGGCTAAGTGAGCTGTCATGGCTTCAGTTGTTTCGAGGTTGGTAACATCAGCAAGCGTCCTGCTAGCAGAGTGGTGGTGGGGTAATTTTTAAGCATATGATTCAGTAGAAAAGGCAAGATGAATGGGGATGATCATAATGTTAAAAGAAATATTTGCAATCCCACTTTGTATCTAATTTTTAATTTGCCTAGAACCAACCAGGAGTGTAAGTCTCATAGATCAATTTGGCTAACCTTAAAAACTACGTCCGTTTTTCTACCCTTCATCCCCACCCCCCGCCCTGCCAAATAAACGATTCCACTTTTCCTGAAGTGTTTCTCCAGCATTAGTTATTGTATTGCCTCAGGATTTGGTTGGCCTGTAAATAGTCAGGGACAATTTTATTAGCGGGAACTATTCCAGCCAACAAATTTTCGCGCGTTGAGTGGACTTCTAAAGTGTAAGCTCTTTTATTTGTCATGTAGTTATAGTCAGTTGTAAATTGGGGATAACACATTTTAGTCCGAGGATGACATTTTCATGGTATCTGGTGTCTTAGATCTTTTCTGATAAGTTACCTAGTCAGGTTTCTCACCAAAAATATGAGATGCAGAGGGATTTGTCTTGAATCCTCAGAAAGGCAGTATGATCTTCTCAAAGTGTAAGTCATATTTTGAGGTCATTAGCATGGAAGGCCCATCTAATTATATAGGAAAAATAGTCCCATGGGTGTGTATTGAGAGGGCATAAAGATAATCAGCTGGTACCAATTGCTTCCTAATTGTAATTGGTCTAATTGCAAAGAACATTTTTGGTAGTTTTAAACAAATGATGTGATGGTCTGAATTGATTTATGACAAAGTAGTTGAATTATAATTTGCATGACTAGTGACCTGTCCCTTTCCATTTTTGACATTCTATGGGTGATCACAAGGCCTTTGATACATATGTAACAGCAGTAATTGTGGGAGGCCTAGAGTTCAATTGAAACATATGCATTAGATGTGTTTGAGTTAATACTTTTTAGAGGATCAGGACCAGATAAGAAATTCCACAAATGGCAATGTTAGTAGCTATGGCAATTGTCTGTTGCAGTTGTCGTTTTATTTCTGTAAATTTCCTGCTCCTGAATTAGATCTCCAGTGGAAATTAATATCTAGATTGTAAAATCCTTAGTACATTTGCATTGGGGGGTATAAATCCATGGATTATATGTTCTGGAATTTAAGAACAGCACTAGTGGTTTGAAACACTTGAAATGACCCTGTTTTCAATACAGTTCTAAAACGGACTTTCATTGGTGTCTTTTCCTATATAACCAGTCTGTTGGTTATGTATTTTATAGGGGTGTGTTCACTGGTATCTCTTTAGGAAATAAAGTTTGCACCTGTTGGATATGATTGTATATGATACTAGGTTTTGAAAACACCTGATAAGATCAGAATGTGGTAAGGATAATCTTGGTCAGTAAGAAAATGAGAATTTATGGGGATTTTGTAATGTATATTATATCATAATTAAGGTTAGGGTAGAACTTTAAGATAAGGAGGATTAAATTCTTCCATAAATATTAACTGTTCTCATTTTAAATACCATTAGTTCATAACTTTTAAACACAGTGCTTTGATTCTATACCCTCAGTTTAAAGACAACAAAATTGCAAATGCTCACTCCAAATTCAAAACAACTACCCCCAAACTCAAAAAACAAAATCTTGAACCTTGAACGTTTCTTAATTGTTTCTTGTTTGTATAGTATGGGTGTGGAAATTCTGGAATCATTTTGTATATACATCCTACGAATGAGAAACTGAATCAATGTAATTTTACTGCTGGGAGCCAGACGGCAGGCCTCTGTGGCAGGAGAGAGATACAAATAAGGAATTTGGAAAGGTGGAAAAGAATATTGTGGTATTAGATTAGAATTAAACACATAAAAATTCACAGTATAAAAATATATATGCATTTCTTAATTCATTATTTTAAATACACCATATGTATAATAAAAGTCTGTGCTTCTTAGTTTTATCTACTCAATGCACTTAGAAGCAATTATACATGGGTATAATGAGAACAGATAGCACCCAGAGTTTGGTTTTGAAATACCATTCTCCACTAAAAGGAGCTAGGGCAAGATGATCTTGTCAAAGTATATACCACATTTTTATGTAGTCAGCATGAGAAAGCCATCTAATTACATAGGAAAAGGATTCTTTGAGAGTGTATATTGAGGAGACATAAACTTATTGATATGAGAACAAACACTCTAGATAGAATTAAACAAACCATGTAATTGTTTCTGAATAGCTTAGAGACTTGGCTGATTCCTGGGCTGGGACAGAGAAAATTCAAGATGAGTCTGAAGCACCTTATTGAGTCAAAAAGGAAGGAAGTTTTAAAAACTAATGGAACCATGAGAGACGATGGATTCTGAAAAACAAACAGGGTTCTAGAGGGGAGGGGGGTGGGAGGATGGGTTAGCCTGGTGGTGGGTATTGAGGAGGGCACATTCTGCATGGAGGACTGGGTGTTATGCACAAACAATGAATCATGGAACACTTCATCTAAAACTAATGATGTAATGTATGGGGATTAACATAAGAATAAAAAAATAAAAAAATAAATAAAAACAACAACAACAACAACAAAAACACCAAACAAACAAACAAACAAAAAAACTAATGAATATTATAAAAAGGGCACAGGAGCCGGCTTGAAGGAATCTTAATGGCCAAATCTGGGATAATCTAAGTATTGATACAAATATAGCAGCAATGGCTAAGAATTCATTAGATAAAATAGAATTCCTGGGTCTCTACTGATGATAAATAAATAAATGGTGAGAAGGAAAAGCTCTTCTTTATCATGGAATTTTGTACAATAAATGTAGAAGGAAAGATAGAGTTGGAAAAAAATCACCATTCTGCAACTGCCATAGTGATCACTGACTTAGGCAAGAATCATTAATAAATGCTAAAACTACTAGGTGAACGTTTGACAGGGATAATTAAACTGTCTCAGAGTATTTCCTCACAGATTACTTTTTAATTACAGAGGAAATACTGATGATTTTACATGGAACCTCAAAACCTTGTGGAAGCCCACTGAGCCAAGCAATTGAAGTTAACATCACTAGTAATGTGATAAAGAAACATCATGTGCCTCTAGATGTGGTACACTGAGGACATAACATCAGTTACTTGGCATTCCTGCCAAACATACAAAAATTAATTGTGACAAAACATCAAAAAGCCCATATTGATGGGGAGTCTGCAACTCAACTCACTGGTATTCTTAAAAAATATCAATGTCATAAAGGCAAAGACAGATGAGTAACTGCTAAAAAGACATGACAACTAATTGCAATGGATGATTCTGGAATGGATTCTAGATCAAGAACAAAATTATATAAAGGATGTATGTGATAGTATTATAGTATATTATATTGTGACATTATATCAATACTGATTTTTGTGAATTTGATGACTGTACTGAGGTATGTAAGAGAATATATTCTTGAAAGATAAACATGGGAGTATTTAAAAATAAAGGGTCAAAAATAAAAAAAATAAAAATAAAGGGTCATAATATCTGTAACCAACTTTCAAATGGCATAGCATAATTAATAATAATTATTTTATTATTTTATGAATATGTATAATATATATAAAGAGAGAGAAAGGAGGGTGATATAAAGCAAATGTGCAAAACATTAACAATTAGTGAATGTAGGTGAAGGGCATAGAGGAGTTAACAATTCTTGGGACTTTCCTGTAAATATGGATTTTTATTTATTTATTATTATTATTTTTAAAGATTTATTGATAGAAAGTGCAAGTGAGTGGGTTGGGGGGAAGGACATGGGGACATGGGGAAGGAGAGAGAGAGAATCTCTAGCAGACTCCCCATTGAATGTGGAGCCCGATGAAGGGCTCCATCTCAAACCCTGAGATCATGACCTGAGTCGAAATCAAGAATGAGAGCCCAATCCACTGAGCTACCCAGGCATCCCTAAATTGGATTTTTAAAAATAAAAATGTAAAAAGTTAAAAATATTATTAATTCAATTTACCTCTTCAGGGCTTTTAGGCTAATAGATCAATGAAGGTTCTGGGTTTGTTTTGTTTTGTTTATTTATTTATTTAAAGATTTATTTACTTTAGAGAGAGAGAGTGTGTGTGTGCAAGGGTGAGTAGAGGGAGAGACAGAGGGAGAGAATCTTCAAGTGGACTCCCCAGTGATCCAGACATGGGGCTTATTCTCACCACCCTGACATGGTCAGTGGAAGCCAAGAGTTGGTTGCTTAACCACCTAGCTACCCAGGCTCTCCTTCCTTCTTTATCATGTGCTATTTTCAGTAGTATCTTTTCAGTAGGACTTCTCCAAGTCAAGCTATGGGCCCAATTTGAAATTTTATTAATATTTTGTTTTTCGCATGAAAAGCTCTTTTTACATCTTGATTTGGCTCATTTTGTGTATTTCTATGAGATTCTTATTTCTTTTCTGAAGAAAGGAGAAAAAGTCAGGCACCCAGAAAAGTTCAGATTTCTTGGGAGGTACTAAATCTTCAGACATGCCAGAAGCTATGAATCCCATTCCATTTGCATCCCCTCTTTAGTGTGTTTGTACAAGCATCATACAAATAGAGTTCTTTGTTTTTCAAGTAATGCAAATGTTCATTAATTCCCTATTATTTTTGTAATGTCTATTCAGATTTCTATTTAAGTGTTCTTTTTCATTCCTGACATTGATAATTTGTATCTTTGCTCTTTTTTTCTGGATCATTCTGACTGTTGGTTTCATTGATTTTTTTTCTATTGTACTTTGTTTCATATTTCATTGATTTGTACTTTTTTTCTTATTATTTCCTTCCTTCTGCCTGCAGATCTCAGAGAGAGCTACCTGTCCTGGAGCTGACTGACAGTAATTGGGGAGGAGGGCATTTTCAGCTATTTTCAAAAACCCCTTATGACTGTGGAATGTGTGTGGTATGTAAATTTCTGGGTAATGGCTACTGGTAATGCTTTCGGTGTCTCCCTCTTAGTTAAGGTAGGTGTGACTTATTCTCTTCATCGTAATTCCCTTAAACTCTTTGGTAAGAATCTCTCACAGGTGGCACAGGGTACCTTATATTACAACACATTAAGGTACATGCATTGTCTAAATTTTTGTGATGCCACGAATTATCAGGGGGTTTTGGGTGGGGACAGCCTGATCCCTCCCTCCATTGTAAAGGCCCCTGTCATGTAATGATTGCATCTATTGATGAGGTTTGAATCAATTATTTCATTTCAGGTTATAAAATGGGTTTTTAAGAATTCTATGTTACAATCCCATAAATTCATTCACACCATTCTCTTATTAAGAACTTTCTCTTACTAAGAAGAATGATGTTGGATCTCTGAAATATAGTTAGTAAAGGCAGATGGACATTCAATTTCATCATTTTTTTTTAAAGATTTTATTTATTTTTTAGAGAGCAAGCGAGAGAGAAACAGCATGAGAGGGGAGAGGGTCAGAGGGAGAAGCAGGCTCCCTGCCAAGCCGGGAGCCCGATGTGGGACTCGATCCCAGGACCCTGGGATCATGACCTGAGCCGAAGGCAGACGCTTAACCATCTGAGCCACCCAGGCGCCCCTCAATTTCATCATTTTAATTGATGTTTTTTGAAGTAAGGATTTTTAAAATGTTGTCTGTTAAATAGATTTTTTTGCTTTCTTTCTTATTATTATTTACTCATTTAAAATACATCTATATTAAATGTTTTAGACAATTACATTCATTATTGTATTTGACACTCAAATCATTTCAAGTTTGGCCAATAGGCACCCCTTCATGTTGGTTTCTGTGACCTTTGGAAATGACACTTTGACTTTGACAATTTCCTTCCTCCTTGACACAGCAAAATATTCATCTTGTATATTTACATATCCATATTTAGAATCAGGTCTTCCTCTGAAGTTCCTGAATCCTTTTAGAAGGAAATGGCATTTGGAAACCATAATGCTAGTTGTGCTCAGTACTATTTGGTTATCATGACTTCTTGGTCTCTTCAGTGGACAGAACTAGGGCACTTGTATTTTTTCAAAGGAGAAAAAAATCATGAATTTATAATATTTCAAATTCATATTTAACATTAAAATATTTAAGTCAAATTTTTGATTTTGTACTTTTCTCTTACATGGAGTATTTTACTATATAATAATATTAAACTTAATTACATATTTGCATATATATATAAAATGTCAAAATAAACTTACCAATATTACTACCAACAAATAGACGACTGCTAAGATTTCTTTTGAATTCTATTTGTCTATGAAATATATCCCATTCCACTAAGTACGAAAAGTTAAAACACTATGTGGAAAAACAGTATTTTGTGTTTGTGTACTTATGTCTCTAACTGGATATACAATTAAGTTTATTTTTTCTTTCTGTTTTCATATTTTAGGGCTCCTGCTTCATTCCAATGCATTCCATCCTCTTCCATCTTTTTTTCTATAGCTACCCATTTTTTTGTAACAAGTTGTGATTAGTACAAGTTTAGCACAAAAAATTCTTTTTACAAATGTAATTTGCCAAATAAATGCAAATTCTTTTCTTATACAAAAGATAGCATAATATATATGCTCTTTTGCATTTTTTCCACTTTATATATTTTGGAGATCATTTTATATCAGTGTATAGCACTCTTCTTCAGTCCTTTTTATGATTATATACTAGTTAACTTACCATAATTAATTTAACCAGCATTTGAGTTGTTACCACTTTTTGGTTTTAAAAATAACTGTTTTAAAGACTTATTTACTTATTTTAGAGAGGGGGGGAGGTGCAGATGGAGAGGGGAGAATCTCAAGCAGACTCTCCGTTGAGCATGGAGCTCCTCCAGGCTGGATCCCAGGATTCTGAGATCATGCCCTGAGCCAAAACCAAGAGCCAGGTGCTTACCTGACTGAGTCACCCAGGCGCCCTGGTTTTAAAAAATAATTTTGCAATGAGTAACTTTGTACATAAAATATTTCATAATTTTGCCATTTCTTGACAGATACTTAGAAGTGGAATTGTTGAGTTAAAAAGAAAATGCATAAGAAGTTCTTTTAGTTACTGTCACATCTTCCTTTATCTCTGTTAACTCTTTGTATTCTTACCTGCCATGGGGTTGTTCCAACAAAATAAAATATATATTGTCAAAATTTTGGATGTTTGCCAATTGGAAGTGATATCTTAATAAAATTTTCATGTATCATTGAGGTTGAGCATCTTGTCATATGGTTCATTCTTCTGTTTATTATTTATTCACTGGTTGCCCATGTTTCTATCTGGTTGTTGTTGGTTTTTTGCCTCAATTTTTAGGATATCTTCATGTCATAAAAATATCATTCTTTTGTCTACGGTATTAGTTATAAATATCTTTTCTTAGTTTGTCCTTTGTCTTTGTTTATGATATTTTTTCTTATACAAGTTTTTAAAAAATTTTAGTTTAGTCAAACTTACTATTCTTTTTATTGTTTTTAAATTGTGAATCAGGGATATTTTTCCAACTTCCAAGTTATAAAGAAATTTACCCTTATTTTATTTCTCTATTGTATAATTTCCTTAATTTAATTTAATTTTTATATTTTAGCTCTCAGATCTCCTTGGAGTCAGTGTGAAATGAAAATTCACTTTTTTTTTTCCAAATGGCTATCCTTTATTCCAATGTCATTTAAAAATGTCCATCTTTTCCTCACTAATTTACAGTGCTGTCTTTGTCGTATAAAAGAATATATTTTTAAAGCTCAAAAGTTCATACAATTATTTCTGGTACCAGAGCCAGATGCTCTCTTTAGTATTTGACAGACACAAACTGCCTTCATTTCAAATAATGTCAACTCAAACTCATCCTTGAATTTGGTTATAGAGATTTCATTTTAGGTCTTATCTAAATGTAAACAAGTTAAAAACAGAGGCAAAATTTCCAAGACACTATCCTATGCCATACTACAAAAATCTATAAGGCGTAGATTCTGTAACTAGGAACTTATAGTCTGAGAGACAGGTACACAGAGACCATTTCAATATATTTTCAATGTAAAGGTTACTGACCGATGCACAGCATTTGCAAAGATATATATGTGGACTTGGATTCTTCAAAAATAAGATGTAAAAAAAAAAAAAAGGCAAGATAAAACAATTATATTTATTTTATGTCTATTCCTTGATTATTATTAGTCTTCTTTGTTTTAATTTTTATTTTCAAAGTCATGCTAGGAGACCTGCACATTCAGTTGAGTAAATGCAAATAAGGAAAGAAAATCACTTGTGTGAAAGGCAGAGCATGCAGATAATGGATTCTTTAGGTTCTGGTGAAGAAGGAATTCTGCATTTGATGTTTTAGGCTATGGTATTTTATGGAAACAGAGAAACTTTGAATTCTCTCTCTATTTCATATCTGCGAATTTTCCCACATGGGCAGAGGTTTCCTCCCTTGGGTGACTCCTCATCCCTGGGGGCTGCAATGCTTGTTTGGATGGCATATTTTTCAACCATGTGGTCATGGGGACTTGCTTTCTGCCTGAAGTTTTAAACTTTTAATTGACACCCCTGCCCCTTGGGTTTTGGAAGGATTTTTATTACTGGGAAAAGGGTAGTTCAAATTCTCCACTAAGAAGGCCAATTAAAGATAAATATTCTTCCTTCCTGCCTAGCGTTGGCATGATTGGAAGAACTTCTCATTGGTCAGATGCTGAGGAAACTAACTGGAGGATGGAAGCCTGGGACAAAGGCATGTGAGATGTTGCCTCACCGGAGAAGCTGTTCAGGAAGAGCTAATTATAAATGTATTTCTCCTGCAGAGCAAATGTCCATTCCAGACTAGCATTGTATATCGAAATGCTGCCCTGGGGAGAGAGGCAGATAAAGGGATGTTAAAGAGATGTCTGAGCTAATAGCTCATGCGAGAAATAGCGTGTCATTTCTCAATCACTGTCATTTCTAAGTCCTGCAAGGAAATTATTTATGGGGAATGGTTACCTGCCTGTTTATACATCATTTTGATCCATATATGCCCCCTAGGTTTGGTCAGATGGATTCAGAGATGTAATTTTAAAAAATCACCTTCAGCTGTTCTTTTGGAGTTTGGTTGGAGTGTTCATATGACTTTGCAGGTTGAGGTGGTATTTGTATTCATGGAATTACTATATTTGCTTCTTTAAAGCGTGGTTGAGGGGAATATTGGAACACATATCATGAGGCATGATAAAATAATAAGAATCAGAGATGGAAAGAAAAATAAAATTGGCCACATGGCTACAAAATAGGATTTGTGTACTTCCACCTTCCAAATAGACTCATCAAAAGAGGACATGGTAGTCTATTGTTTCTCAAGAGCTTCCAAGTCAAATAATTCTTTTTGATGTTTGGCTTATCAAATAGATGAAGTATAACCATTTCATATCAATAAGTATAAGTTTTTGAGTACTTATCTTGTACTAGGCATGGTGGGCTTAAAATATACAGTACTTAATTTAATTTAATCCTCATGTCAGCCTTATATGATATGTACTATTATCTTCATTATAGCTCTGAAATCTGAGGGCTAAGGGAGTTTAATAACTTGCACAAAGTGACAAAACTACTAAGATTTGGACGTAGGTCTGTCTGATTCCAAAGCACATGTCCTTAGCAACTATGCTTTACCTATGTGGAAACCTAAACAATGTTTTGGAATTGAAACTTTATTTTAGACTTAAAATATATGTTAGAGATTTGATGTGATATTTTGGGGAATAATGAGAAGAGGTCACTACCAGTGATTTGAGGGCTGGATACCAATTCCTGGGGTATAGTATGTGGATACTAAGTATGTCAATTTATTTAGCTATGTGTCTCTGAATTAATAAATAAACTTTTAAGATTTTGACTAAGAAATTAGTATTTATACATGTATAGATATAGACATATATAGGAATTCTTCAACTGATTGATGGGATTATTGTGGTCTGTAAGATTATTATGAATTATGAACAATTTCCTATAGGATCAATGCTAATTATTTGTCATATTTATGTATTAAGACCAATCCATAAAAAAACCCATAATTTTATCTGTTTGTTATGGCCATTTTCCCAGACTCATAAATGGTGCCTGAAATATAGTAGACAACAACAAAAAATATTTCATTGAATAAGTAAATGAATAAATGAATAAAAAGAACTGAAGAATAATACCAATTACATTAAAGATATAATGTTATTTATATTATTGCTTACACTTGAGGATACATTCAGAATTCTAACTGGGGTTATCTGTAACTTATCTTTCCTCTCTCCTTTCCTGAATACACAGAAGTATGAGTGGAGACCTTTCATCGGGTCACTAATTCAGCTTCCACAATTTGGGAAGTGGTCTCTAGCAGGCCTGGATGAAGGGCTGACAAGATCACCCCAGAGGTTGGGAGTAGAGATTCCAGGAAGGGGATCTTGAAGAGGCACAGGAGGTGGTAGTGGAATGTCAGGACAGGTGTACAGATATGGAAGGAAGGGAGGGCAGAAAATCTTTACTAACGGTGAGGTGGAAAGAAGAACTTCCCCAGCCTGGCTCTCAGGATGCAAGAATTGTGTGTAAATCAGGATGGTGTGTGTGCATGTGTGCGTAAAATGGGAAAAGATGATTTTTATTGTAGACTCATCATAGAAATCAGTCTCACCATTTTATAGCCATAGCACAAGAACATGGTTTCATACTTCAAATCCCAAACCAGTCATAAGAAGCAATTCTCAAGAGACAAGAATTTCAGCTACACCAGACTCACAGGATTTGTGAGTCAGACAATTGCATTTAACATAAAACTGGGGGAAACAGAGTTCTTAGTCCATTTTTGATTCAGGCATATTTCTTGAGAAGAGCTCCATATAAGCAAATAATGGCTTGTGAGGGAAATAAAGTCCAACGAAATGGAATACCTACATGGACGTGCTTGGAGGTAGGCTCACATTTCTTTTTGAATGATCAGTATTGACACCAAAAAAATATTAGTAACTCTGGAAGAAGTAGAAGATATTTTATTTCTTTTCCAGTTTACATATGCTTCCCTGAAGACCTGATTGCTCTAAAACTTATATTAATACTTCCCACTGTTGCGTCAACAGTATCCAGGTATTGCAGTCTTTGTTAGAATCCTCTCTTCTGGCCAATACCCAAGTCATTTCTTAGTAGAAAGTTGGTTAATAAAAGAATCTCTTTAATCCTTTCAGTCCACCAAGATACAATTTTGTGCATTGTAGTAGTACTGCTTACAGGAAAACGTTCCAGAAAGCCATTAAAGAAGTATACAGGTCTAACTCTCAAAATGCTAGAGTATACTCAATGGATTTCAAAGTAGAATCATTCCTATCAAGACCATTATAAGAACAACTTCAATCTGAAGTCACCCTTGTGTTTTCCCCTAAAACAAGTAAATCAGAATGTGGATCTTGAGTTTTTTCCTTGAATTTTCTTAGTCACCTTTTATTTTGGACTGCATTTTTGTTATAATCAGCAATCACTTTCTTTTCCTTTTTTTTATTCTTATGTTAATCCCCATACATTACATCATTAATTTTAGATGAAGTGTTCCATGATTCATTGTTTGTTCAGCAATCACTTTTACCATTTACCAAAATCCATTCAAATTAACTTAAGCAAAAATGGGAATATGTTGAAAGAAAACACCAACCTAGTGAGAGGAAGTGAAGTCAGAGCTCACAAAGAGCTGGAGCCAGAAATGGAAAGCCATTCCAATCCACTGCATCCTCACTCTCTCTGTCTTCCTCCCTCTGGGTCCACAAGGTATCTCTGCTGTTTTTCTCTCTCAGCTTCTTCATTTTCCTCTCTCTTAGCAGGTTGACTTACTTTTGTGTACTATAAAATGGCCTTCCCTGACCCCTAACTGTCCACTCAGCTTGATGCTAACAGAGATGATGTGTAATCACCAAATAAATCCCTGGGAGAGGAAATCTGAATGGTTTGAGTCAGATTTCTACTACTGATTCAACCATCTGTGGCCAAGGAGGAGGAAAGGTGATGGCTGCAACAGTCCATTACCAAAGATGGCAGTAAGGCAATTTTTAGAGGAGAGGGGGAGGAGAAAGATGAGGGAAGGAGGAGATCATCAGAGACAACAACAACAGCAACAAACACTTGTATAGCATTTACTATAAGCCATGCGCTGCCCTTAGTGCCTTGCCCATATCCACTTGCATAGTAGGAAGTCATTGGTTGTCTCAAAAGATGCCCACACAATTTAGCATTTTTCAAAGTCTGTGTAGACATTTTAAAGATTGCTCTTTATGTGTGTTCAAATAATATTAAATAATATTTATGTGTGTTCAATAATATCCTAATGTAACTTTTTTGTGACTTCTGTTTAAAGAAAAGCAATTACTTCATAGATGAATATGTCTTGGGTAGTCTATGATTTTTACCTTTCTTCTCTCTCCAGCTCTGTTTGTTTTGATATTCTTAAACATTTTATGTGACTTTTTCTAGTCACAAAGATTCCTAGAGATTGTGGGCTCCCTTTTGCTGAGTCTAATGTACTTACAGGACAGATTGGTGGTCTCTTGGGGTCAGGCAGAAAGGGTTTAAATCCTAACTTCATCACTTCTATTTCTAGGAACTTGTGCATACCTTTTAACGTCTCTCTGTCTTGGTTTCCTCAAATTAAAGTGCAGACATAGTGTTACACGTAGAATTATAAAGGGCCTGGCACATAGTAGGCCTTCAGTAAATCTCACATATTAATATTTCCCACTGTGTATATATTTTGTGTGAGTATGGCATATTGGCATCTCTTAAAGGGAAATTTTTTTTTAAAAGATTTTATTTATTTATTTGACAGAGAGAGACACAGCAAGAGAGGGAACACAAGCAAGGGGAGTGGGAGAGGGAGAAGCAGGCTTCCTGCGGAGAAGAGAGCCTGATGTGGGGCTCGATCCCCAGACCCTGGGATCATGACCTGAGCCGAAGGCAGATGCTTAACGACTGAGCCACCCAGGCGCCCCTTAAAAGGAAATTTTTGATATATTTATGTTGAAACATATTAAAGTTGATAACTTACCTAACTTTCATGGTTGCAAGACCCCATGCCCCTGTGAATGAAGAAGGGGATAGAAAGAAAGCACAAAACATGATGGGACAGGCATTTGATCAGTGATTAAGTTATGAATAAAAATGCAAATTGCATTTTGTGTGTCAGTGTGTAAGTCTGTGTGCATGAGTGTGTGTGTTTATATGTGTGTGTGGGTGAGAGAGAGAGGGAGAGAGGATAATGGCTTTTTACAATCACTGTTCAGAACTACAAAGCTGAGCTTTACGATCACTCATCATCGGAGGTTGTCTATATCTGACTTTTAATAGAAATTTGGCAACCTTGTTCTTCCAAATACACTTTCAAGCATGAAAATGAAATTATTTATAGATTTATTTTCTCTGAAGTTTACAGCAAAGCCTTTTGCAGTGCTATTTATTCCTTAATCTTGTTAGAAACTGCCTCCGTAGCTTCATCTTTGCAGTGCCTTCAATTACTCTCACCTACTGACTTTGGACGTACAAGTTTCTTCCTTGGGAGGTCTTTAGTCTCATCGATTTTTATTCCTTTGGGCAATTTCATCTTTAATTCTTTTAAAAGGCCTAATTTTTTACCCAATTATATAACCCATCTCATGTATTAGGAAAGAGGGAGTTTAACAGAGCTCAAATTTGTATTTCTGAAATTAGGAAATTTTGATATAAAAATAGAACAAAATATAATGAAGTTCTGCCTCACTTATAATGGTGACACAAGAAAATAGTATGCAAACATCCTGATTGCAGTGACTGGCGTGTGAAAATCACCTTGTGTGTGGGTGTCTTTGTGTGTGTTTACTTACACAGTATAACGAGAAGCAGGATTGCATAGTGATTAAGAGCTGGGCAGCTTTGTATTCTTCTGGTCAAGGAGTCTGTGGCAAGGAGTCTTCTGTTGCAAGGAGTCCTTGGTGATGAGCCTTCCCAGTTTGAAACCTCAGGAAGATTACATGGATGAGGAAGAAAATCAAGAGTTTTAGCCTACTTTTGAGTCTCCTTAAGGGTCTATTTTGATATAAAATTTTCCAACTCAATAAAGAGGTAGCCATCTGAGCATTCTTGGAAAGAACCCAGTCACTTCAGGATGAATTTTTACCAAAAGAGAACCTCACCCCTCTTAGCCACTCTAAGGATAACAGCAATTTATCTCACTGCCATGAGTTTTTTCTATTTTAATATAGGCAACTTCTTGTGCTGCTTTGCATTTTTATCCATGTCTATAAGTCTGGATTTCTCTGTAATTCTTTTATGATAATAAGGAGATCCACATATGAAAAATGTAAAAATACCTAGTAAGAAGATTCCAAAGGACTATGCTATAGTCTGAATGTGTCCCCCAAAATTCATATGTTGAATCCTAACCCCCAACGGTGACAGTATTAAGAGATGGGATCTTTGGGAAGTGATGTCATAAGGGCAGAGCTTTTATGAATGGAATCAGTGCTCCTATAAAAGGGGCTCCAGAGAGATTACCTCATCCCTTCCACCATGTGGGGTCACAGCAAGAAGGCACGGTGTATGAACCAGGAAGAGGGCTCTCTCTAGAACGTGACCATGCTGGCACCTTGATTTTGGACTTCTAGCCTCTAGAACTATAAGAAATAATTTTCTGTTGTTTATAAGCCACCTAGTCTGTGTTATTCTGTTACAGCTGTCCAAACAGACTAATTCAGACTACGCATTGTCTTTAATGTAAACACATCATTAAAAGTGATAACCAAGCTACCACTCGGAAGTCAGTTTTTCTTTTCTGAATAAACCTTCCATAAAAAAAGATTTTTAAAAATTCAGAATATAACATAGTTTCCTTATAAGACAGGAACATATTGAAAAATAAAGCAGATAACAGTTTTGTTTTAATTGGAAATCCTTTGTATTTTATTTTATTTTTTTTAAGGTTTTTATTCAAATCCACAATGAGATACCACCTCACACTGGTCAGAATGGCTAAAATTAACAACTCAGGAAACAACAGATGTTGGTGAGGATGTGGAGAAAGGGGAATGCTCCTAGGCTACTGATGGGAATGCAAACTGGTGCAGCCATTCTGCAAAATAGTATGGAAGTTCCTCAAAACGTTAAAAATAGAACAACCCTATGACCCAGCAATTGCACTACTAGGTATTTATTCAAAGGATACAAAAATAGTGATTCAAAGGGGTACATGAACCCCAATGTTTATAGCAGCACTATCCACAATAGCCAAAAAATGGAAAGAGCCCAAATGTCCATAGACTGTTGAATAGATAAAGATGTGGTATGTGTGTGTATGTGTGTGTGTGTGTGTGTATACACACACACAATGGAATATTACTCAGCCATCAAAATGAGCAAAATCTTGCCATTTGCAACAACGTGGTTGGAACTAGAGGGTATTAAGCTAAGTGAAATAAGTCAGAGAGAGACAAATACCATTTGATTTCACTCATATGTGTAATTTAAGAAACAAACCCATGAACATAGGGGAAGGGAAGGAAAAATAAAATAAGATAAAAACAGAGAGGGAGGCAAACCGTAAGAGACTTTTAACTATAGAGAACAAACTGAGGGTTGCTGGAGGGGTGGTAGGTAGGAGGATGGGGTAAATGGGTGATGGGCATTAAGGAGGGCACTTACTGTAATGAGCACTGGGTATTATATGCAAGTGATGAATCACTAAATTCTACCCCTGAAACAAATACTATACTCTATGTTAACTAGCTTGAATTTAGAGGCGCCTGGGTGGCTCAGTCGTTAAGCCTCTGCCTTCGGCTCAGGTCATGATCCCCGGGTCCTGGGATTGAGCTCCGCATTGGGCTCTCTGCTCAGTGGGGAGCCTGCTTCTCCCTCTCCCACTCCCCCTGCTTGTGTTCCCTCTCTTGCTGTCTCTCTCTCTGTCAAATAAATAAATAAAATCTTAAAAAAAAAAAACCTAACTTGAATTTAAATAAAATCTTGGAAAAAAAAATTCCAGTTAGTTAACATGCAGTGTAATACGAGTTTCAGGTGTACAATATTGAACACTTCCATACATCACCCAGTGCTCACCACAACAAGTGCACTGTTTAATCCCCATCACATATTTAACTTTTCCCTGACCCACATCTTTGTGGGTTTTTTTTTTTTTTTACATTTTACCTATCCATTCGAGAGATACAGAGCAAGAGAGAGAGCATGAGCAGGGGAGAGGGAGAAGCAGACCCCCCACTGAGCAAGGAGCCAGATGATGACTGGATCCCAGAATCCTGGGATCACAACCTGAGCTGAAGGCAGACACTTAACCGACTAAGCCACCCAGGTGTCTCTCTTTGTGTTTTAGATAACAGTTTTGGAGCATGTACACTTCAGAAAGGAAAATGAACTCAAGGTCAGGAGATCAGGGCTGTGGTCAGGGTCCATGTGTATAAAGATGAACATGTCATGGCCAAATGGGCATCATAACTCTGATCTGTTTTGTGGATAAAATAATTTGAAACGTATGAAAGAATCTTGTGAAGTTCTTGGTCATCAGGAGTGTGTAGAATATTTGATTCTTGAATATTTACCACATGCCCACAAAAGAGTCACTTTGCCTTTTTTTTTTTTTTTTTTTTTACAGAGAGAGAGAGAGAGCACAAGCAGGGGGAACAGCAGAGGAAGATGGAGAAGCAGATTTCCCGCCGAGCAGGGAGCCCGACATGGGACTAGATCCCACGACCCTGGGATCATGACCTGAGCCAAAGGCAGACGCCTAACTGACTGAGCCACCCAGGCACCCCTTTACTTAGCCTTTTTATACATATCTTATATGGAAACATTTACAAATACTTGTAAAATATTTGACAGCTTTGGCAATGCCTCGGTCCAAGCTTAGACGCGAGTGAGTTTATTGTTTGTAACTACGCTCTTGAGGAGAAATGTCTTTAAAGAAAATGGAGTAAATAACACTTGAAACAACCTGTTTTAAAATCGCATTCTCCGGGAAAATACTGCTTCTTGAAAGACAGTTATTCTGATTTGTTTGATCAAATGAATGCAAGTTGTGCCAGTCGCCACTGGGGATCATAGCCTACAGGCATACGCACAGCATCAGCGAAGGAAAAGGACTCCTTGATCACACCTGAAAAACCAAGAGAGAGTAAGGCAAAGGCAAAGAAATGCGGTCGCCTTCTGCAGTATAGAAAGGGATCAGTCACAGAATTAGAAAGGAATGAAATGGCATCGTTGAAGAAATTGACTCCCCGACAAGAATTAAAGTCTGAGAACTGAGTGGGTCGCGGGGGCCTCCTGCAGTCCAAGACAGCACACATCCGCCTGTGCTCCTGCCTCAGGGCTGCTTCCCTTTTTAAAGCGAACTCACCCCTTAGAGCGAGGACTGGGAGCCCAGCTTCCGGAAATGAAGGCGGCACTTACTCCCAAGCAGAATAACTGGGCAAGAAAACTCGTGACACATCTAATTCCTGCTCAGAAAACGGTATCTTTGGTAGGGAAAGGGAAAGCCCCGTGTGTGACTATCATTTGGGTAACTTCCGGTTTGGGACTTCCGGGGGCAGGGTGTCTCATTACATCCACGGAACTGTTGCGAGCCGTCTTAGAAAGAAAACAAACTAGGAGAGCGTGGGGTGGCTTATCGGGCTTCCTCCCTTCATGGCTCTCTGGTTCCCACAGCAGCCGCAACTGCACACGAGAGCCTAGGCTCGTGTGTACCTCAGCCTCTGGGGGCACTGCCGTTTCTAACAGGCTGCACGGGGCTTTATAAAATTCTAGGCCTGAAGACTAACCTGACTTTACCCTTCCCGCTGATCAGGCCCTGATTTGTTTCCGGTAACCAAGCTCTTGCCTACTTCCTGTGGGCCGGTCACTCCCTATTTCAGGAGCTGAATCCTGTCATAGCCTTGCCTGTCCTGGTTCTCCTCTTCTTCTTCTTCAAGCCTTTTTTATTTTATTTTATTTTATTTTATTTTATTTTATTTATTTTATTTTATTTATTTTATTTTATTTTATTATTTTATTTTATTTTATTTTTTTATTTTATATTTGAGAGAGAGAGGAGAGCACAGAGGCAGAGTAAGAGGGAAAAGCAGACTCCCCACTGAGCAGAGAGCCCAAGGTGGGACTCGATCCCAGCACCCTGAGATCATGACCTGAGCCAAAGGCAGACGCTTAGCTAACTGAGCCACCCAGGTGCCCCAATCCCGGTTCTCTTCTAAGACTGCAACCTCACCTCACTTCATCTCAACCCTCTTAGGGACTGGAGAGCAGGCTGTGAATCACAGCCACCTTGGCCATTTACCTGTTTTCTCCTGGTCTGCTGGCTGACTGCAGGGACACCGTGTGGGGGGCCTCCTGTCATGTCTGCCATGTTCTGGACTGCAAGACGCCCAAAGGCAGTCATCATTTGTCATGTTCAACATTGTGTCTCCAGGATCCTGAATGGTGCATAGCATATACTAGGTGGTCAGTGAGGCTTTGTTGTTGTTGTTTTTTTTCTTGTTTTTCCTGTTAATATCAGTTTGAATCATTTGTGTTGCTCTGACTAATCCATCTTATCTAGCCTGGCCATCTGAGGTGTGACCCTCCCTCTACTGATTGATTCCCAATACTGACATACATAATTTAGTTGGAGTAGCACACTAATTATTATTCATGGCAATGCTTAACACTTTTCATCATCAAAATGTCTTCCAATTTTAGTTAATTAATCAGCCACAGATTTGCATGGAGGTGACTATAAAATCTGATGTGTGATGATAAATCATCGCAAAGTAGCATGACAGTTTAAATAGGAAAGAGATAAATGGGAAGATCCTTTCAGATTAACTCTTGTGGGGAAGTCAGCCTGAGGAGAGTGTGATGTCCCCCATAATTTCTCAGATTAGTTTTGCGCAATGGAGCGAGGATACCTGGGTTCAATCTTGAACCCACCAATTACTGCCTGACTCTCATGGGCAGGTTGATTAACTTGTCATCTCAGTTTCCCTGTTTGTGAAATGGGGGCTTGATTGTATCAGAAAACGACAAAGATTAGATGAAATAACATGTAGAACACCAAATACTGTGTTTGACATATGGTAAGGGCTCAATAAATACCTAATAACTACTCAACTCCAAAGAACCACCGCTCAAATCTGAAAAGTAAAATTCCCTGAAATTCCGAAGCAATGGAAGTTTACTTTTTGATGCAGTACTAAGGATGAGCTGAAGGACCAGGGTTTCCTTTTCCAGTTAAGTGGGTATCTTGACCTGACCAGCTTGTACAACTCCTGAGAGGCATGATTCACACAAAATACATGGGAATGGAACCCCTGAGTTGGACCTCATATCCTGGCATCTCAATTTCCTTATCTATAATGGTATGTACATTAATAATTATTTTTCAGGTTTGTAAGGATTAATTGAACCACTGTTTATAAAGTTTCATGCCTAGCATATGATAGGTACTTGATAAATAGTGTTTTGTGTTTTTTTTTTTGAAAACTAAAAATGGTATTTGGTCCTTAATACCATGTAGAGTGTTAGATCTAAAATCATTTTAGTTAATGAATATTGAAATATACCTAACTTGGTTTGAAACAATAGTGTTTAGAACTTAGAAGGTCTGGAGAAAATTGCCACTTTATTAAAAAAGCAAAATAATCTCCAGAACTTTAACTTTCCATTCTTTTTTTAAAGATTTTATTTATTTGTTTGAGAGAGAGAGAGATAGAAACAGAGAGAGAGACAGAGAGAGCATGAGCAGGGGGAGGGGCAAAGGGAAAAGAAGACTCGGCTGAGCTGGGAGCCCAACGCAGGGCTCGATCCCAGGACTCTGAGATCATGACCTGAGCCGAAGGCAGACACTTAACTGACTGAGCCACCCAGGCGCCCCTAATTTTCCATTCTTTAATTTTAAATTCACTTTCCTTCTTCTGGTGTCCATGCTCTGTATCCCCACTGCCATGCCTCTCCCTACTCAGATCTGCCAGTTTTGAAATGTGCCCCAGGGTCAGCCCATGGGTGATAATGGAAAGCCTTGGAAGGAGGCATGTTAAAGTGCCACAGGGCTCTGTGGCCAGGCAGCTGGGGCAGAACGTACATGAGATGGTTACCCACGAGC
This sequence comes from Mirounga leonina, assembly GCF_011800145.1. Classification (NCBI taxonomy): domain Eukaryota; kingdom Metazoa; phylum Chordata; class Mammalia; order Carnivora; family Phocidae; genus Mirounga; species Mirounga leonina. Next base: position 29,065,301 of record NW_023270415.1, on the reverse strand, counting down.
ACCAGGTTACCCACTTCCCAAATTCCTCTACAGTTCTTCCTCCGAGGCCGCCACAGACAGTGGTGTAGCCTGTTGACTGAGGAGAGTGGGTGGGGGATGAGGTCAGCCTGCAGCCACCCAGCCACTGAGCTGTCTATGGTGTGGTGTGTACACACTGGGAGAAGGGGTGTCTTTATCTAATTCACACAAAGACATCACCTGGGGTGGCAGAAACTCTGCCTTCTTTCTGGGAATTCCTAAAAGTTCACACAAAGTGGAAAGAACAGAGGTCCTTTTATTCCATTCTAAGGACTAATTACTATTTCAGAATGTGTTTTGTACCTTCCCTCCTCTGCTCTGTTGTTGCTAAGGCTTCTCAACCTGCTTGGGCTGTCTTTTCCTCATCTCTTTCCCATCATAGGCAACCTACAAAACTCATCTCAGACCTCCTCTTTATGAAATTTTCATGTCATCTTGTGGCAGACACATCCTAAAAAGACCTCCAAATGAGTCATACTTTTGTGTCATTCTCTCCTCTGAAGTGCAGGCAAAACTTGTGGCTCCCTTCTGGCCAATAAAATATGGCAGAGAAAAGGGGATATTTACTCTTGTGGTTACCTTAAGTTATATAAGACCTTGCCTTAGCCAATGGGAGAGGAGATTCTCCTGCTGGCCTTGAAGAAGTAAACTGTTAGTAACTTTGAATAGAGCAAAAAGCATTTTATTTAGGTAAAAAAAATGAGTTTATTCTGGAATAGCAGAGGAATTGCAATTTGGGACAAGCAAGCTACAGTGAGCCACAGGGAAGTCCGAAGAAACGAAGGGAAGGTCAGCTTTTCTTAGGCTTTAAGGGGAAAGTGGGGGAGAGTTGATGTGAACCAAAGTTCACTGAGAAGAATGAGGGTTGGAGATTGTGGTGGTTTCTCAGTGACAGCAAGCTGGGGTTCATGCATTGTTGCTGGGCAGGGAGGGATTTCCCCTCTTTTCTCTAAAAGCAGGAGAGAAAATTCCTATGTGAAAAATGTTCTCCCTTGTCAAAATTATTCTTATCTTCCTTCTTCCCACAGGTTAAGCAGGCTGCAATGAGTGGTAGGTGCGTGAAAGCTCCCCCTTCAGGGCTTCTGACTCCATTTTGAATAAGGTCTCCTTTATCTGGTTCCCCAGTGCTCCGTCTGAGAAGGCTGGGGAGAGCGCTGTGTGGCAAAGGCCTGTGGGCGACCCCTAGGAAACAAGAGCAGCCCCGGACTGACAGCCTGACAGCCGGCAAGAAAACAGGGACCTCCGTCCTACAGCTGCAATGACCTGAATTCTGCCTTGGAGGATCTCCAGGTGAGAATGCAGGTGAGCCGACCGCTGGATTTCAGTCCCATAAGACACCGAGTACAGGACCCGGCTAAGCTGAGCCAGGAATTTGGCCCCTAGAAACTGTGAGATAATCAATACGTGTTGTTTTAAGCTGCTAAGCTTGTGGTAATTTATTTTACAGCAGCAGAAAACTAATAGCACCGCCTTCCATGGACATTAGTGCACAGACAAGTCCCCGACTGCCCCATGAGGTGTTGTAATATTGCTGTACTTTGATATTACTTTTATTACAGTATCTACCGGACTATATTGTTATTGATTGTTCACTTGTCTGTTAATTATGCTTGGTTTGAAGACCCCAGGTTATTACAAATGCCTAGGCAGAGAGTCAAGACATAAAAAACATACATATCTGTAGAACATCTCCAGAAGCGAAGAAAGCCACTTGGCCAGGTAATATCTCAAAGTTTCAGTCTTTGTCCAACTCAGAATAGCTGGACAGTATTGTCAGGTGTCTTTTACTATTGCCCTTAACTATATCCCGTGAAAAAGGGAATATGTGCCATTGCATCCATTTGTAGGAATGGAGAGAGAAGGTAAAAAGGCAAATTTTGGTAGTTTATAGGATAAGGAAATGTATGGAGGAAAAATACATCTTCACAAGATTAGTGAATAATTTTTTATTGATTTGGAAAATGTTCGGCATTGCCATGCACTTCTTTTCAAAGAAAGGAATGTGACTTTTCCTTTTTATATTAGAAAATATAAAAGAATTGCCGTGTTTTCCCCAAATCAGCATGTCATTCTTTCAATTTAAACCAAGTGCACAGACCAACATGGTGACATAGGCTGTTCCCAACGTCAATTCTCCTCACAAGAAGACCAGAGATAGGACACTGTTGTAAAAATCCCAGAAACTCAGGGGTGGGCTGAAGCAACACCCCTCCCTGCCCCCACCCCTGCCCTCCGATCACAGAGATCCACATTGGAAGGGTAACAGGAGAAGCTACACTCTGACTTTATTGCCCCTTTCCCAGGACTGCATAGCACTGCACCAAGGGGGCACTTCTGGGCTTATGGTCTCTCCAGGGGGGGGCAAAGAACCCAAGGTGAAAATCCAGCTTCCCCATCATTGTCAGGTCCTTTCTAAGATGCCCACTTGGACATCACCTCATAGGAATCACTGGGGAAATTGGCAGGACCTTGACCACTGAGAATCAGACAGAAATGGAGAAGAGGGGCAGGGCTTACAGCAATCAGAGCTGTATCTGTTAAGATAGCTATTATTGAAAAGCCAAGACGTAATGAGTGTTTGGGAGGATGTGGGGAAAAAGGGAACCCTTTTACACTGGTGGTGAGAAGGTAAACTTTGGTGCACCCACTATGGAAAACAGTGTGGAAGTTCCTCAAAAAATTAGAAATAGAACTGCCTTATAATTTAGCAATTCCACTGGAATACATATCCCAAAGAAATGAAATCACTATCTTGAAGAGATCTCTGCACCCCCATGTTCATTGCAGTGTTTTTCACAATAGCCAAGACATGGAAATAACTTGTGCCCATTGACACACTTTTCTTTATTCATAAAGAAAAAATGGTTATATATGCAATGGAATATTATTCAGCCATAAAAATGAAGGAAATCCTGCCATTTGCAACAATGTCGATGAAACTTGAGAACATTATGTTAAGTGAAACAAGTCAGATGGAGAAAGACAAATACAGTAAGAATTCACTTATATGTGGAATCTAAAAACGCCAAGCTCACAGAAACGGAGAGTAGAATGGTGATTGCCAGGAGCAGGGTGTGAGAGGCGGGGGAAATGGGTGAATGTGGTCAGAGGTACAAACTTCCAGGTGAAGATGACTAATTCTGGGGATGTCATGTATGGCATGGTGACTATAGTTAACAATAGTGTCTTGTATATTTGAAAGTTGCTGAGAGAGATCTAAAAAGTTTTCACCACACATACAAAATTTGTAACTATGTGAGGTGATAGAACTGTTAACTGATCTTTTTTGTGGTAATTATTTTGCAACATATACACGTATCAAATCATTATGTTGTAGACTTTAAACTTATACAATATTAGATGTCAATCATATCTCAGTAACCCTGGGAGAGGACGCCTGGGTGGCCCAGTCAGTTAAAGTGTTGACCCTTGATTTCGGCTCAGGTCATGATCTCAGGGTCATGAGATCGAGCCCCGCGTCAGGCTCTGTGTTGGGTGTGGAGCCTGCTTAGGCTCTCTCTCTCCATCTCTCTCCCTCCCCCTTCTGCCCCTTTAAAAAAAATAAATAAAGCTGGGAGAAAATAACATTTCCATAGTAATGTGGAATGACAAAATGGCATTATAGAAGGTGTGTGAGTAGAAAAGAAGGCCTTCTGGTGTGAAGAATGACCTCCAAACCCCTGACCCCCTCCTTCCTTTCTGCTCTTATGCTACTTTGAATTTAAGGCCTCCAGTAAAGCAGTTACTCTGCTGTACTGGGATTATATGTCTCTTACCACCTGAGAGAGGCTGAGCAAGAAGTGGGAGGAGTGCAAAGGGAGAGCCCTTAAGCAGCTGACAGCACCCAGGAAGAGAGCTGGGCCAGTGGCTGTGAACATCTGGGCCCTTTCCCCAGAAATGAAAGCCCTGGGGAGGGTCAGGCCCCCAACGCACCAGATTAGCTGCTTCTCTTCCAATGGCTAATTATAGAGAAGGCAATGGGAAGTGTTCTCTGCCACATTCTATGAAAATGAAAAGAGGGGTGGATTAGGGATTTAAACCCTCCACCCCAACTCCACCCTTTGACTAAAAGCCCTCCTCCTTTAAAATAGTTTTTAATGTTTTGAAGTTTTAACCCTGTGGTTATAATTTACAGCAGTGCTCTTGACAAAGAATGAGGTCCATGCAAACTTAAATATTTTAAAATAACAAAATCTTTAGTTTTTTTTTTTTAACCCCTTGGAAAGGACCCATAGACCCTTAATCCTTCATAAAATCCTCCTTTTTATCTCCTGTTGACTGCTCAACTCAGCGGGACTGAACAGCACCTTATTCACTTAGAGCTCAGCACCCCTCTGTCAAGTTCAAGTCTAGAGGCATTTGTCCCTAATCTACTTGCCCTACGCCTCTGAGCTCTTTATTATGTAAATTGACTGAATTTCTTTGCTAAATTGTCCTTCTCCTAAGAATATTCTTATATTCTTAATCTGTGCGATTCTTCCAGTTTGCTAGCATCCTGGTGGCTACTGAGCACTTGCAGTGTGGCTAATCGAATTTGAAATATACGGCAAGTGTATACACACTGAATTTCACTGTGAAAAAGACTGTAAAATATCTCATTAATAATTTTTTAATATTGATTGTATATTGAAATAATATTTTGAATATAAGGGGTTAGATAAAATGTGTTAACATTAAAAAAAAATAAACCAAGTGCCCAGGATTCACCATCATCTAACATTTCTGAAAGCTTGAAGTGAGAAAAGCTTCACTTTTTTACGGTTTAGTATTTTAAACATTCAAACTCTTTTTTTCTCTAGTGCATGAGCCATCACTTTTCAAGTTTTCATTTTGATTGTTAGAGCCTCAATAAATGAACCTATTTTATTGCCATCAAAAGAAAAAAAAACTTATTACAGCATCAAAAAAGACCAGGAATAATTATTCATATAAGCTAAGTCTGCAAGGCAATCAGAAGAGCAATTCACTTTTATTTTTACTGTATCTGCAAAATTCCTCCTCTGACTGTGCTTCCAAATATGAAAAATGGGTATAACCTGATTTTCAAATGGAAAAAGATGAAGAGAAAAGCTGCCTAAAAAAATCAAGTATATCCAGTCAAGTGCATTATTCTGAGGTATATCTTATTTTATTCTTTACCTCCCTATCTGTCCCATCATTTAAGAATAAAATGAAGCCACTGAACCATTTTGCTTTGGAGCCATTTATTGAGCTGATCTGAGGTAAATCAAGAAGTAGGTGACGCTTGTGCCCAGCATTTTTTTTTTTAACTACCTTATTCCGTTCCATTAATCTGTATTGTCCTCCTGCCATTGGGGAGGACCCCCCATTGAGGTGAAACGCTCCTCCTTCGTGGATATAATCCCACTTCAGGGGTCTCTTCCCTTCCAGTCCAAAGTTACCTGTGCCTAGTCTCATTTCCTCATCATTTTTTAGGTAATAGGCTAGCGATTCAAATAAGTGAGGTTGTTCTGAGAAGTAAATGGCTTTTTCCTCCTGAAAGATGGTAATTCCTTATTTCAGATGACGTTTTAGACTTTGCAAAATACTTTCCCGTGTATCTCATTTGACATTCTCAGTAACCTAGAAAGCAGATATTTCTTTCCCTATTTTGCAGAGGAAGAAACTGAGAGGTTAAATGACTCCACCAAGGTTAGGTAAGTAGTTATGAGAGAATCCAGGGTTTTTGGTTCAAGACTTTTCCTATATAACGTAACTGGCCTGCCCATGGATAATCTATTTTTAGCCAGAGAAGAGCCAGTGTAATGTCAGGCACGATATTAGGCCAGAGGGGGTTATCTTATTATTATCATTATTTTTTAAAGATTTATTTATTTATCTGGGAGAGAGAGAGTGTGCACACGTGCGTGAGTAGGGGGAGGGGCAGAGAGAGAATCCTTAAGCAGACTCTCCGCTGAGCTCCGAGCCCGACCTGCGTGCGGCCCAATCTCGGCACCCTGAGATCATGACCTGAGTTGAAATCAAGAGTTGGCCGCTCAACCGACTGAGCCACTCAGGTAGAGGGGGTTATATTATTAAAAAATCCTCTTGTTACCCCTCAAATCATATCACATTGCTAACACCCTCTTTTGCTCTTACTAGTGATTCCTATTTAGCAGTGTGCATGGCAATGACCTGTGACATTAAAATAAAGCAGATGTTAGCACCTCATCTCGACTAAATGAATTAAAATTTCCAGTAGATGGGGAAAAATCAGTGGTTTAAAAAAGTCCACTGTTTTTTTCCTCTCTTCCCCTATGATCCTCTGCCTTGTTTCTCAAATTCCACATATCAGTGAGATCATATGATAATTGTCTTAATCTGATTGACTTACATCTCTTAGCATAATACCCTCTAGTTCTATCCACGTGGTTGCAAATGGTAAGAGGAAAAAATGAAAGAAGAAACCAGAGGGCGCCTGGGTGGCTCAGTTGGTTAAGCGACTGCCTTCGGCTCAGGTCATGATCCTGGAGTCCCTGGATCGAGTCCCACATCGGGCTCCCTGCTCGGCAGGGAGTCTGCTTCTCCCTCTGACCCTCCTCCCTCTCATGCTGTCTCTCTCTCTCATTCTCTCTCTCTCAAATAAATAAATAAAATCTTTAAAAAAAAAAAAAAAAAAAAAGAAGAAACCAGAGAGGGAAACAAAACATAAGAGATTCTTAATCTCAGAAAACAAACAGGGTTGCTGGAGTGGAGGGGGTGGGAGGGATGGGGTGGCTGGGTGATGGACACTGGGGAGGGTATGTGCTATGGTGAGTGCTGTGAACTGTGAAAGACTATTGAATCACAGACCTGTACCCCTGAAACAAATAATACATTATATGTTAATAATAAAAAGTACAAAAATTAAATAAATAAAAAATAAAAAGGTCCACTGGTGATTATTATGCCCATCCCTGGTTGAAAACCGTCATCACAGATCCTGACCAGTAATTTTTCCCTTATCTTGTGGTAAAGGGCTTAGTGCAATCTCGGCCTGACCTCAGTCTAACTCTTGGTGGAGCCATCTCCCCCAGCAGCCTTTCCTATGTGTGCTAGAAAGTGAATGACCATGAGACACGTATCTGGTGATCAATTTCGACACACAGGAATGAACTAATCTGGCATTGAGGCCGCTTCCCAGCATTCCACTAGTAACAAATCAGGAAATAGGGTTTAATAAATGGATTACTAGAATAATAGGATAGCTTGAATGGAAACCATGTGGAAGTAACATATTTCTAGAGTTTTCAAATACAAGCTAATTTTGAAGACTAAGCATTTGCTAGAGGGTCAGTGGTGGTATAAATTGCAATTGGGTGAGACTGAGAATTAACATAACACTCATACTTTTATTTCCTCATTTTCTTCCAGTTAAAGCATTGCTTTGTTTACCACCTCTCTTCTTTACCACTCCTCTTCAAATGAACAATTGCTACCTATTATCAGAAGATAAAAGTGTATTCGTGTATTAGTTATGCATTGTTGTATGACAAATTGTAAAAATAATTTATTGGCTTAAAATAATTTCAGTTGCTTATGATTCTGTGAGTCATCAGTTTGGGCAGTTTTTAAGCTCAGCGGGGCTGATGATCTTTCCCGGGCCAATCACTTGGCTGTGGTCTTCTGGTGGCTTAACTAGGACTCAATTGTCAAAGATGGGCTCACTCATAGAGAGGTGGTTAGCAGTCTGTCAAATTGGGGTGCTCTGCTCCCCTCCAAACGATCTGTCCAGTAGGCTAGTTCAGGATTATCCACACTGTGGTTTTAAGGTTCCAGATGGGATCAAAAGAGAGCAATCCCTAATGTGTAAGTACTTTTAAGTCTTTGTTCATCTCATGCTTGCTAATATGCCATTGGCCAAAAAGTCAAATGGCCAAGCCCAGATTCAAAGGGTCGAGAAAAAACTTCACTTCGTGATAGGAGGAGAAGCAAGGTCACATTGCAAGTGTGCATGTATATGAGAGGTCATCTTTGCAAATGACCTACCACAGTTGGTAAAAATTGATATATGGTTACTTAAAACACAGAGAAATTCAGATGACAAATATCCTAAGAATAAAGAATAGAGGAACAGAGTAGATTATAAAATGAACTGAAGCGTTTCTTTTAAGCATCTTGCAAATACAAGTTTAAGTAAACATTTTCTTAATATCATTCAAATCTTGCTTCCCCCCCCTCCCCAAAATGGTTTTATCCATTGGGAGAGATTATGTTAAACATCATTTAAATATTTAAGCCCTGAAGCATACCAGGTCATGAATTGTATTAACTTGCACAAAATGAAAGTTTGCATAAATGGCCAAACATAATTTCCATCCTAGAATATTTTATCATAATTATGAAATATCATATTAAAGTATGAGTGAATTGCTTGAGCGAACTAGAAGCATGTCACCAGTTCAGTGCTCTGACTGCAAAATGAGCAGTATTTACTCTCGAAAGCTTCACTCAAGTAATGCACATTAATTCCGAGCAGGGTTTCAGTTATTGCTCTGAATTTAATCTGATCTTTTAATTCTTCTCTGCCTATAAAAAATTCATAGACTAGAGTTTGATGTATCCTATGTTTCTGGTAAGCACACACCTTGCTTCTAATTTGAGGTATATTTAAGAACAAAACAGGCAGGGAAAATGCTTGATCTTGCTATAAAGTACAAAGTACATGACCAAAGAGAGCTCATTAAAGTCAGAAAACACCTTATGTGAAATTTTATGAGAATCTCTGCCTAATTATTCTTGTGATGGTGTACTTACTTTGGAATTAAACTCCTACAAAAAGACTCCTTTCTTCCTCTCTACTTCCCAAGCTCTGACATCAGTCACTGCTGTCTCTTTGGTTTGTCTTTTTTTTTTTTTTTTAAAGATTTTATTTATTTATTTGAGAGAGAGAGAGCTTGAGCACACAAGCAGGGGGAGCAGCAGAGGGAGAGGGAGAAGCAGGCTCTCCGCTGAGCAAGGACCCTGGATCATGACCTGAGCCAAAGGCCGATGTTTAACTGACTGAGTCACCTAGGCGCCCCTCTTTGGTTTGTCTTCCTCTTTCCTGATTCCTCCACACAAACTCATTCAAGTTCAGCTTATCCATTAATTTCATTTATGGGCTACTCATGCCCGTCCTTCACCTAATGGCTTTTTTTTTTTTAATGTAACCTTTACTTCACTGCTAGAAACTTTGTCATCTTCAGACTTTCTTTACTCCTTCAGTGGAAATGTGGCTTCTTTAAGTAAGACTATATATAACTATATATATCTATATCTCTATATGTCTAACTATATGAAATATCATGTATATAAGTATAAAGAGCTCTAACTATAACTGTAACTATATAACTATACATATATATGTATGTATATAGTTGCCTTCTTTTGTTATTCTTGTAAACTCAGAAAGGCTCAGCCTGTTCTCTGCATTTCAAAACCTTCCCATTTCAGTTATATCCTGCCATTGCTTCACTTGGACATTGTGTTCATGCTACTGCTCACATTACTCTTTCATATTTCTTCTTATCTCCCACTCAGTACTTAGCAACCTTAATATCCACGTTGAGTATGAGACGTGGAATCAAAGTTTGTTGCTCAGTATACTGCCAGCAACCTTACCTTCCACTTCCCTAATACTGCTGATTATTACTCTCATATCCTGGATTTTGCCATTATCAACCCTGCTCCTGGTCACAGACAGCTAACTTGTTTTTAGCTGACACTTACCTGATGTTTCTTTACATCTGCTAAATCTTATTCTTACCTTCTTCATTAACAGGCTCTTTCTCTGTCTTTGCCCCTACTTTGCATTTCTACTTCAGTGCAGTAGAAAGAGTAAGACTCAAAGTCTGAGCCTCAATCTTCCTCCACCACATGGTGGCTGAATGACCCTAGCTCACTGCTTTGGGTCTCAACTTACTGTTTTCTGCAATGGAAACAAAATAAAAAGCTATTTCACAAGATGAAGTGAATTCTCAAAGCACTGGAGTTGAAGTCCTGGTGAGGATTATTGAACATATAAATCTTATAGAAGTTCTTATTTGCTGCTGAAAAAACAAAAGAAACATTTTAAATGAAGTATCATAATTAGTAGTCATCAAGCATGCCCGGTCATCTTGCAACAATAAAATGATGCCGTGTGTGGGCACTGGTGAAAAAGTTGTAGGAGGTCTGACAAGTGCAGGTCTGACTAGGCTTACTACCTAGTCTTTGGTGAGTACTAAATGAGCTACTATTTGGCAAACGCTTGGGCACATGCATTTATTTACTGCTTTGCTTTTCTGTGGTACCATTTCTCAGTGCAACATTTGTTCCATCTGCTTTTGCTTCTAGCTCATGGAATGTTTCAGAAGAAAGTCATTCATTGGTGAAATAATTTATTACACTGTAGATTGATGATCTCTAATTTTTAGTTGGGCTTTTTACCACTACTTCTTTCTTCTCTTGTTCGTTTCATAGATGATTCTCCCTGAGCTGACATCTCTCTCTCCTCAAACTCCCAGTATCACTGTCCCTCTTCATTCAGGCCAACTGATCTCATGAATTAGATTTAGATGTTTTAACTGGACTTAGCAGCTTTCCCCAAAGGTGGTTACCTTCACATCATGATACCTCTGTTTTTAATTAATGGTATATCATCACTGTCTCTTTCCAGGTAACTCATAGAGACAAATTTGTGTCCTTTGTTTTTCAGTTTTTTTACACCCAATTACTTACCAAATCCTATTCCATCTTATATTTTTCCCATTACAAAATTTTATGTGCCTTAGTTCGGGTTCTTACTCAGTTTGTCCTGCACATTTCTTTCAAATTGGACTTTTCTCCAGAGCCATGCCTTGTGACGACAGCCCACTCTATCCTGGGCCCAAATATTAAAGGCACTGCTTAGCCTCTATCATTGCATGGTTTTAAATTACATGCCTAATAAACTGATTATCTGAATTTCTTATCCATCAAAGAAGACATGAGGTCATTTGTTTGGTCAGAGCAATGAGAGATAAAAGAAGTCTTTTCATTTTTAAGACTTAGCTGAGGCATCATCTCTTCAAGGAGATCTTCCTTGAGGGATAAATGTTCCTTTTCTAAGCTTTTATGTTTTCACTTGCCTTTATTCTAGTGGTTACCATATTATATTAAAATTATCTCCTTAGGGGGGCGACTGGTTGGCTCAGTCGGTGAATCGGCTGCCTTCGGCTCGGGTCATGATCCCACGGTCCTAGGATCGAGCCCTGCATCAGGCTCCCTGCTCCGCGGGGAGCCTGCTTTTCCCTCTCCCTCTGCCTGCCTCTCTGCGTACTTGTGCTCTCTGTCAAATAAATAAATAAAATCTTTAAAAAAAATTATCTCCTTAGGTACTTGTTTCTCCTACTGGACTATAAACTTTTCAGGGGTAAGGGCAATATCATTCAATTTCATAACTACAGAGATGACACGGGGCATCTCTGTAAGTATTCAGTAAAGATTTGATGATGTGGGTTGTTATAAAATGATGAGTTTGGACCTCAGTCCATGGGCTTTATCAGTTTTTATTGGTTCCCAGGATAAGCTCAGATACACAAGTGAGCTAGGTGAAAAAATTTTCCTATTCCCTTCTTGATTTTTTGATATTTCTTTTGTTAAGTTATCTTTAATGAGGTATTACCTTATTTAAGTTGTAGTTTAACTTTATACAAATATGTTATTGAGTTCTTCAGTACATGATCAAGAACCATCAGTCAATACTTTGTTAAGTTATGATGTCTGTGATTGCTTCCCACTGGTACTCTTTTTAAAAGTGTGACTTGGAGATCACATTATGGAGACCAATCTGTACTTGTATTGGACTTAAGGTGATGTTGAAAATGTCAAAGCAAAGGAATGTATAATTCAGCTGATGCATTCATTGGTTTTAATTTTATCATTAAATGTGATGGGCCACAAAATCTCCTTCTTTATGGAAAGACTCATACAATGGAAACATAAAGCCCTCGGAACCAATGAGCCCCTTACATCAGTCAATCAAAAACACAGATTAAAAAAATGTGATCTGAAGAAGCTTCAATTTAAAGCCTGGAATTTTACCAAGACTAAGGTTTTCTCCAATCCATATTCTTTTTGATCCTGTCTAGGAAATTGCTTTTTTATAATGTCAAATAAAAGAAGTCTTACATAATGAGTGACTTTGGTTAATCCATTTGCACTGGAAATGGTGGTGCTTATTTGTAACTTGGAGCAGAATGAGAACAGAATCAGTCTTTTTAAATGATGTCATATACTCTGGAATTGCTGACATTTATTCTAGTAATTTGAAGTGGGTAATGAAGGACTTGGAAGCTACTCCATTTTCCCTCAACATGCAACTGGGTGAAACTACAGATGTCTTAGTGATCTCATTTTTGGATTTTCACATATTATACATGTGCTGACATCACTGTGTGGGCCTTTTTTGGAAATTGTGAAGTTGACTTCTTCTAAATGGTTGGTTACCTTGTTAAGAAAGAATTCGATTGGAAGAAAATTCCATCTACTCTCCCTGTAGAGGGAGTGTCTGTAATGCTTGACAATACATCTGCTTTTGTTGGTTTGTTGAAGAATGATGTCCATTCTTCATTCTCCATTAGTATACATGGCATCAAAGATTCTGAGAAGAAGCCCAAAGGAGTCTTTGTCTATGTGCCATGAAAGTCATCCACTTTAGGAGAGCCGGAATCTTAAATCAGCATATTTTCAATTAGTTTGTTAGGAAATAGTAGCAAAATAGAAATATGCCTTTAAAAATAGCCATGTAATATATAAATCCATATATTTATACACACATATAATAATAAATATGTGTTTAATATTATGTTTTAAAATACATAATGAATACATAATATAAATTAATACATATCATGTAAGTATATGTTTGTCTTTAAAATATATAATATATATGCCTTTACAATGTGCATACATTTGCAAATATATATAAATTAATATACGTATCCTATAAATATGCATTGCCTTCTAAGAGCAATCTGCATTGTGATCAGCAACATAAGTGGATGCCTTGCTTCTAAGCCCTTGCCAACACTGGGCACTATCATTGTAAAAATATTTTCCACTTGACAAGTGAGAAAAGTATATTATTATTATCATTTCAATTTTCAATCCTCTGATTATTACTGTGACCAATTTTTTAAATATCTTGAGTATTTATCTTTTCAGGTTGGTATGTATATTGAAAAGCAATATACATTGCCTATTTTAATATGGAAGTGTTTATCTTTTACTTACCTTTTGTCTCTGTACTCTCTATGCAGTATGGATAGTAAGCCTTTCTCAGTCACATGTATTGTGAATTTGTTCATCTCTTGTCTTTCAATTTTGTTTATGATGATTTTTTGAATGCTTTCTCTCCTTAAAAACGTGTAGTTCATTCAATTCAATAAGCCTGTGGAAAAGTCCTAGTTACACTTTGAATTGAATTGACCCTGAGAGAAGAGATCTTAGAGAATTTGGTTTTGAGATAGACAGATTGGTTGGAGTTCCTGGATGCATGTTGGTGTTTCTTGCCCCGTATCTCCCTCACTCCTTAATTTATAATAGGTCATTCTTTCTGATACCTATGGAAGATCATCTGGGGGTTCTAGTACCCATTTACAGATAATGAAATAAAAGCACAGAGTCCGAGCTTTTTAGAAGTGTAGGTTTTCTCTGAGTGGAGCTTTTGCTGAAGGACAACATTAGAACCTTATTTCATGAACTATATTCATCTGTGTTAGCAAGCAAATAAATGAGAGATTCAGTCCAGTTATCTACAGAGCATCTTGATATTTTCAGTGAAACCAAGTTATCAAATATTCTGTCTTACCACATTGGTGAATGACTCATTTCAAGATAATTCATATATGGAAGAATATAACTCGGAGTCTAGTTCTTATTTTTGAGCATTACTCCTGTTCACTACACGGTGCAGATACTGAAGTATGGCGCAAATATTGAATGAATGGGAAAGAGAGATTTTCCAGGCTCATAAAATAAAGCAAAGACTGGGATTCAGCTACAAGTTTGCTTAAGGAGAAAGAGTAGGGATTCCAGTGGGGTGTAAATTCTTCCTGGTGAGAGGCGCCTCAGAGGTCTAATGATATAAATATCCTCCCTAAGACAGCGTCTCATTCTAAGAAAAGAATGGAATATTGAACACAAAACCTGCATCCTTTCACTTTTCTTTAAGCTAAGCAGTGTGCTCTTTGGAGTCTGTCTCTTCAAGGAAGCTGCGGCTGCTGCCGGTATGTAAGAGAAGAGGTCAAGTCAGGGGCACAATAGACTAACGTGCTTTAAAAGGGGCTGCAAATGGGGCCTGGACAAGAGTGGTTTGGCAAGGAAAGAGACAGTGACAGATGGAAAACTTATCTTTTGTGTCAGATCCAGATTTGATATAGATCGAGCTGTTGGAATCTTTTGTCCTTGCCCTGGATCATGGGGCCCTGACAGAGGCGTAGGGAATCCTGTTTCCCAGGAGGAGTGATGGCTTTATGTTGATTTTTTACTCAGCAGATCACCATCCTATGTCATCACACTTACCTTGCTGGAATAATGAAAAGACAACTTTCTTGGTTCTTCTGCCTTTTCTTTCTTCAAGGCATAGGCATGAGTTCTATATTTCTCTCTAATTACAGGGCCTTAAGTTAGAACTAGCAGTTTACACCTTACAAATGAATCTTATGTAGCATTTTATCACCTAGTTAACATCTCCAGTCAAAGTTTTATTATACTATATCACATTCCAGAGATTTTGTAAGTTGAGATTTGGTAAAGTTGCCATCTTAAAATCTACCACATAAATCAAATGGGAAGACCCAAGATGGAACTTACTAAGATTATTTTTTAATAAAGAAACTAGGCTTGAATAAGAATAACTGTAATAAGATGACAGCTAGTATATGGACACTAACTGATTTATAAAATCTTTTGGCTTATTAATAGATGCTCTGGGACAGGAATATAGCTTTAATTTTTAAAAAATTATAGGCTATTAGAATAAAATAAAGACTGAAGTTTCACTGCACATTTAGAAGGATTTTAAGATGACCAACTAAAATTGGCACTGTGTTGCTAACGTATATGCTAAAGAAATACTTGAATGGGGCCTGGGGATAGGTGGAATGTGGGAGAGAAGAAAGTACTCATTTCAAGTAAGTAGAGTAAGTGCAAGAAGTAAAAATTTTAGGGACGCCTGGGTGGCTCAGTCGTTAAGCGTCTGCCTTTGGCTCAGGTCATGATCCCAGGGTCCTGGGATTGAGTCCCGCATCGGGATCCTTGTTCAGTGAGGAGCCTGCTTCTCTCTCTCCCTACCCCTGCTTGTGTTCTCTCTCTCTCTGGAAAATAAATGAATAAAAATCTTAAAATAAAAAAAGAAGTAAAAATTTTAGAAACTGACCTGTTAAACATTCATTTGACAGAAAAAGTACTATACTAATTTTGATTTCCTCAGACAAGGAATAGGGAGAAAACCCAGCTAGCCTCAATGAATAATAATTGTAATAGTAGTAATAAAGCAACTAAACATATAATTCAGGTTATTTATAGAGATATATTTATATAGAGAGATTTATTTTTTAAATGTTAAATAAGTCATATTAGCAGTGTCACCTGGTAGGAATCTTTAGAGAAACTATTTTAGTACACAGATGAAAATGAACTATATTTAACAGGTCATTTTGGTGTAATTTGTGCTTTTAGAAACTGATGTTATATTGTCTTATACTTTTGTTTATGCTGTGTGCCTACACAGACTAGTAAATACTTACTAAATGTATACTTTTTGAAGGTAGTTTAAAATATAGTCACAGTTTTTAATTAGTATTCTTTTCAGGCATCAAATTTACAGTGAGCATTTTCTGTGTATCTGGCTTTTTATTAGGTACTTTGTAGATATATGATAAGTATAATACCCTTGTAAGTGAGTCAGAGGATTTTTTTTTTTACAGCTTTATTGCGTTATGGGTGACCTGAAGTAGACTGAACATCTTTAAAGTGTTCAATTTGATAAGTTTATATACATAAAAAATATATATACATATATATATATACCTGTGAAACTGTCATCGCAATCAAGATAATGAACTGGTTCATCACCTTCAAAAGTTTCCTTGTGCATTTTTTAAAAAATTTTTTATTGTTATGTTAATCACCACACATTACAACATTACTTTTAGATGTAGTGTTTCATGATTCACTGTTTGTGCATAACACCCAGTGCTCCATTCAATACGTGCCCTCTTTAATACCCATCACCAGACTAACCCATCCTCCCACCCCCTCCCCTCTAGAACCCTCAGTCTGTTTTTCAGAGTCCATCGTCTCTCATAGTTCATCTCCCCCTCCGATTCCCCCCCTTCATTCTTCCCCTCCTGCTGTCTTCTTCTTTTTTTTTTTCTTAACACATATTGCATTATTTGTTTCAGAGGTACAGATCTGAGATTCAACAGTCTTGCACAATTCACAGCGCTTACCAGAGCACATACCCTCCCCAGTGTCTATCACCCAGTCACCCCATCCCTCCCACCCCACCCCCCACTCCAGCAACCCTCAGTTTGTTTCCTGAGATTAAGAATTCCTCATATCAGTGAGGTCATATGATACATGTCTTTCTCTGTTTGACTTATTTCACTCAGCATAATACCCTTCAGTTACATCCACGTCGTTGAAAATGTCCTTGTGCACTTTTTTAATCCCCTCTTCTGCCCCTCTTCCTCCTGTCCCCAGTCAGCCTGTGATTCAGTTTTTTCCCCCTATAGACTAGTTTGCATTTTCTAGGATTGCACACAAATGGGATCATATGAACTATTATGAACTATTTTTTTGCCTGGCTTCTTTTACTCAGCATGATCAAGTTGTGTACCAGCTGTATGTTCCCTTCTGTTGCTGAGTAGTACTATTCCATTGTATGGATGTACCTATCCATTCACCTGTTGATGGATAAGGATTGTTTCCGGGTTTTGGAAAGCATAACTAAAGCTACTGTGAACACTTTTGTACAATCTTTGCATGGATGTGTACTCTCATGTCTTTTAGGGAACTATCTAGTGGTAGAATAAGCTGCTCATATGGTAGGAATATGTATAACTTTTAAAGAAACTTCTAAACTGTTTTCCAAAGTGGTTGTACCATTTACATTCTCACATACCTGGTATGGTCAGTCTTTTTTATTTTGTCCATTCTTGTTTTTAAATTTTATTGATTTTATTTAGGCGAGTGTGAGCTTGAGTGTGTTAGTCTGACCCACTGATTAAATAGCATTATTTGAGTCATTAACTACAACATCAGAAATTACTAAGAGAAGATGAGATTAACACAATTACCAAATTAAAAAAAAATACCAAAGAAGAGTAAAAAATTTGGCAACAGAGAGGCTTTATCCTATCAGATGTACTTTTTAAAAATAATAATGTCAATAATAATCTCTAATGGAATTTTAAATGATCTATTGCAGTCTGAACTGACTAAAATAAATAGAAGTTCCTTATAAACTCATGTCAAACATTTAATTAATTAAATGTATCAAACATAAATGACATACTTTTAAATCCAACACCCCTAGCAAAAATGTCAGAAAAGGTCTTTCACTCTTGGTTAATTGAAAAATAAACAAATCTCTATCTCAAATAAATAAATCTTATAAAAAAGTAACAGAAATTTAAACACAGAATTATCTCAAAAAGTTAAATATAGAACAGGAGAACAGAAGATTTTGGCCATTCTAATAAGTGCTGTTATGGGTCGAATTGTTTCCCCTCACAAAGTCCTAACCCCCAGTACCTCGCAATGTGACCTTATCTGGAAATAGGGTTGCTACAGATGTAATTCGTTAAGCTGAGGTCATACTGGGGTCAGATGCGCCCCTCATCCAGTATGCTAATGTCCTTACAAATAGGGGAAATTTTGAACACAGAGAACACCATGTGAAGATTTAAGTTATGCGGCCACAAGCCTAGAAGCTACGAGAGAGACACGTGGAACAGATCCTTTCCTGGCATTCATGTAACTTTTTTAGAAATGCCAAACAGTTTTCTAAAGCAACAGTTGCATTTTACATTCCAATCAGCACTCTATGAGAATTCCCATTGTTCTGCATTCTCATCTGCACTTGGTATTGTCACTTTCAAGCTTATTTTAGCCATTTTAATAGCTTAGGAAGTTTCATCTCATTGTAATTAAATCTTTATTTTCCTAATGATGAAAAGTGTTGAGCCACTTTCATATGCTTATTTGTCATCCTATGTCTTTGATGAAACCCTTAGAAGCATAATTAGTGTATCCATTTTTCTGTTGTTAGACACGTGGGTTGTTTCTACCTTTTTTGCTATTGTGAATATTGCTGGGTAAACACTGGTATGTATTTGAGTCCCTGCTTTGAATAATTTTAGATATATACCTAAAAGGGGAATTGTTGGGTCACATGGGTAATTCTATGTTTAGTTTTTGGAGGTAATTCTATATTTAACTTTTTGAGATAATTCTGTGTTTAAATTTCTGTTACTTTTTTATAAGATTTATTTATTTGAGATAGAGAGAGAGCCAGGGGAGGGGGAGAGTGAGAATCCCAAGTGGACTCGCCACCGAGCACAGAGCCTACCACAGGGGTTTGATCCCGCAACCCAAGATCATGACCCCAGCTGAAATCAAGAGTTGGACGTCCAACCGAGTGAGCCACCCAGGCGCCCCTTAAATTTCTGTTTTTATATTTAAAGTGGGTCTCTTGTAGGCAGAGTGTATTGGCACTTGCTTGTCAATCAATCTGGCATTCTCTGCTTTATAATCTGGATATTGTCTTAGTTTTCTAGGGATGCCGTAACAATATGGCACAATATTTGTGGTATAAAACAATAGAAATGTATTTTCTCACAGTCTGGAGACTAGAAATCCCAACCAAGATATTATAAGGGCTATGATCCTTCTGCTGCCCCTAGGGGAGGGTCCTTCTTTGCCACCTCTAGCTACTGGTAGCCCCCTGTGTCCCTTAGCTTGTGACCACATAACTCCAGTCTCTGCCTCTGTCTTGACATGGTATTCTTCTTGTGTGTCTGTGTCTTCATATCATCTCTTCTCATTTTATAGGAATATCAGTCATATTAGATTAAGAACTCCCTCTACTTCAGTATGACCTCATCTTAACGAATTGCATTAGCAATGATCATATTTCTGGATAAGCTCACATTCTGAGCTACTGGGGGTTAGAACTTCAATATGTCTTTTAGAGAGACACAATTCAACTTATAACAGGTGTATTTTTCTATGTAGGTTTAATGCTAATGTTATTATTTTGGAGTTTAAAATCTGACACCCTTCTGTTTGTCCTATCTGTTCTTCCTCCCCCTTTTCTTTTTGCCTTCTTTTGGACTAAGTACTTTTATTTTCCTTTTGGCATATTTTCTATGACCTTTCTTTTTTTTAAATTTTATTTTATTATGTTATGTTAGTCACCATACAGTACATCATTAGTTTTTGATGTTGTGTTCCATGATTCATTGTTTGTATATAACACCCAGTGCTCCATGCAATACGTGCCCTCCTTAATACCCATCACCGGGCTAACCCATCCCCACCCCCAAAACCCTCAGTTTGTTTCTTGGAGTCCATAGTCTCTCATGGTTCATCTCTCCCTCCAATTTCCTGCCTTTCATTTTTCCCTTCCTTCTCCTAATGTCCTCCATGCTATTCCTTATGTTCCACAAATATCTATGACCTTTCTTTTTAAAAAAATTAATATTGTATATTTTACAATGTACTTCTATATCACCAGCTGTCTTGGAGTAATATTGTATTATGTCATGTGTGCAATAAGAAATTTATAGCAATACACTTCCATTTCCCCCTCCTGGTCTTTGGGGTTCTTTTATGTACATTTTATATCCAATTCATGTCACATATCTCACAGTAGATTATTATTTTTTCTTAAAGCAGACCATTATTATTTAAAGATATGCAAATATAAGAAATGAAATTAAAATTGACCCACATATTCTATTTCTGGGGCTATTCACTTCTTTTATATTTCCATCTGGTATCCTTTTCTTTTGTTAAAATGATTTCCTTTGCCTTTTTCTTATAATGTATTTCTATTAATTTTGAATTCTTTTAGTTTTTGTATGTTGTCTTATTTTTAAAACATTTTTATTCTGTATAAATATAGATTGCAGAAACTTGCAAAGAATAGTAGAGAGGTTCCTTACACCCTGCACTCAGTTTCTCCCAAAGGTAACATCTTGCATATTATAGTACAATATTAAAATCAGGAACTTGACATTAATACAATCCATATACCTGATTAATATTTTGCTAGTTTTACACCCCCACTCAACATGGGGACTGCTTAAGTTTCTCTCTCCCTATCCCTCTGCCTCTCCTCCCACGTGTTCTCTCTCTAAAATAAAGAAATAAATCTTAAAAAAATCATCAGTCATTATTTCTTCAAACTTTTTTTTCCTCCCCCCTCTCTTTTCTCTTTTATGTATATTATATCACTTGTAGTTGTCCACATCTCTGGAGCTTAGTTTATTTTTAAAATTTCAGTCTTTTTTCTCTCTGTGTTTCATTCTGAATTTTTATTGTTATGTCTTCAAGTTTATTAATCTTTTCTTAATATGCTGTTAATCCCATCCCCTGTAATTGTAATTTAAAACATCATATTTTTCATCTTTATGTTTGATATGGGTCATTATTAGATCTTCTATTTCCTTATTTATGTGATCAATAATTTCTCTAGTCTTTTTAATGTATGGAATACAGTTATAATGACTGTTTTAGAGACCTTGCCCATTAATTTTATTATCTGTGTTATTTCTAGGTCTATTGCAATTGAAAAGTCATATTGTCTAGCTTCTTTGCATGCCTGTAACTTTTATATGGAATGCCAGAATGTGCCTTTTATAGAATGTGAATTTTACTTTGTTGTGTGCTAGATGTTTTTGTGGTCTATAAACTCTCTTGAGCTTTCTGGGACACAATTAAGTTCCTTAGAAACAGTTTGATCCTTTGAAAGCTTGCTTTTAATTTTTTTTTTTTAGATGGGATGATGCAGCTTTTATTGTGTGTCTAATTTTTTTCCAGTATTGGGACAATTACCTCTGACTACCAAACCTGATGCATCATGTACCATGAAGTTTTCTACCC
Source organism: Mirounga leonina (assembly GCF_011800145.1). Classification (NCBI taxonomy): domain Eukaryota; kingdom Metazoa; phylum Chordata; class Mammalia; order Carnivora; family Phocidae; genus Mirounga; species Mirounga leonina. The sequence continues at coordinate 29,044,187 of NW_023270415.1, read as the reverse complement.
TAGCTAGTGAGAACATAGAGCATCCTCAGCCTTGGGTGAGTCCCAAGGTTTCTTCCTTCCGCTCCTCTTGTTTTTTTTCTCCTGCCTTGGGTACAATCCATAGACTTTATTCAGATATACTGATTAGTACTAACTGAAGACTCCAGGGGTACCATTTGCAGATCTCAGGAGCTCTCTCTCATTGCAGGTCTCAATCTCTGTGGCCCTCTGCCCTGTGAACCCTAGTTACTTTGGCCTCCTTGGCTCCCAGATCTGACTCCTCAACCCAGGGAGAGTCCTGGAATCCATTTGTGTTCCAGCTTCCTCTGTCACTGCCTGAAAATCTCTGGGCAGTCAGCTGAAATAATCAGAAGGTTCACATCATTTGGTTCCTTTTTTCCCAAAAGGACTGTTCTGAATTCTTGATGTCCAATATTGGAACATCACTGTTTTTATATGTATATATATATCTTTTTATTTTTTCCCAGGTGGGAGGAAAAATCTGGTCCCTGTTACTCAATCTTGACAAGAAACAGAAGTTCCAATGAACATTTTTAAATGAATAAATGTTAGTGGATTCACTCACTATATATATATATATATTTATATATATATTCACTCACTATATATATACTTATATATACTTATATATATATAGTGAGTGAATATATATATATCACTTAACCCTGAGTGTTTCTTTCAAAGCTTTTACCCTAATTTAAAATTGTGCATTTATAATTTGCTTACTCTGTTATTTATCTCTCTAGCTATACCATAAACTCAAAGAAGCACAGACTATTTATTATTCACTAATATACATCTAACATGATGTCTAGTTCATTGTTTTCATGAACAAGCCAATGAAATAAAGATTTTTGAAGAAAGATTTTTAGACATAGGTAAAATGCAGCTTACCTACTGTCCAAACTTTCAAAATTCAAACATGTGGAATTATAATTATTGAGGTGATATAATTTTGAAATAACAGAGACAAGTATGATTAACATTATTATTTTATTTCCAGTGAATCAAAGGACAAACAATACCTGTGAAGCTTTATATAGAAAATTATTGCCTAAAAAGATATAGTGAGCAGTAAGTGTAAGAAACTTGTTGATTTTTCAATTAAATAAATGTTTTCTGTTTGTCAGTGAAAATCCAACTGTATTTCTTTATTGCCACTAAGGCTGCAGGGCTGTGTCTCATCTAAATTCCCTCTACGTACATGAAATAGCACATTATCTGCATCAAGGTAAATTTATTATTTCATCAGGAGTAGGCAAACACCATATATATCTCCTTTGTGATGGTAAGCAAGGATTATCACTATTATCACAACAAGCTTCCCCCATCCACCTGTTGTACTACATATATTTTCTTTAATTTTCAAATTCTTGCTTGAATTTACAGACAAATGGATCAAAGACATTCCTTGAAATTGAATTTGGATGAGAAAAATTCCTTCCCTACAAACCTGCAAACCATATGGTGTAACAGAAATAGAAACAAAATTGGGCTTTTGTTTATGATTTCCAATGGAAAATAATAAGAATTCATCATTTTTTAGGCAATTGATTTGAAGTTCAAGATCACCATCACATTTTTATGATCAGCCTGATTTCACCTGAATTTTCAAATTTGAAAGGGAGATGGTTTTCAACTGTGTACTATGAAAAATGATGAAATACACAAACATGGATGGAATAGCATAACGAACCTTCATATACTATGCACCCGGCTCCAACAATCACCAGCTCATAGCCAATCATATTTTATCTCTATCCTCACCAATTCCCCAGATTATTTTGAAGTAAATTCTATATGTATAATTTAAAAATCTCTTTCTCTCTAAAAGGTATGAACGCTTTAAAAATAATTACAGTACCATTGTAACACTTAAAAGTGAATTTTATTTTTACGATTAATTGTAATTGTGTTCAGATTTCCCTGTCTCATAAGTTATTTTAACATACAATTTGTTTGAATCGGTTCTAAATGAATCTAATGCATTGCAATCATTTGATATATCTCTTAAGCACCTTTTTTTTTAAAAAAAGATTTTCTTTATTTATTTGTGTGTGTGTGTGAGAGAGAGAGAGAGAGGGAGAGAGCACAAGCAGGGGGAGCGGCAGACAGAAGAGGGAGAAGCAGGCTCCATGCCGAGCAAGGAACCCAATGTGGGACTCGATCCCAGGACCCTGGGATCATGACCCGAGCCGAAGGCAGACGCTTAACCGACTGAGCCACCCAGCCACCCCTCTCTTAAGTGCCTTTTAATCTATATTTTCATCCATATCTTTTTTTCCACTTGCATTATTTGTTGAAGGTATGAGTTCATTTGTTCTGTAAAATTTCCTACAGTCCTCCCTCAATTTTATGCCTTCTCTTCTGTTTATTGACAAGGGATTCATATTCCTTAAGATTGACAAGTTGTATGTTCCAGTAACTGAGTGAAATAATTAAAACCTAACTTCATGTGTCATCACTTTTGAACTGATATCCAAGTATGCATTGCCCAGGACACCAGGCAGCCCTTTACAGGAAATGCTTCTTGCATCCATATGGGTGTCTGTCATTTTGATAATAACAACGCCATTACAGTGATTATCAGAGTAAATTGTTTATGTTAGTGACAGGAACATGGGAGATACATTAACCAACAACTGCTTAAATGCTACACAGCACAGGACTTATGGGCACTTTTAGTCTTACTTGGATGCCTTTTCTTTCAGCTCAACTGGAGGTTTAGTTCTTGTCTTTGGAACTGTATCTATTCATATCAGTAGAGCACAGACCGCAGTGCCCCAGGGGCAGTAGAACACCTTTCTCGCTGGGAAGCTCAAGGATGACTGGTTCCATTCTCAGCCATCGGCATCAGTAGAATCATGATCAGAGCAGATACGTGTTGGGTGTTTACTGGGGATGAGGTTCTTTGCAAAGTGTTTCACATATGCTATGCAGTTTAATATCCCAACCACATTGTGAAGTAAGTGAATCTGTTTGCCCACTAAATAATTAGCTTCTGACTTCACCGTGAACCATTTGTCTCCTCCAAACCATGAGAGATCACAGTGCCTCAGTTTCTTGATCTCGAAAATGGGGACAAGACTTTAGTAAGTGTTAAAGGAGTCATTGGACGCAGGGTACTTAGAACCATGAGTGCTCTAAAATTATTAGCTGTTGAGAACAACGGTCACCTGAATAATGGACATTTACTGTGTCTACAAAAGAACCTGGCATAAAAAGAATATTCTGTGCATTATTAAACTTGATGGTTTGTGGAAGACATGACACCCCGTCTTCTGTCCTCTTGGCATTGCTGCATTGTCATCTGTGGTCCAGCCCCTGCAGCACCTGGAATTGTAGCAACTAAGAAAGGGAATTGAGCCTGGTGCTTTTGGGTGAGGAGATTTCCAATCTCTGCCTCCTAGAATTCAAAGAGCATCTTTATTTGGATCAGTGTAATAATTTTCCATAGTACTGAAACCAGCTCTGTATTAGTCAGTAGAAGCCAGACTATTCTTCAGTAACAAATTAAGCCTGAAATTGCTGGGCTCAGCCCAACAAAGATTTATTCCCCCTGGATTTTTGCCAGTTAGCAAGGTAGAGAAAAGCGTGTGAACCTTTTACTACTTCAGCCCAGAAGTGATACGTGTCACTTTTGTTCACATTTAATTCTCCAGAACTAGAACATGTTCTTACCTAACTATGAAAGGGTCAGGAAATGTAGAGGAGAAAATGGAATACTTAGCACTGCCTTCTCTAGGACACACTCCAGATGGGTCCTACATACTTACTGATGATAGGTCTAAGCATTTGTTCCCAGTGATTTGCAATTGTTGGTAACAAGGAGAGATTGGTGAAATCACTCCCCGGATGAACTTCATGCTGTACAGAAGGGTGGGGTTTGGCTGTAACACTCGCTCACTGATTGGATCACAAGTGGGCATAAGATATAGATGGTAAAGAATAAATATTGTCAAAAGAAATCTGCTTCTCCCTCTCCCTCTGTCCCTCCCCACCACTCCTGCTTTCTCTCTCTCAAGTAAATAAATAAATTCTTAAAAAAAAAAATTCTGAGTGAATGTGATATCCCAGGATCTCATAATGGTAATTGCCAAGCTGATGTTTGTGTGCACATGCGTACGTGGACTCGTGTCTGTGTGTGTGTGTGTGCGTGTGTGTGCATGCATTTACCTAAGCATTTAAAAACAGATCCTGGGGAATTCCTGCAGTAGGTCCTATTATATTTGCTTTATAGAAAAGATACTAAAGTTCAGCAAAGCTGGAATTTGAACCCAGGTCTGCCTGACCCTAACATGTGACCTCTTCTTGATCACTATGCTGCACCTCCTGGTCCTTTTCCCTCTCTTTCTTTCTTTCTTTCTTTTTTTTTTTTTCTGTAATATCTCTTTTGCTAGAATGTTTTATTTCCCATCCTTCATGACCAATGCCTAGTACATTACTTTCTTTACCATAGAAATTCAATAGATCTGGGTTAAAATATTAAAAGAAGAAAAATCCAATCTAGAATTGAGTCTTAAAAGCAAATTGAAGTTTTTTATTATGAGCCCCAGAAAATATCAGAATGTAAAATTGTGTGATGGAGGTTGCTCTTTATACTGTATCTTCTCCATTGAAGAAGCCGAGCCTCATGCACAACTCTCCTCTGAAAACTTCCGTATACATGGAACTGATAGGGTCCATCACGTACCATTGACCCTGTCTGGAGCTGATTTGACCAAGAGAGGGCATTTGATGCAAAGGTACCTAGTCCACAGCCTGACCAGAAGCCTTTAAGTTGTTCTGGTGTGAATCTTTGGCCAATGGAAGCTCAATATTTATACAGAAAGGCAGTTGGTGATTTGGTAGCAGTTTTATAGTGTGGCTTGATGTCTGAGAAGAAAACAGCACAAAATCAGATGAGAGGTCCAAGTAGAAACTGTGGTGGAGTTAAAAAGAGAGAATGGGCAGAAGCACACAGTATCAGCAACAGGTGAGACAGTTGGCCTTGTTAAAGGCAGAACCCAAGGAGAAAGATCAGTAAATACTTTCTGCTTAGTAATGGGATAACCCTTTTGCTGAAGCTGTGTTGATTTCTGAGTGACTCTCCACTTCCTACATTGGGTTTTAGTTCTTTCTATAAAATCTGGTGGTCAGACTTTTCTTGGTTAACATATGGCTGGTCATGTGGCTAGCATTTCTGTCTGCCTTATTTCCATGTGATGTTACCTCTTCCTGCAGGTGAATACATTGCTTTTTATAAACAAGGCTTAACAATTTTTTTTTAAAACAATTATCCTCCCTATGGCTTTGAAAACAGATTGGTTTTGACGTTTAGCAGGTTACCTTCATATTTACTTATTATAAGCATATTTAGGGAAGGTAGGGATGTGGTTCATGTGAATGAAGGTACCAGATTTATGTCCAGTTTTTTTTTTTTTTTTTAAAGATTTTATTTATTTATTTGACAGAGAGAGACACAGCGAGAGAGGGAACACAAGCAGGGGGAGGGGCAGAGGGAGAAGCAGGCTCCCCGCGGAGCAGGGAGCCCGATGCGGGGCTCGATCCCAGGACTCTGGGATCATGACCTGAGCTGAAGGCAGACGCTTAACGACTGAGCCACCCAGGTGCCCCAAGTTTTTTTTTTTTTTTTTAAGTTTCTGGTAACAACTTCTTCCTTTTTTTTTTTTTTTAAGATTTTATTTATTTATTTGACAGAGAGAGACACAGCAAGAGAGGGAACACAAGTGAGGGAGAGGGAGAAGCAGGCTTCCCGCCGAGCTGGGAGCCCGACGCGGGGCTCGATCCCAGGACCCCGGGATCATGACCTGAGCAGAAGGCAGACGCTTAAGGACTGAGCAGGTTTCTTTGAATGGAAATAAAAAATTTTCTACAAAAATCAAAAGTAACTCTTTTGTTTATTTTAGCAGTTCAACTGAGTTTTTTGTTTTTTGTTTTTTGTTTTTTTAAAGTAAGCTACGTGGGGCTTGAACTCACAACCCCGAGATCAAGAGTTACATTCTCCATCCACTGAGCCAGCCAGGAGTCCTTCTATGTGAGCTTTCAATATGTTTTGCTTCTGGTGCATTTGTTTTCTTATGCATCTGTGGACAAAGAAAATCTTTATCTTTTCTTTCACTTTTATTTTCCCAGTTGTATCCCTTTTCACCAATTCTACACCTCTCTTTATCTTTTCTTATAATGTACAAAGAATTGCTTTCTACTATTCCAGGATGTTTCCCACAAATGGAAAGTGGACCTATAAATACCAGGGAGTGAGTCTTTATACTTGAATTGATATGAAATGGAATGAGATTTTAGCTTATCTTATAGACATTAAGCAACATATTGGCTTAGAGCTAAAGGACAAAAAAAGACTTCTTTTTCTTTTTCCTTAACCCTGGTGTGCAGAGCAACCCTTGAATAGAATTGTTTTATTCATATTTTATGAACTCTACTGTAATACTGGGACAGTGGCCAGGGAACTAAAGGTTCTCAGAAACACAAAAAGATTCATTTACCCCTGCTGGGCAGTATGTGAAGCTCTGAAAAAAAAGTGACCTTCAGCTGGGTGTCACTGGGTTTACATTTTTCTACTAAATACTTGATCGCTATACTCAAAATTCTTTTATTAAACTTAGACTTTTAGCAAATCTCACAGAACTGTGAGCAATATTTCAACTGCTTATTTATCTACTTATGCCAAAAAAAACACTCAAAAATGTCTTTGAAAATTACTCTTAAGCTTCTACCCAAGGATGTAAACAACTTGGGAAATACTTTTGGTAGCCCCTTTGATGTGAGAATCAGTAGAATAAATGCAGATGTTTCTGTTGAAATGTAAGTCTAAGACCATGACCTAAGACCTAAGACCATGGATACATCTTCTCTTGTCCCTTTGAATTTCTATTTTGTACTTATTACAAATGTTTCTCAGGCTTCTGTTTAATATCACATACTGTGAACACAGAAATTGGTTAAGATTTCTATGACAATAACAAGTACATCTTTTAAGATCCTCCTGAATTCAGAAATGTCAAAATGTGAAAATATTAAAATATTTGAGTACCCACCACATTGTTTATGAGGGAAAACAATTCCCAACACTGTTGAAACTCTTGCATATACAACTCTGATGACATCTCCCTCCTTTCCACCCTACAGATTACTGTGTTCCTCTAATTTTGCCAAGTACACACTCTCAATGGTCTTGTTTTTGAACTATTCTGTAAATAGAACCATAACACATGTGTTCTAATGTGACTTGCTTTTAATACTCAACAGTGAGATTCATCCATTCCAGTGTAGTTGCCATTATTGTATAGTATCTTATTTTCTAGATGATGGACAATTGGAGCTATTTCCAATGTTTTGCTCTTTTAAATTATTTTGCTAAAAACATTTTCATAGTTGTCTTCTAAGATAAATGTGTGAGAGTTTCTCCAGGGTATATATTCCAAAAGTGGAATTGCTAAGTGTAGAAGGTGGTCTTAATCTGAATGCCAACAAATACTATCGTTTGCCTCCTCTCTTCCCTAAATATCTGGAGGGGACACAAATCCTGTTCTTATTTTATTAGTAGACTGTATTTAATTTTATGTTCAGGGACCTGCAGAGGGAAAAAGAAGAATAGGAGAGGGAGGTGGTCGGGCTTCTCAGCCCACAAAATGGGGGAACCAGAAGAAGATAATGGTTGCGGCAGATAGAGCATTCCTTTGACTCTGTTGATATGGGTGTGCGATAGGGCTCTGCTCTACTAGAAAATTGGAGCATCAGGCTGCAGCACAGTTGATGTCATGGGATCCACTATGAGGTCTCCATTATGCTATGGACTATGTAAACTTAAAATGATAGCATTTCAGGAGTGCCTGGGTGGCTCAGTTGGTTAAGCGTCCAACTCTTGATCTCTCTTCAGGTCTTGATTTCAGGGTTGTGAGTTCAAACCCCATGTTGGGCTCCATGTGCTGGGTGTGGAGCCTACTTAAAAAAAAAAGATAACATTTATTCATTTATTTATTTATTTAAAACTAAGGAAGCTGTGCTGGAAATAGCTAGGTTCCTATGCTTTTGCTCCTTCTGATGGGCTTCTAAGTTTCCTGTCTCCTTGGTATCAGATGGTACCAGGGATTTCTGCCATGCTGCTCTCCACCACAGTCTTAGATGTGATGTTCACTTTTGAACCATGTGAAGCAAGGTAGGCTTTGAGGTTCTTTAACAAAGAACCAATCCTGCTGGGTGTCTTATTTATAGAACTTGGAGTCACTGTGGTCAAATGGACTCTAGATGTTCTTCAACAAATGACAGTTCTTCTTGGACTCTTGGAAGATCCTGAACTAGTCATAGAGTGGATCCTGCCCAATTTTTGAGATAACTTCTAGGCTCCTTTGTGCCTCAAACACAGAGTTATGAAACAAAATTCAATTGAGTATATTTGGAGATCTAATTGGCTTTATCAAGTGATTCATGAATTGGGCAGCATTTCATCTAGCAAATAGAGAGATGCTCCAATGAGTCATACAAAACAGAAGGTTTTTATAGGCAGGAAGGTGGGCCAAGAAGGTTCTTAGCAAAAGAAAAGAAGGGATTGTTTCAGACCAGAACATCTTTTTTGGGGGAAGAGAATGGAGGAGGTTTTTATTATGCAGATTACCTCACTAGTGTTGGTCAGGAAATTTCAGATTGACTGTTAAAAGTCACATCCTCCTGGGATAAATTGAAACTGTAATTAAATTTTGGTTTGTTGTCATGGGGGGCAAATGATTCCATTTGGGGCTTCCTCTTCTTTTTTTTTTTTTAAGATTGAATTATCTATTAGAGAGAGAGAGGGCATATGTGAGTGCGGGGAGAGGCAGAGGAAAAGAATCTAACACAGTCCTGCTAAGCATGGAGCCTGAGGTGGGGGAGTGGGGGTTCGATCTCATGACCCATGAGATCATGACCTGAGTTGAAACCAAGAGTCAAGTCAGATACTCAACCAACTGAGCCGCCCAGGCGCCCCTGGGCTTGTTCTTTTTTTACACCAGTACTGTCCACTGTGTCCCCAGATGAAATGGCCTGAGTATTGGCGTAACCCTTTGCTGCTGGTTTTAGGAGGTGAACAAGTTTTTTCCTATAAATAAAAAGATCTCTTATATCTGAAGGGACACACAGCTTAAGTTAGAGGAGTAAAATGGGCAAGCTTCAGGTCGAGCTGCTTTTCATGGTCAGGAATGGGTATCTTTACACACTTCCAGAGGAGCAGCCTGGTTAGCTCTAAGGTTTTCTTAGGTTTAAAGCTTTTGCCTTGGGTGGTCCCCACCATTTTAGCATGCTCTATTCCCAGTGTGGAGCTGGTGAGGACAGCAGCTTGACCTTGGGGAGTGGGAGGGGAGGCAGGTGCATATGACACCCAGAGTTACCATTCACGCATGGTTGTGTACATTGATCTTTTTTGTTGATCTGGATAAAGTTACTCTCAAGTATTGGTGCCTACCTGAGTATAGCATATACTCTGGTACAATTGTGGCTGTGGTTTCCCCATGGAGATATGAAGCAGGCCCATGGGGCACCTGGGTAGCTCAGTCGGTTAAGTGGCTGCCTTTGGCTCAGGTCATGATCCCAGGGTCCTGGGATTGAGCCCTGCTTCAGGCTCCTTCCTCAGCAGGGAGCCTGCTTCTCCCTCTCACTCTGCTTGCTGCTCTGCCTACTTGTGTTCTCTCTTTATCTTTGTCAAATAAATAAATAAAATCTTAAAAAAAAAATGAAGCAGGCCCACATGCTACTCATGGTTCTTATGAAGACCATTCCTTCAGTTTCCTCCAGACCATTGAGAACACCTTGCAAAGGCATCTCACTGCCCTGGGCCCCCTGGCAGGTGGGTGAGTTTTGGTCTCCCCCAGGTCCCCTTTTTGCCTTAGGGTCTTCCTAGGAGGGAAGGGACACCCAGAGTGACTAAGAATGGGTGGGGTATTCCAATTACAGACCACTCAGCCTTTTGTTCCAGGGATGCTCTGGTCACCTGGACTCAGATGGGGCCCTGGTTAGGGCATGAGGCCTGGAGTGGCCTGGGGAGGGGCCTCCCCTGGGAGCCAGACACACCCGCTCTGCTCTCCACTGCCTCGGCATTTCCATCTCACTGAGAGAGAGACCAACTGCACAGGCAACTGCTTTTCTCCCTCCAGAGCCTCCAACTCTGCTTAAACTCAGAGGCCACCTTCGTCCTCCCTGGCTCATGGGTGACCTATCATCATCACACATCACTTTGTCCGTGTCCCCACACAGTTGTCCCCTCTGTCCCTTCTACCATCAGGCCTCGGACTAGGCTACCCTGCCCTTAGTTGAATGGAGCCAGATGCTTCGTTTTTGAATGAGCCTTTGCCTCTTGGAAATAAAAAACACAAAATGAAATCAAACTCGAAAGTGTTTGGTTTCCTTTCAGAAAGAATGAAAGTGGTAGTTGGTGTACTGCTGATTGGTAATGGATGGTAATAATGGGACAAAATTTAAGGATAGAAGAATGAATAGTAAGAGATTTTATTAAATCCTTTTTTTGGGGTGGGGAGAGCGCACACAAGATAGGGGCAGAGAGAGAAGAAGAGAGAGAGAATCTTAAACAGGCTCCACACCCAGCACAGAGCCTGATTCGGGGCTTGATCTCATGACCCTGAGATCATGACCTGAGCTGAAATCAAGAGTCAGATGCTTAACCAACTAAGCCATCCAGGCGCCCTAATAAGCAGATTTTATGAATGGGCAAGTTTGTCAATGTGAAAATATGCTATCTTCTCCCCAGAGGCAGATTCATTGTGACACGTGTGAAGCTCCATCTTTAAGACTCTCACCCGGCTAGGCTTCTTCCAAAATCCTGGAAGGGTTTGCAAGCAATGTGTTATATAATTATATGTTTTTTTTTTTTTTAATTTGCAAAAGTAAGATATTTTAATTATAATCAGAGCTGCTGTCTAGTTCCACTGTAACTTTCCTGCAGTCACACCTACCCTTATGTTGGTGGCAGTGGACTGGCCAGAGCATTTTTGGGATCTGACTGATGAGAACTTCAGTGGGGCCTAGATTTCATTGGATTTAGTGGAATAACAGGTTATCCATTCGTGTTCAGGTGTGGTGTGACTTCCATGAACTCTCTTAACACTTTTTTGGCCAACTCACCTAGATCTTCAGAAATGGCAAGACCAGATGCTGCATCATGATCTGTCATGTTCTATTGTGTCTGGTTATGGGATATATGGAGGAGATATAAGGTATGAAATGTATGGGGCTAGAAGCTAGTCAGGGAAAGTATTCCAATCATCAGATGTATATAATTAAAAAGGGAGGATTTGTTGTCCAGATATGCCGAGGTAAAACAGAAGTTCACTCTTGTCAGGAATTTATAATGTTTGTAGAAAATATCTTTTGTTTCTTAATTTTTTTTTTAATTGAGTATCATGTGAAGTAGAATTTACCAGAATTCTTCTTTCTAGGGCACAAATTTGGACTACTACAAAGAGTGGGTAATGCTGTGTATAAAGTTGCATGTTTTATGTATGATGCATTGGACTGTGTCTTAAGTTTATCAGTGTATCTTTTCCTTTTTAAATTTTTTATTATTTATTTATTTATTATTATTATTTTTAGTGCATCTTTTCCTGATCTGGCAGTTCCAGACAAAGCCACACTCAGCAGAATGGCCTAGAGAAACAAGTGTTCCAGTGACAAAATACCTATGTGTATCCCTCAGTAAAGCAATATATTTTTTACAGAAATATTTAATCACATTTTGTAGTTTAATATAACATAATGGTGATTTTAAATTTAATATGAGTTGCTCTTGTGAATGCCCAGATTTGAATTAATTTTTTTTCTGGAATTATTAGCCCTACCAAAATTCAACTATGATGGAAAAATATTGTGGAAATACAAACTAAAATAAATCTGGCAGAAACTTCAAGATGCCAAAAACTCTTCTATAACATTATAAAGAAAACAAAATGTCTCATGGTTAAAATTATGAAGATTAAGGGGAAAAAATCACGACAACCCCCAAAATAGATACTGAAAAGGAAAAGGAGAACTTAAATCAGGATTTGCTCTTGTACTTAATTTTGCATTTGGAATTTTGTATTGTTTTCATAACTGGAGCATCCCAAATTATTTAAGCTTTAAGCCTCAAAACCTGGACCTGCTCCTGATTCTCTACTGTTTGGAGCAAACTAAAGCTGCAGGGGAAAGGGCTCCATGAGCGAGCCATCCTCCACTTGCGGCCAGTAGCTGAGGAAACTTGACCACACTCCCCTCCTGTGTGGATAAGAGGGGCTCTGTGCTTGGAGTGTGACCTTTGCTGGGGACTGAGAACCAGAGTCCAGGGCTAAAACCTCACGTCCGAGTGACATGGAGGAGACCTAGCATTGTACGTGGAGAAGAGGGGGACCCGTTTGTTGTAGAGTGCGGTCATGGCTTCTCTTCTCGCCATATTGTCCCAGTCAGAAACCCCGTGTCTGCAACAGTCAGCAGGTGGACTAGGAATCTCAGGGCCCTAATTCTCTGTATCAATTTATTGCAAACGTGCTAGAAGGGCACAGGATGACTTTTCTTTTGAATCCAGGGAATTTATGTCTTCTACATTTGATGCATTATCTAATTCCTTAAAGAAGCATGAAGAAAGCTCCGTAATAATAACATTTACGATGGATTCTGTTTTGTGTTGGTTTCTGTGTTAGCGTCTCCCTCCCTTTTTCCCTGTCTCCCTCCATTCCTCTCCCCCCTTCTTTCTTCTTACACTCAACAACTCTTACCTTGTGCCCATTCTCAGTGTGACAATTTCTATGGAAGAAAAGCATATACAAGCCTCAGAAGAGTGGTTTAAATGACAACCTTTAGGAGATAAATAGCAGGAAAGCGGGAAAAAAATAAATATTTTTCCCACTTGACTAGGGTGATCTGTAAAGGGTTCATGGAGGAATAAGAGCTTGTGTGGATCATACATGATGCAAGATGGCAGGAATACACTATAAGAACTTTGGCATTAAGTGAGAGTGAAGTGCCGAAGACATGGGAGAGAATGGGTGACAAGCAAATGACCATAGCGGGACTTCAGAGATGAGAGAATGTTAATTCCAAATGTATCTAAATTATCAGGTAAGCAAGTATACCAACTGCTCTGGAGATTTTGGCCTTCTGAGAGCTTTTGAACTAGTTCATCATATTTAGAGGCAATTAAAACACAAGACTACAATACAAGAATTTTGATGTCAGAGTGAGGTTGATGTGCCAAGCACTTGCTGAGGAAAGATAGATCATCAGTATGGTTCAGGTTAGGTTTCCACATACAGCCTAGTCTTAGAAAGATGAGGTGAAGGGATATGAGGAAAGTTACGCAAACCACTCATTTCTTCAAGGAAATTTCCTGAGTAATTTCAGTCCTAGTGGGTATTATATTCCTTTATCTTCCAGCAGTAATTTGTGAACCCATTTTTATTTCACTATATTTGCAGTTATTCCTATATAGCTTTGTGCAATTCTTGTTTCATCTCTGGCTTTTCAATTTGACTGAAAATCAGGAGCTAGGTTTTTCTTAGGTGGCTTTTCATAAATCCTGCTCTGATTTTCTGAACATAGAGCAGTTGGGAATATTTTTGAGTTAGTGGGGTCTTTTGAGATAATTGAAACCACTGATTTTATTTTTCTAGGAGACTGAGGTTTTGTTCTTTCTTAATCTTATTTTTAAGTACAAAATTAAAACACATGTTTGAATTAAGAAATAATAGATTGATTCTTGTTCTCTCTAACCTAATCCTAATGTCCTACCATGCACTCTCTTTATTTCCAGGTCAGAGAACAATTGTCAATAACTTTTATATGAGTTTATATGAATTCTTTCATACCTTTTCCTTTTTATGTTCATATATATATAATATATATATCATCACCTGGACACCTGGATGACTAACATTTAAATTGTTGTTATGAATCAATGTTGTATTATGTATTAATGCTTTTATTTCTGTAGTATACATTCACAGAAGTAGGATTGCTGGGTCAAAGTGTGTATACATTAAAATATTAATTTTATAAGCAATGTAAGCAAGTATTTTTTAAACTATGTTCTTAACACTCTGGATGTTATCAGTCATTTTAAATCTTGTTAAATGATGGTGGAAATGTTATGTTATTGTTCTCTGACTTTTAGTTACATTTAACATCATTTTAATATATTGTTTTCCATATTTTCTCTTTGCTTATTTATATAATTTATCTACTTAAAAACTAGGTAGTTTGTCCTTTTCTTAATAGCATATAGGCTCTGATCCCATTATAATTAATATTATCTTTTGACTTTGTTAGGTTTTTTTCCCCTTCAATACTGAAGCTTTTTAATATTTATATAATAAAATCTGTCATTTTTTCTTTTATAGCTATGCATTTCTTATATTGTTTTAGATAGCCATCTATATCACAATATTATAAAACTTTTATCCAGTATTTTCTTTTATATTTTATTTCACTCTTATATTTATATATGTAAACATTCTGGTGTTAAAGATTATTTATGGTGTTAGTTATGATTTTTTTCTTCCACACTGATTTTTCCAGTGCTGTTTATTGAATAATTCATTTTTTCCAATAAATTCACATGCCACCTTTATCATAAATGAAGTTCTTTCATACACTTGGATCTGTTTCCTGACTTTTGAATTTTCACTGATGTATTTGTCAATTCCTATGTTCATACCACACCTTAGTTTCACAGTAAGTTTTAATAATATGTAGGGTATCCCCCTGGTCACTAATCTTCATTATCAAAAATTTCTTGACAGACTTCATGCTTTTATGTTTCCATGTAAATGTTAGACATATTTTGTGTAGGTAAAAAAAGCTATGGAATTTTGTTTATAATTGCGCTACATTTTCTGTGTTAATTTGGGAAGAATTATTATTTTTATTTTGCCTTATTTATTCAGGTTTTACATTCTATTCTTCGATAAACTATTGTGGTTTTTAAAAATAGAGGTTATTTTGATTTTTATTATCATTGGGTATATTAGAACTTCTGTTGCTGTGAATTAGGGTTTCCTTGCTTCATTTTTCTATTAAATATCCTCTTCAGTGCTAATTGTTTGGTATTGAGTTCCTTGGATTTCTATGTATGTAAGCATTTCGTTTGTAAAAATAATTCTATTTTCTTTTTCATTAGATCTTTAAAAATGTTGAATACTAGAAATCACATAAGACATCTCTATCTAATTCCTGATTCTAGGAGAATTAGTCTTAATACTTCACAATGTAGATAATTTTAATGATAGTGTCTGATAAATACTTGCATCTTGTATAGTGCAATTTCTTTTATTCCTTTGCTACTTAATAATTTTTGAGGAATAGCTGATGGATTTGACTGTTTTCAGCATCTTTTTATATAACATTTTTCTTCCTTCATTTTTTAATATAATTGAAATATTTTGATAGATCAACTAATATTTCCTCATCTATTCAGTCATAAGGCAAACTCTGCATAGTCACCATGTGTTATTTCTTAAAATATATGGTTTGAATAAATTTGTTAATATTTAATCTAACATTTTATAACATTTTATATTCAGAAGTGAAATTGACCTATAGTTTTCTTTTTTTTTCAATGTACTTTTAGCAAGCTATGCTTCCTTCAGTGAATGAATTAGCAAGATTTCTGTCCTTCTTTGTGTGCAGGAATAACTTGAGACACAGAGGAATTACTCCCTCATTGAAGGGGAGGTAGATGTTGGGAGAGTGATAAATTAGATTGTCCCATGACTCCAGAGCCAGCTGGGACTAGGTCGGGAGGGGCTGTGCTCAAACTCACCCTCCCTGGAGCTGGAGGTTCTGTGGCTTCCAGGGTCTCTTGGTTCTGGCCATCTGGTTTTCCCAGCATTAAACTGCCTATTAGTTCTCAGGCTTGCTCTGTTTGTAATCAAGTACTCTTGTTGGTCCTGAGTCTTAAAACACAGCTCTCACTTTTGCCCTGTAAAAGAAGGAGATCTAACCAGTCTGTAAGGAATTTGCCTATTATATTATTTTATTTTAAAATATCAATACATATCAAATATACTTATTTTTAAATATTTTAAAATATGAATGTGCTTGATTTATCATATTTGCTACCTTTATTTTATTTTGTGATTTTATTTAATGACTGGTATATAACACACTCATTAGGCATTGTACAAAATCTTTACAACCATGAGTTCATTTAATTCTCTTAATAGCCCTATATATTAGGTATTATTTTGTTCCCACTTCATAGATGAGGGAAATGAGGCACAGGGAGAATAAAACTATTGCCCAAGTTACTCAGCAAAAGCTGGCGCAGCTGGAATTAGATTTGTAGGGGCCCAGAGCAGCCCACCCCAAAATGTACCCCAATGGCATATTGATTATTCTGAAGTGAAGCTATTTAGTAACAGCCAGTGCAAGGACACTCAGACCCTCCTCTGCCTCCCTGAAAGCAGGAAACAAATCTCCCATATGAAAAATACCCTCCTTGTACTAAGAAGTAAAAAGGCATCCTCATCACCAGAGATGGGGACGTTAAAGTCAAGAAAGCTATAGAAATGAACTTTGTTACTTTGTACTATCTACTACCTCAGCCCAAATTCCACTTAGTATTCCTTAGTAATTAAAGCTCCTAAACATCTGTTTTCCTTATCCTGTAAATTCCTCACAAATTTATCATCTTTTTGTCTAAAATGTGTAAATTTGTCTTGGTCATTTCTTTAGGGTCATAATTTCATTATTGAGCCTCCATGCACGTGTGATAAAACTCTGGGTTTTCCTCCTGTACAGCTGTCTCATGTAATTGAATTCTTAGTCCAGCTGGAAGACCTTGAATGGTAGGGGAAGAATTCTGCCTCCCCTGCAGACCTCAGCCGTTTGGCTTCAGAGTGGGTATGTGGACTGTTTCTCCAATCCCATGTTATCAATTTTAACTTTTATCTGTATTAATTTCCTTCTTTTTTTTTTTTTTACTATTTTTCTAGCTTTTTAAGTCAGTTTATAGTTTATAATCAGTCTTTCATTTTTAAATATAAAACTCCACATGGAGTTACATATAGTTACATATTTCCTATAATTAGGATTATAGAACTTTCTCATAGGTTACCTTTTTTATTCATGATTTTTAGTTTTATCGCGTAATGTCCAAGAAATAACCTCCCCCCCTTTTTTTTTCTTGAGTGAAATAAGGTTGTTCTCCCTGACCCAATAAATGATCACATTTTTGCAAATATTTCTAGTAATGAAGGAAGATTGTTTATTGTCTCATAGGGGAAAATATTCTCTTTAATTGTGTGTTTATTAGTCCGACCTTGAGGATTATATTATTCAAATCCTACATATTTTTAGATAGTTTTCATCTATATGATCTCAAATACTTAGATTTATAAAAATCCTCTCATAATATATCAGTGTCCCATTTTAATATTTCTTATTTTATATATTTTATTTTTATTCTGTAAATACGCAGTTTTTACATATTCATCAGAGATTATAGTTTTTAAAGCATAAAATACTATTTTGCTCTCATATTTCACTTTATATTCTATTATTCTATCTATATATTATTTTTGCATGTCCTTGATATACTTTGAATATTCTTTTATGTTCAACCATTTATTTTCTTTTTGTTTTTGGTATATTACTTACCATTACTGAAAATATCATTGTTTTGTTTGAAAACATTCTCTTGCCTGGAAATAAGATTCCTAGATATTCTTTTCTCTTTTAGATTATATTTCTCTGTCTTCTAACATCCAAAGTTGCAGTGAGAAGTCTGGTGCTAGACGAACCATGAGAGACTATGGACTCCAAGAAACAAACTGAGGGTTTTAGAGGGGAGGAGGGTGGGGGCATGGGTTAGTCCTGTGGTGGGTATTAAGGAGGGCACGTACTGCATGGAGCACTGGGTGTTATACGAAAACAATGAATCATGGATCACTACATCAAAAACTAATGATGTATTGTGTGGTGACTAACATAACATAATAAAATTAAATTAAATTAAAAAAGAAAAAGAAATTAAAAAATAGAAGTTTCCTAAAAAAAAAAAAAGAAAAAACCACATTTTATTTTGGACTGGTCATATAATTTTCTCTTTACTGTTAAATCTCAGACATGTCACAAGGGTATATTTAGATATAGATCCTTTTTTCTCTTTAGACTTGCCTAGCACTTGGAGATTCCTATATACTCTGAATTCAAGTTTTTCTTCAATTCAGTAAAATGTACTATTATTTCTTTAATTGCTTGTTATCTCTTTCTTTTCTTTTTTTTTTTTTTTTAAAGATTTTACTTATTTGACAGAGGGAGACACAGCGAGAGAGGGAACACAAGCAGGGGGAGTGGGAGAGGGAGAAGCAGGCTTCTCGCCGAACAGGGAGCCTGATGCGGGGCTCCATCCCAGGACCCTGGGATCATGACCTGAGCTGAAGACAGATGCTTAACGACTGAGCCACCCAAGCGCCCCATCTCTTTCATATTGTCTTTCCAGGAGTTGTTTTCTTCATATGTCTCTAAACATATTTTTTAAGAGATTTTATTTTTTAGTGCAGTTTTGGGTTCATAGCAAAATTGAGCAGTAGGTACAGAGATTTTCCACATACCTGCTGCCCCCCACATAAGCGTAGTCTCCCTCATTATCAACATCTCCTCTCAGAGCAGTACATTTGTCATAATTGATGAAACTACATTGACACATCATTATTAGCCGAAGTCCATAGCCTCCATTAGAGTTAACTCTTGGTGTTGTACATTTATAATGACATGTATTTACCATTATAGTATCATACAGAGTATTTTCACTGCTCTAGAAATCCTCTGTGCTTTACCTATTTATCCCTTTCTCCCCTCTAGCCCCTGGCAACCACTGATTTTTTTTTTTTTTTTGGTCTCTATAGTTTTGTCTTTTCCAGGATGTCACATAGTTGGAATCATATAGTATGTAAACTTTTCAGATTGGTTTCTCTCACTTCATAATATACATTTAAGTTTCCTCCATGTCTTTTCATGGCTTGATAACTCATTTCTTTTTAGTGTTGAATAATATTCCATTCTTTGGATGTACCACAGTTTATTTACCTATTCACCCACTTAAAGCCATCTTGGTTGCTTCCAATTTTTGGCAATTATGGTTATAAACATCCATATGTGCAGTTTTCTGTGTAGACATAAGATTTCAATTCATTTGCATAAATACCAGGAAGCACTATTGCTGGATTATATGGTAAGAATACATTTAATTTTATAATAAACTGCCAAACTGTCTTCCAAAGTGGCTGTACCATTTTGCATTCCTGTCAGCAATGAATGAGAGTTCCTGTTGCTCCACATCCTCACAGCATCTGATGTCGTCAGTGTCCTGGATTTTGGCCATTATAATGTACAGAGTGTATAGAGGCATCTCTAAATTTTTTATTCATGATTTTCTTTAATTATTTTCCTATGTGTCATGAAACAACTTCTTCACTTGATTTTCCAGGACACAATTTTTCTTTCCTCCTTCTCTTTCTCTTCCTCCTCCTCTTTCTTCCTCTTCTTTTTGGCCAATGTATTTTTTTTTTTTTTGCTAATTCTAATTCTATTATATTTTAATTTTCAGATATTAGCTTTTTGTTTGTCTGTTTTAGGGTCTCATTGTTTTGATCATATATCCTCTTATTGAAGACTTCATTAGTGGTCTTTTCTGTTTCTTCCATTAGCTTTGGCCCAGTGGGGACATGTGTATAGATTGGCTTGGTTAACTTCTCTCTTTTGGGATCCCTGATTCCTCTCACCTGGCCTTTTCTCCTATTTCTTCTGGTAGATCTGGTCGTTTTTTGTTCCTGGAAAGGTGAAATAGATGTGGATTAGTAGATGGCGAAAAGTAAGACAGAAATTTATTTTCCAGTTGTCCAGCCAACCTCAGAAGGACAGACAAGCTGGATCTCTGTATCAAGGTAGGGATGGAAAATCTGCTCTCTTCTGGGGTATCTACAGCTGTAAGGGGAAAAGAACAATCAGATTGTCATGGTCTTGTTCCATGCTTCTTAAATTAGCCCAAGATGGTCATTTTCCTTCAGCACTGCAGCCCATGCAGAGTCATCCAACCTCTCTTATTTGACTTTTGAGAGAGTTCTTCTGCATTTGCAGAAAGATCCATGTTCAGCTTATTGGACTGTCTCAGGCTGCCACAGGACCTACAGTCTTTACCTGGGACTGTAACAAGGAGAGAACAGCTGGTCTTCCTTTCCTCTCCCTGACATTGTTCACAATGGTATCTATGTCTGCTTTAAAAAAAAAAATAAATTCTTAGATATATTTGTAACCTCTGCAAGCTCCCCAAGTAAGCCCTACTATTTTTTTTTAGTGATATATAATTAAAAGATAACATTGTGTAAGTAAAAGATGTATGTGTTGATTTGATACATGTATATATTGCAATATGATTACCACTGTCATGTTAGTTAACACCTTTATCATGTTATATAATTATCATTTCTTTTTTTGTGGTGGGAACAATTAAGATCTAATCTCCAGTATTTTTTTAAGTAGAGTTCCCTTAACTGGGAGGGAAAAGGGTACATAAACCTGTAATTAGGCTGCCAATTTCTCTCTCCTTCCCCTCCTCACTTTAATTTTGAGAATCTGAAGCCCAGAGAAGATAAGTGAACTGTCCAGGATTACAAGATTACAATTAATACTAGGTATTTAAAAATATACTGAATGAGTAAAGAAATGTAGTAGACATAGAAGTACTTATTGATTCAAAGCTTACCATAATGGAATGCTCTAAGCATCACTGGAAAACTGGGGATGTGTAAGAGTCACCTTCAGCTGCCTGAGCAATTTGCTCAGGATTCACATTTGGTATACTTTTTAACATTAAAAGGACTACCCATGGTGTAAATCTCTGGGCTCACATATAATGACATCAGCTTAATGAAACACATTTTCCTAATGAAGAGTGAGGGATATCAAGTTGACTTGAACCACTATGTAGGTGAGTAGCTGTTATAAACTTAAGCAATCAGCATTAAACTTATTAGTGACAATTAGTATGCACAGCTTATTCAGCATATTCAATTAGCACCTTAATGTATTTGGATTATATTAAGGGAGAGGATGATCTTTTAGTATAATTAGTAAGTGAAGTGAGAAAAAAAAATTCATCTGAGACTCTCACTAGAAAGACCTTGTTAATTTGCTGAAGTAAAGCTTAAATAATTCTTATGAACTTCTAGATATTTGTTTGATTTGTTCAGTATCAGCTAAGTCAGTACTATTAAATAGAACTGTTTGCAATGATGGAAATATTCTGATGTCCAAAATGGTAGCCACTAGCCACATGTAGCTAATGAGCTCTCTTTTTCACAATTAAAAAAGCCCAGTTTTATTGAGATATTATTTATATACCATAAAATTCACCTGCTTAAAGTGTATAACTTGATGGTTTCAGTATACAGATTTGTGCATCCATCTCCATAATCTAATTTTAGAACATTTCCATCACTCTAGAAAGAAAATTTGTACTCATTAGCTGTCACTCTCTATTCTTTCCCACCCCTACCCAGTGCTGGGCAACCTCTAATCTAGTTTCTGTCTCTATAGACTTGTCTATTCTGAACATTTCATATCAATGGAATTATACAATATGTGGTCTTTTGTGACTGGCTTCTTTCACTTGGCATAATGTTTTTAATGAGTTCTTTAAATGAAGCTAGTGTTGAAACCCTAAAATTTTAATTTAATTTATTTAAATAGCCATAAGTGGACAGTATAGACCAAGTTGCTCAAATCTTTGGAGCTGCCAAATGAGTCACTTCTCAAGTATGAAGAGGAAAATGATTTTTCTTGGATAGTGTTTTACTTGCATAATGTCTTATAATTGAAAAGATTTTCAAAAATTACCCTATAATTTCAGTATTATTTTCATTTGTAGTTGATGTAAGACTCTGAAAGATAAATAACTTGTACAAAGTCACATAATTAATAAGTATACTTTTATTTCTGGTTTATTAAATTCTAGTTTTATTGCATTGTGATCAGAGAATGTTCTTGTATTATTTTAACATTTTGGAATTAGTTATAGTTTTTATTGGGCTTAATGGTCATTTTATGATGGTTCTATGTAAATTTAGGTTGTAGGTTTTATTTTAGGGAACAGAGTTTGATCTATATTTATTTAGTCCTACTTTATGTCATTTAGGTCTTCTGTAATATTCCTTAATTTTTTTTCTTCCTGATCTGTCAAAGACTAAAAGAGGTGACTAAAATTCTACTGCTTTTGTGTTTTTCATGATAATACCTATATTTTTGTTTTGTGAATGTTGATGCTATATATTTTGGTGCACTGACAGTCTTGACTATTTAAAATCTTTACTATGAATATCTCCTTTTAACATTATATAGTGACCTTTTATTTATGTTTTATGACATGAATTAAAACAAGCTAATATTAAGGTTACAACCTATTCTTTCTTTCCTCCCTTCTTTCCTTTCTCTCTTTTCTCTCTCCTCTCCCCATCTTCCCTCTTTTACCTCGTTCCCTTTTCTCTTCCTCCTCATCCCTCCTTCCTTCTCTTTCCACATTTGCCTTAGATAACTTTGTCCATTCTTTTCTTCCCTTCTTAAAGATATGAATTTAATCCATTTGTATTTATTGATATGACAGGTATATTTGAATCTAGTTCTTTGAAATTAATTATACTTTGTTTTTACTGCTTTCAAAAATCATTACAGTCCATATTCTTCACTTTTGTTATTAATTCTTTATATTTAGGAGATAATTCCTATATTTAAGAAGGTTTGAATTTTTGTTCTAGTAGTTAACTTTATAACTACTATGTTGTATAAT
The DNA here is from genome assembly GCF_011800145.1 of Mirounga leonina. NCBI lineage: Eukaryota > Metazoa > Chordata > Mammalia > Carnivora > Phocidae > Mirounga > Mirounga leonina. Next base: position 29,021,371 of record NW_023270415.1, on the reverse strand, counting down.
TTCCTTATTCTCTAATACTTCAGACATTATCTTTTACTTCCCTGCTATGAACAATCATAAAATTAGTGTATTTCTGTTCCTTTCTCCTTTCCTTTACCACTCCATTTTAATTAATTTTTTCATTCTTACTACTTTCCTTTATAATAATAAATATTTATACTTTTGTTATTTCAGTTGAAGGCTTTAATAACATCTTTTGAGTTCTAGTAGTTAAGATGAAGAAACTAGTATACCTATTCTAACTCCAATCTGCTTTCTCCTTTTGCTCTCAATTTACATTACATTATTTTTAAGTGTCAGGGTGTATAGTACATAATACATTTCATGGAATCAAATATGCCACCTATTGTGAAAAGCAACATACTTCTGGATCACATTTTCAATGGTTTATAAAACTAATCAATACTTATAAAAACTAAGAAAAAGAGGATTGAAGTTTTCAATTAAATACTGTCATTGAGTGTGTGAGACTGAAATATAAATTTGAAGCATGGTATTTGAGAACCAAGAGGCAAGATTGGCTTCTAATCAAACTGAAATAGATGCCAGTTTTCATTGTACATGGTGAAAGATGGGAAATAAAGCTAGTTGGGCAATGAAAACTTGACGGGATTTTTTTAAGTTCTTTTGTTTCAACATATTTGATTTTTTTAACACACAAAATATCTTTAACACCTTAGCTTATGACTTGTGTTCTGACTATGTTTTTTGAAGACTGAGTGTTGATTACTAAAAAAACTCTATATTAATTCTTCTAGACAAGCCATATAAAGAGAAAGTTTTTGGAGCTTGGATCAAAAAACCAATTTTTTATTCTTTATTTTTGTATGTGTGCATTTCCTTAGGAGAATAAGATTCTTGACTGGAAATAGAAGCTTAGGTAAACTTTAACAGTTAGAGCAAGAAAGCCTAGCATTGCCACACATAATGATTGTTTTATACTTCAATTCTCATAATAACTTCAGGGATATATATCTCTTTTCTGATATTTAGATTCCATAAGTAAGAGACATTATTCTTGAGTAAGTAAGTAATAAAGACAGGCTAAAGGGAGAAAATAAATTATGGAAATAAAATAGATGATCATAGTTTGCAATATATTTTAAGATTTACTATTATCATGATTCAATACTTAAAATTGTCAACATACTTAAAATAATATTCTTCAATTGTGTGGACGGATTTATGAATATTTATAGGACAGCTAATTTTAATTAATCCCATTTAGGTAAATATTAAGTTCACAGGAAAATATAAAATTATGTCAGAGAAGTATAAAAAATTAAGACATTACATTTACAAATAAAAAAGAATTAAGTGAGGGTAGTAAGATGGTGGCATCTCTTGTGATCTCAGTTTATTGCAGACTTGATCCTAACATTCTCAAGATAATACTATCCTTGGATCAGACTCCTCTGGGACAAAATCATTTCTTTGAAGGATGATACTGAAAGGTGAAGATCTGCTAATTCTTTCAGGATGAGCGACTTAGGTCTGATTTTAGGTTTTAAAATAATGCATCCAGCAAAAAATTGCTGTGTTAATTATTTTGAGCTCAATAGCTAAATATGTTTTTTTTTTTTTTTTTTCCAAGCTCCAAATCAAGTTTGGCTCCAGTGTTGCCCTTGCACAGAGTTCCCTGAGAGCTGTCCCGCTTATCCTTGTATATCATGACATTTGTGTGACTTCACCATCGGGAACTCAGGCTGGCTGGGTGAACGTATGCAGGGAATTTTGTTAAAGAAACAGAAAACCGGTTCAGGCAGCAGCTTAAATGTTACATCCTCAGAGAAGGCTGCCTGTCTTCCAATCTAAATTAGACCCTCACTACCTTATCTAACACCATTTTGTTTCTTTCCTTTGTACTATTCTTATAATTTCTGCATGTGTTTGTTGCCTAATGTCTGCATCTGTAAGCAGACTCTCAGTACCCTGACAATGGGGGGGCTTTGTTTTGTTCAGCTCTGTACCCCAAGAACATAGCTTGGAAAACAGAAGACTCAGTAAACATCTGCTGAGTGAATTGGATGAATGAAAGAAAGCAAATTTATAGATTTTATAAAGATGTCATATATATACAAAGTTAAGACTGCAACAGGGAAGATAAATGAAATTCATGATTGTTTTATTTGCTTTACCGATTCTTTTTTTTTCAAAGATTTTATTTATTTATTTGAGAGAGAATGAGAGAGAGAGCACATGAGAGGGGGGAGGGTCAGAGGGAGTAGCAGACCCCCTGCTGAGCAAGGAGCCCGATATGGGACTCGATCCCGGGACTCCAGGATCATGACCTGAGCCGAAGGCAGTCGCTTAACCAACTGAGCCACCCAGGCGCCCTGCTTTACCGATTCTAATCAGTGGTCTATTCCTATAGTTCTAATATCCTTGAAGGATGCTATATTTGAAAATTTTGTTTGGTGTGTCATATCAGCTATATAGATTCAGAATATATTTGAAAATAATGGCAGCTAAAGAGTCCATGGGGGAGGAGCAATAGAGCTATACTCAGGAGACCTGGCTTTCCCTTGTGTGTCTCTATTTTTTTTTCCCCCCACTAACTTTGTGCTGAGTTGCCTGCCTACATCCCCCTGCGTAACTGGGCAGATCACTCAAGCTCTCCCAGCCTCAGCATCTTCATCTACACAGTGAATATGCCTGTAACTGTGTTGCATCTATTTACAGAGTAACTGGGAGAAAATAAGGAATACCACTTTATAAACTGGAAAGCTCAACATCAATTTAAAGGATCATTACAGGACATACAGTCTTACTTTTGTAAACATTTATTATTATTCTCAAGAAAAATGTAAGCACATTCTGATTCATAACTTTGTTACTATGAATATGCACACAAACATTTATACATATATATCCACAGGAAATTGGATGACAGATGGATTCAAGTGCATCTTTTTTACTAGAAAAGAGGTTCTGTTCTCACCTAAATAGAGGGTCTGGGGGGATTCCTAGCAGAAAAATTTTGCTTTTGTTGAGCTTTACTTTGTACCCTGGAATAATTACAAGGTAATAAAAAACAAATCTCTTGTTCGACTCTAATTAGACACCTTTTTTTTTTTTTTGTATTAAATGATTTACTAATGCATCCCCAAGCTGTTTGTTTCATTATTTGTATTTTTTTGAGTCACTGTCTTTGTTTCTCAGAGTTTTAGGGTTAGTTTGCTAGGAGATTTCTATGGTGGTCATCATTAATCATAGAAATAATTGGGAAGACCACACTTGCATTGCCATTTCACCCCATGAATTATTAGTCTTCTTGGGTGCCTTAGTCAATCTTTTGGTTAATACAGTCTGATAAAAAAACAAAAAACAAAAAACAAAAAACAGGTGTGTTTATTAGAAATTTAAAAAAAGATCGGCACCTTACCCCGCTACAGAGAGACTGATGTTTGATTTACATTTGCTACTATGTTGTCTTTCAAGAACATTTAAAGCCCCCACTTATTTCATGCTTTTATATTTTGGCTATTTTTTTTCAGGGGTGTCTGTTTAAGCACTAGAACTGAATTCTGCCTTTTTCCTACTGAAGATTTTCTGAAAACTTACAGCTAATTCCTTTATTTAGTACAGCCAATATTTTTTTGGCTTCTTCATGCTTAATGAGCAGAGAAGGTAAAATCTAAAGAATTCTTTTTTTTTAAAAAGATTTTATTTATTTATTTGAGAGAGAGAGAGAGAGAGAGAGCGAGAGAGAGCACAAGGGGGGTGAGGGGCAGAGGGAGAAGCAGACTCCTTGTGGAGCATGGAGCCCAGTGCGGGGACTCCATCCCAGGACCCTGGGATCATGACCTGAACGGAAGGCAGACGCTTAACTGACTGAGTCACCCAGACGCCCCTCTACTAAAAAATTCTAACACAAAGTCTTGATACCAGAGGATGTATGGTCTCATTGGAGGAAAAAAACATGAACCCAGGAGAGAAGGAACTGAAGACCAACACTGTCCTTGGAGGAGTGGTGTGGACAGTACTGGGGCCCTAGGAGAGCTGTGGACAATCACTTCTTTAGCAGATCAGAGAAGGAAGAGTACAAGTTGGCCTAGAGATTTTAAGAATGTCTTTAAGCATGAGTTAGGCTTAAAACTTTGAAACTTATAATTTTCTAAATTTGGAAAAAATACTTTCATTTGGAAGGGCAAGACTCAGAAAGAGGAATAGACAAGAGGAGTTCCAGAAGTGCAGTTCCTGCATTAAAATATTTTTTATTTAGAATTTCATGGCAGTATTTAGAGCTGTCAAACTATTTAATAGGAGTAAAACCATTTTTTTTTTTCCATTAAGGAGAATTATCGTCACATATAAAATAGGCAAAATGGAACTAGAGCTGGCGTGGGAAAGTGGAAAGCCCACCCATTCTCCCCACCCATGGTGCTGCCTTTGAGTCACCCCTGAGGAACCCTGAGGCTCAGCAAGGTACATTTATACACCACTGCTCAGAATATTAAAGACGCTAATGCGTTGAGAAAGCAGAATTACAAATTACTGGCCAAGCGCTTACTGCCAAAGGTAGCATCTGAATCTTTGTAAGTGGCTTACTTTATGTTTTTAAATTGCTTTCTAATTTTTATTTTAATATCTTGAGGTGCTTAAAAATTGTGGAGGAAGAATTTATATAAGGCCAAATTAATATAATTACTCAAACTCTGAGAAAATTGTTTGGAGAGTTAAAAAGTAAGTAATATACATATGCCTTTATAAGGTTTTTGGTTCAGAAAGCTTTTGGGGATTAAAACAAGCAACAAAATACCCCTCTAGATAGAGGTCTTAATTGTTTAGCCTGAAATCCTGTCTGAGCATTTTTTTTTATTCTTATGTTAATCCCCATACATTACATCATTAGTTTTAGATGAAGTGTTCCATGATTCATTGTTTGTGCACAACACCCAGTGCTCCATACAGAATGTGCCCTCCTCAATACCCACCATCAGGCTAACCCATCCTCCCACCCCCCTCCCCTCTAGAACCCTCAGTTTGTTTTTCAGAGTCTATCGTCTCTCATGGTTCGTCTACCCCTCCGATTTCCCCCGCTTCATTCTTCCCCTCCCGCTACCTTCTTCTTCTTCTTTTTTTTTTTTCTTAACATATATTGCATTATTTGTTTCAGAGGTACAGATCTGAGATTCAACAGTCTTGCACAATTCACAGCACTTACCAGAGCACACACCCTCCCCAGTGTCCATCACCCAGTCACCCCATCCCTCCCACCCCACCCCCACTCCAACAACACTCAGTTTGTTTCCTGCGATTAAGAATTCCTCATATCAGTGAGATCATATGATACATGTCTTTCTCTGTTTGACTTATTTCACTCAACATAATACCCTCCAGTTCCATCCACGTCATTGCAAATGGCAAGATCTCATTCCTTTTGATGGCTGCATAATATTCCATTGTATATATATACCACTTCTTCTTTATCCATTCATCTGTCGATGGACATCTTGGCTCTTTCCACAGTTTGGCTACTGTGGACATTGCTGCTATAAACATCGGGGTGCACGTAGCCCTTCGGATCCCTACTTTTGTATCTTTGGGGTAAATACCCAGTAGTGCAATTGCTGGATCATATGGTAGCTCTATTTTCAACTTTTTGAGGAACCTCCATACTGTTTTCCAAAGTGGCTGCACCAGCTTGCATTCCCACCAACAGTGTAGGAGGGTTCCCCTTTCTCTGCATCCCCGCCAACATCTGTCGTTTCCTGACTTGTTAATTTGAGCCATTCTGACTGGTGTGAGGTGGTATCTCATTGAGGTTTTGATTTGGATTTCCCTGATGCCGAGCGATATTGAGCACTTTTTCATGTGTCTGTTGGCCATTTGGATGTCTTCTTTGGAAAAATGTCTGTTCATGTCTTCTGCCCATTTCTTGATTGGATTCTTTGTTCTTTGGGTGTTGAGTTTGATGAGTTCTTTATAGATTTTGGATACTAGCCCTTTATCTGATATGTCATTTGCAAATATCTTCTCCCATTCTGTCGGTTGTCTTTTTAGCCTGAAATCCTAATCTGGAAATTATATCAATTTGAAATGTTTCCCCCCCTCTACCATTCATCATTGAATCCTACATAAATTCACATCACTTCCCCTACTATTCAATTTACATTTCTTTCTGTTAGAGCATTTTTAATATTGGGCTAATATTTTTTTGTAGGTTGAAGTTCTGTCTAGTAGTTAAGGCTCAGTTAGACCACAGTAGTCCCAAGGGACCCAAATAACTTACAACGATCTAGTTAAAATATTGAAATTACTATCTAATATCTATTGAGACTTTGCCAGGTGCTAGTCCCTGGGCTAAGTTTTGTGCACGTATTAGCTCATTAAATCCTCACAGCAACCTTATGTGATATAGCTCTATTTTATTCACGAGAAACTTGAGGCACAAAGAAATTAAGTAGCTTAATCAAGACCACTCATCTAGTACCTATCAGGATGGGTTAGATCTAAGTCTGTGGACTTCAACACCTAGGACCTTCCAGGAGGCTGGAAGAGCTCCTTTTGTGGTATACACTAACCTGCTGATAAGACTGGCCCATTTGTCCTGCTCTTTATTTATTTATTTATTTTTATTTTTAAAGATTAATTTATTTGTTTGAGAGAGAGAGAGAGAGTGGGACCGAGCATGGGGTGGAGGAGGGGAGGGGCAGAGGGAGAGGGGGAGAAGGAGATTCACCAACAGACTCCTCGCTGAGTGTGGAACCAGACACAGGGCTCCATCTCAGAAACCCTGAGATTATGACCTGAGCCAAAATCAAGAGTCGGCCGCTTAACCGAGTGAACCACCCAGGGGTCCCTTGTGCTGTTCTTTAAATGTAACCCTTGTGTATACACACATGCCATTGAGGTCTGCTTTTTTAACTGAACGTCCCAACATATTGATTGCAAAACAGTGGATATGAAGACTAGAGGAATTAGTGATAGAGAATTTTGAGAATTGGGGTGTATTTGAACAGTTGCAGTTGAGAAGTCAATTGCATTAGGTAAAAAAAGTATTTCTTATATAAAGGTGAAAACATGCCTGGCAAGCCTGATAGCGTATTTAAAACTTGGTCAGCCTATTCCAATGTTGAACCCATTGGCCTATGTTTTCAATACTTAGCTTCAGACAACCCCAAAAACACCACAGCCAAAGTTGGCATTTTTAGGATAGCCATGTTGTCATAAGTCAGGAGGGACATGGAACTTTCATTCACTCAACCTCCTGCTAGCTTTTGGGATATTTTACAACTTCGCTAATTACAGACATCCTCATGGCACTTAGGGTCCAGCAATTCAACAAAAATTGAGGCAATTTGATAAAACCCTGATGTTAAAAATTCATTTACCTTTTTAAGTCTTTTTCTCAGCTGCAATCTATAATATGCTCCAGCAGCATGCCAGAGAGCCACATGAACGCTATAAACATTTGTGAAGAATTCTGAATGCAAAGTGCTTTGCTGGTGACTCCATTTTCATGCTTTTTCTTATCTTTCCACATATTTTAAAAACAAAACCCAAAACACAGAGATTAATCCCTTGAAATCTGTTCCTGAGAGTCAGCAAAGGTAATTATCCTTTAAAGGAGCTCCTCTTGAATTCTTTATACTTCGCCATCTTGACCTATTTCTTTGATTCTCCAAGTGACACTTCAGGAATGTGGAAGGTGTAATTTAAATGTCAGAATATTTTTTACTCCAATATATACCACACTTTGTTGCCATCATAAATATCATCTGCAACACAGATTTTGCACATTTGGGACAAAGCTGGACAGACTGATCTTTTTACTGAGACCAAACAAAGACAATATTTTGAACTAGTTTGACTTCATGATAGGGCTGCTGATGAACCTTTTTGCCTCAGAATCTACAAAGAATATAACACCTCCTTTATGACTCCCGATGTCATATAAAATGCTTGAATTGATATTTTATTTTTCTTTCAAAGTTTTCCTATTTTAGGTTGCAAGGTGCAGGTAGATCTCCATTGTCTTTTAAGGTGACACCAGTCTTTTTATATTTCTTCCAGGATTTCTCTGCAAAAGGGTTAGGATAGTCTTTTAATACAGATTTCTCCATTGCTGGAACTGGCACCATGTTTCTTACATAGGGTTTCTTCCTGAAGATGGAATAATACCAGTTCTCAGGGGCTGTTGAGGTGAGTTCATGCCACTTGCTCTTCCCTGAATGTTCTCAGATGGTCACGTTCTATTTGGTAGCTTTCTCTCTTTTAAAACATGTCTTTTATTTTGCCTGATTGTTTTTTGTATCCACAGCAGACTTTCCCATTGTTCCTATAAGTGTCCATGACCTTTCCTTTTCCATTTCTGTTGCTCTTCCCTCTCTCCCTTTCCCTTGCTCTGTTAATTTCTCTTCTTAACTCTTCTCAATCCCCTACCCCGCAGTTCAGTTCAGGGTTTTGGTGCCAACACAGTTTGACATTTATAGATCTTTCTAGTCAATCTGGAACATATCACATTTTCAGTAACCTTTATGCCATGAGTTATTCTTTTTTAAATTTAAATTCCATTAGCCAACATAGCCTACATCATTAGTTTCAGATGAAGAGTTAATAATTCATCAGTTGCATGTAACATCCAGGGCTTATCACATCACGTGCCCTCCTTAATGCCCATCACCCAGTTACCCCATTCCCCCCACCCACCTCCCCTCCAGCAACCTTTGTATTGTTTCATATAGTTAAGAGTCTCTCATGGTTTTCTCCCTCTCTGATGACTTCCCATTCAGTTTTCCTTCCATTCCCCTATGATCCTCTATGCAGTTTCTTATATTCCACATATGAGTGAAACCATATGATAATTGCCTTTCTCTGATTGACTTATTTTGCTCAGCATAATACCCTCCAGTTCCATCCACATGGATGAAAATGCTAAGTATTCATCTTTTCTAATGGCTGAGTAACATTCCATTGTATATATATACACCACATCTTCTCTATCCATTCATCTATCAATGGACATCTCAGCTCCTTCCATAGTTTGGCTATTGTGGACATTGCTGCTGTAAACATTGGGGTGCAGGTGTCCCTTCTTTTCACTACCTCTGTATCTTTGGGGTAACTACCTAGTAGTGCAATTGCTGGGTCATAGGGTAGCTCTATTTTTAACTTCTTGAGGAACCTCCATACTATTTTCCAGAGTGGCTGGACAAGCTTGCATTCCCACCAACAGTGTAAGAGGGTTCGCCTTTCTCTGCATTCTCCCCAACATTTGTTGTTTTCTCTCTTGTTAATTTTAGCCATTCTGACTGATGTGAGGTGGTATCTCATTGTAGTTTTGATTTGTATTTCCCTGATGCCGAGTTGATGTGGAGCATTTTTTCATGCGTCTGTTGGCCATTTGTATGTCTTCTTTGGAGAAATGTCTGTTCATGTATTCTGCCCATTTCTTAACTGGATTCTTTGTTTTTTGGGTGTTGAGTTTGATAAGTTCTTTATGGATCTTGGATACTAGACACATCACATCTTCAGTGATCCTTTTGCCATCAGTTAGTTCTAAATATTTTTCTTTTTCTTTTTTAGACACTTTGCATGCACTAGGCTTCCAATGGCTCCAGGTACAGAAAGAGTGAAGGCCAAAACATGGAAATGCTAAACCCATCATGCATTTTAAGGTTTTTAAAATTTTCTTTAGAAAGTGAGAATGTTCCAAATTTCCAACATTAAAGACCCATGGGAAGTGGGAGAGCAGGAAAAACATTCATGTTTACAACTTCTACTAATTTGGTTGGTTTTGCTTGATGATTATGGAATTTTTAAAATAGGTTTCTTTTGCTCCAATTTTATTTATTTATTTATTTATTTATTTATTTATTTATTTATTTATGGAGGGCCAGAATCCTTAGTTATTTTTTTTTTTCCTTTTTAAGGCCTATTTCTGTACGTACCAAGCTTGGTATGTATCAAGGCAATCACCCTTGAATGGAAAGCACAGTCAGAGGCGGTGAGGGATTGAGATGGGGAGCTGGTGGCAGTACTGCTGCCTTAACTCTGACCAGATGGGAGTCTGAACAGAACCGAGGACAGAGAGAAAGTCTGAGCAGTAGCCTATTGATCACCCTGCCCTCACCCGGGCTTACCAGGTAAATTCCCACTGTTTTCTATAGATAATTTTAGTATGTATTTAGTATGTATTGTAAATTTAGTATGTATTGTCATATAGAACATTTTGCAAATCGTAACATCCAATTGAATATCTTTCTCTCTCTTTTTTTTTAAAGATTTTATTTATTTATTTGAGAGAGAGAATGAGAGGGAAGAGGGTCAGAGGGAGAAGCAGACTCCCCGCCGAGCAGGGAGCCCGATGCGGGACTCAATCTAGGGACTCCAGGATCATGACCCGAGCCGAAGGCAGTCGCTTAACCAACTGAGCCACCCAGGCGCCCTGTCTTTTTGTCTTAAAATGGTTTTTGTTTTCCCATGTTCTCTTTCAGTTGGGGTAAAGCAATGAAATTAAACAATGAAGAATATCATGGAGGTGATATATATATATATATGTATATATATATTTTTTTCTTCCCTTTTTTGACCAGATGAGGACTATCTGGAAAGAGAAGCCAGGCATATTCATTTAAATTTTATATCAAATTTTCCCAGGCATGGTCTTTGGACCACCTGTATCAGAATCACTTTTGACCTTTGTTACAATGTAGATCTGGGCCACAGGTGAGATATACTGAAGCATCATCCTTACACATATGGACTGGGTGTGCAAGTTATATTTTTAAAACTCCAAACCTCAAGTTTTCTAAAGTATAGTACAGTTTAAGAACTCCTGTACTATGGGACCATTAATAGGTTCATCTCAAACAAAATCATCACGTAGGTGAAACTTAGTCTCCTTTTTATTAAATACTTGCTTAACTGTGTCTTATACCTGTAACTCCAAACCCCTTCTGTTTTTACCTTTCCTTATAAGATCCATTGTCAAAAGAGGATAGTACGCATTAATGCTATGTTAAAACAAAATGCAGATTTTGAAAAAAATTGCAAAAAGCTTGTAAAATTTGGAGCAGACTCAGAACTGTTAGACAAAATATTTTTCGTTTATTAGGATAGTCTACTCAAATCATAGGGCTTCCAAGAAGCAAAGGTCTGCCACGTGTATATGTATTATCTATTTAAGCTGAAAACTTTTAGCTTTAGGAAATTTCCACTCATTAAACAGTTCACTCCCTTAGCAGCTATATATGAGTTGCTGCATAATTTTTTCCAGTTTTATTGATATGTAATTAACCTATAACATTGTGCAAATTTAAGATGTACAATGTATTGATTTGATACACTTGTATATTACAATAAGATTACTGCCATAGCATTAGCTACACCTCCAACACGTCATATAATTACCATTTATTTTTTATGGTGAGAATTTTTAAGATTTACTCTCTTAGCACTTTTCAAGTATACAATACACTATTGTTAACTAAAATCACAATGCTGTGCCTTAGATTCCCAGAGCTTATTCATTTTCTAACTGAAAGTTTGTTCCTTTAATGAAAATCTCTTCACTTCTCCTATCCCCAGCCCCAGCCCCTGGTAACCACCATTCTACTCTATTTCTATGAATTCGGTCTTTTTAGATTCCACATAAAAATGATATCATATGGTATTTGTCTTTCTCTGACTTATTTCACTTAGTGTAATTTCCTCAAGGTCCATGCATGTTGTCCCAAATGGGAGGATTTCCTTCTTTCTCATGACTGAATAATATTCCATTGTATATATATGTGCACGCACGCACACACACACACACACACATATATCACATCATAACTTCACTCACTGATAGACACTTAAGTTTCCACATCTTGGTTTTTGTGAATAATACTGCAATAAACATGGGAGTACAAATATCTTTTTGATATCCTCTTTTTATTTCATTTAGATATATGTCCAGGAATGGGATTTCTGGATCATACAATAGTCCTATTTTTAATTTTTTGAGGAATCTCCATCCTTGTTTCCATCATGGCTGTACCAGTTTACATTCCCACCAGCAGTGCAGTGTTCCCTTTTCTTTATATCATTATCAACACTTGTTATCGCTTGTCTTTTTGATGATAGTCATTCTAACAAGGGAGTACATTAAATGAAAAAGCTTTTGTGAAGCAAAAGAAACAATCAACAAAATGAGAAAGAAACTTACAGAATGGGAGAAAATATTTGCATATCATACATCTGATAAGGGGTTAATATTCAAAATATATAAAGAACTTACATGACTCATTAACAAAAACCCCAAACAATCAAATTAAAAAATGAGCTGAGGAACTGAATAGACATTTTTCCAAAGAATATATACAAATGGCCAACAGGTACATGAAAAGATGTTTAATATCACAAGTTATCAGGGAAATTGAAATCAAAACCACAATGAGATAACCACCTATTAAAATGGTTAGCATAATGTTTTATTAATGCTGTCAGAGATGACAGAGATCTAAATATATAGCCAACAGTGTTTTAAGGAGTATGGGTCTATTATAATTTATTGTACAATCAGTATTGTTGCCAAATTAAAGGATACCAGAATTTTAAAAGGTAAAATTAACTGATGAAGATGTCACAACTCCTAAAAATCAACACATTTTTATTTTTATGTGTTCCCCTCTAGTACTTGCCCACATTTATATTTATTTTTTAAATTTGGTATGGTAATGTTTTCTATTTGTATTATTCTATTATCAATTAATGCTTTTTCACAAAAACTAGCATATTTTCCATGGTACTACATAGCCTTTAAAATTATTATTTTTAATAACCGTGTAAAAGTCCATTGGCTTTTTAAAACCATTCCCTAGTTGTTCAACATTTAGATTGTTGTTATTTTTTTGAGTCTAAAAAATTTATGTAATAAAAAGCTTCATACTTAATGCTTTCATATCCCAGCAGTGGGATCCTTGACTCATCAGATATGAACATTTTTATTCCTCTTGATAGGCATTGCCAAATGGCTCTCCAAAAACATTGTACCAATTTACATTGCCATTAGTGATAAATGAGTTTGACTTTAACCACACTAGCATTAATATCCCATTATCTTTACCTACCTCTCTTGTTTTCTTCTGTCATTGTATGTGATAGATTTTAGATGAATTTTAGTTCATGTATATCAATAACTTTTGAAGAAAATATGAACAACTTAAAAGAAATGTAGCATGGAAGTTTTATCTTTCAAAACATTAATCCACTTTTTTACAACAGATTTTACATAATTCCCCTTGATGTTGAATCCATTCTCAAATTTTCTCCTCCAAAAAGGAGTTTATCACTATAACTTAGATTTCCCCCCCTGGGTATGGAGCTATGCACTTATACTTTATTATTATTATTATTATTACTTGTTTACTAATACACAGTTTATTCTTTGACAAAGGATAGAATTTGTTAAACTCTTTCTTTATTGAATTTGTTCTAAAAGCATTCATGTCCTATTTAGAATTCAAATAATGCTGACTCTTTAGTAAAAGATTAATCTTGCATATATGATATTCCAGGAAGTGTTATAATTAACTCATAAATACTCCAGATAAATATTAAATTATTGATTCTTAGAGACAGAGAATTCAGGTTCAAGTTACTTAAAATTTCCAAGGGGCAGGAGGTCCTAATGAAGGAATACATTTCAGTCAACAACAGTCCTCATCTATCTGGGAAATTTGACTTCATTTTCTTAACTTGCAACTTTAGGAGGGAATCGTGAGAGAGAAAGGGGGCATCTCTTTATGCCTCCACATCAACCCAAATAAAACTGGAAATCATTGTTGTTACAGATGTCAGAGCTGGATTATCCTAACATCTAAGTCATTGTGGTCATTTATTGTTCTGTAATAAATCACCCCAAAACTTACTGGTAAAAACCAACCGTGAATTTTATGGGTCAGTAGTTTGGCGAGAACAGAATGTGACCAGCTTGTTTCCGTTCCGTGATGTCTAGGGTCAGTTGGAAGACTCAAAGGCTGGAATCTGGCATAATCTGAAGGCTCATTCACTCACTTACTTGGTGGTAAATAAAGGCTTTTCGCTGGTTCAGCCCCCCAGAGCTAACATCTCAGGAGAAAGCCATGTGGATGCATATCCTTGTAAAGACCTAGACTTGAAGTCATAAGGCCTCACTTCCACTGTACTCTAGTGGTCAGAATGGGCACAAGCCCCCACACAGATTCAAGAGGACGGGGTACACAGATGACGGCTCTTGGTGGGAGGACTGCTAAAGTCACTTTGGAAACTAAAAGAGGACTGGGGGAGGTAATGTTGCAGTCATTTAGGAAAACACAATATGCTACCCAAATGATATGAAAAATAGATTTGACATATGCTATTTTTTTCTGAGCCTTTAAAAAAGCTCAATGTGAAGAAAGTTTTGTATCCTACAGATAACAGTTATAAACACTCTTAAAACTGTAAAAAAACAACTATTTGAAGAAGGAAATGACACTGGTTGATCCTTTGCCTGAATGCAGACCCCTGTCAGCATCATATAGGATAACTGAAACCCTGGTAGAAATGTGCAGTCTTACTGGCTTGAAAAACCAGAGGATAGGGTTTGGATGACCACAGCAGACTGAAAGTAGAAGAGATGTCAGTCTCAGGAAGAGGAGAGTCAGAGAGCTGAAGACTTACATTCTGCATATAAACTCTTATCAATTCTCTGGCTGACCTCTGAACTATGTATATATGGGTGGAGGATAAGCAATCCAGCTAAGGATTTAAAAACAAACAAACACTTAACACAGATTTCAGCTTCCACTCATCAAAGGGAAGACAGATTTTGGGGATTTTAGTCCAGCTAAGCTGTTTGCTGACACAGACCAACCACCCAAACAACCAACCAACCATTGTTCTTTTGAGGAAAATAACAGAATCCAGTGACTCTATAGGTCTGGGCTTCATCCTTTGTGAAAAGTAGACACATACCTCTGGGGTCGGGCCAATCTTTCCAGGTGAACTGGTATAAATTACTTTATAATGACTAACTCTTAACCCAGGTGCCAAGTTTCAGCAAAATTTGTTTGGAAAACTCTAACTGTACAGAAACACAAATGTATCTTCTTTACACATCATAGTTATGCTATAGGACGCCATTATATGAATTTCTAGGAGAGGCAAAATGAGTCTCTGATAATAAAAAAACTTGTAACTGTGGTTGTCTCTAGGGTAGGGGTTGGACACTCACTGGGAAGGGGCATGTGGGAACTGTCTTGTTATATATCTTGACAGAGGTTTGTGTTAAATAGATGTATGCATTTTTTATAACTCACTAAATATCCAGTGAAGATATACTTTACTGTATATAATTTTATCTAAAAAATGGAACTATAAAAAATGGTAAACTCTAATTAATAAAAAAGGAGATATATTCAGAGATGAGGTATATTTCAAAATACATAAAAAATTAAGGTGGATTGTTGGGTGAATAAAAATGTGAAAAAGCAAATATAATAAAGTTAATTGCAGTACCTGAATAGTGGATTTGGGCAGGGATGGGACTCAGGAGAGGCAAGTGAGGCACACAGATTGCAAAATTGGAGGCACTCACTTTAGACGCGTGCAAGTGCATTGTGGGCACCTGAGAGCAAGTGCCTCTTTGAATTTTGCACCCTGGGTGTCTCACTTCTCTCTCTCTAGTCCCAACCTATTAATACCCTATCTACTATGGCCACACTTATCTCCTTGTTAGCAACTGGATCTAACTTTGGTGGCAGCCATGGAGGAATGTGCTCAGATTTCCCATCAAGAGAGAACTCACCGTGGGGAGTGCAGTTAGCTGAAAATTCCTGACTGTGGGTGTCTTCAGGATCTTCTGCTGCTTTGAGTGAGGTTGCCTTTCAAGGCAACCCTCAACTAATGACTGACCATGGTGGTGATAAAAGGGCTATTTCCGGCCTGTGAGGGACTCCTCTATGGACAACCATTGGGCTAAGTGAGACTTTCATAGAGTTACACTACAGTCTGAGTCTTTCCTGCCAATCCTCCTTTTCTTCCCCTTTATTTTACCTGTCACCTGCGCCAGACCTGGATCATGGTCTGAGGCCCTTCTCTGCCTACCTTGCTCCAGTTTTCCTGCATCTTTCACAGGTTTTGCTCTCAGTGTGTGTGCACTTCTAGGTCCATCTAGTGACTGCTTCCCAGACACCACAGTGTAATAGCTGCCCAAATTCATGCACCTGTTTAGTTCTTGGCCTTCTTGTCTACATAGCTCACACTTTAAAAATAGCCATCAGGGGTGCCTGGGTGGTGCAGTTGGTTAAGCGTCCAACACTTGGTTTAGGCTCAGGTCATGATCTCAGGGTCATGAGATCCAGCCCGGTGTTGGGCTCTGTGCTCAGCGTTCAGCACGGAATCTACTTAGTTTCTCTCTCCTTCTCCCTTTGTCCCCCCCCACCCCCGTACATGTGCTTGCGCGGGGTCTCTCTCTCTCTTTCCCTCAAATAAATAAATAAATATTTAAAAAAAATAGCCATCAGTCCTCTGGCTTACCTGCACCCTCAGGCAAGCTTCTTCAGAACTGGGTGTATTGTTTCTGTAGACCAGCTCAAGCACCTGGCCTCTGGCCATTGTTAGGCTGCATGTTCCTATTGCTTTCTGCATTTGCTACTTCTGAACCCCTTACAGTCCTCTTTCCTCCTTTTAGTAGTTAACCACCTTTTACTGGTTGATAATTCTTTGTACTAGAATTTCCATGTTCTAATTACTGTGTGGCTTCTGGTTCTTGTTTGGACATGAGCAGCTATAGAATTGGTGGTGGGAATGGTCCTAGGAGAAAAACCTTTAAAGATAAGATTTTGGAGACTGGTCTGATCATGTCCTTGGGCTTTGGTGCAGTGCTGCACTTTTTGTCAGTAGGAAATGGGAAGATAATCCACGGCATACAGTAACATCACAATTAATGAAGCTATCCATCATCTGTCATTGTGATGAAGTACCAATGTGAACCAAATGCCTTGGGAGTCCAAATGGCTGGTGTACTTGACTGTTAGGGCAAAAGTGATGACTATGAGAGCTAAGACATTTGTCTAAAAGAAATTGGAGTGCTTGCAGAAAGAAAAAAATGATAATCTCAGATCTTTCCTTACATCATGATCTTGGAATTGGAGAAATTTCATGGCTGAAAACTAAACACAAAATTTAATGTAAGCATTGCAGAACTACAACATCAGTTGAATCAATAGCCTTAAAATTTTCTCATCTGAAAGTTAGGGAATTAACTAGGAAAGACTGGAACTCTGAAAACTAAAATGAGGACATCTGGTTGGAATCAGATAAAACAGTCTTCAACTCCCCAAGTCACTCTGAGTCTTTCTTGCCAGTGAAAATAGCTTTCTCAGCTGTGTCTAAGGGTATGAGAATTTCTTTGCTTGAAGACCCATGACAAACTTACCTTGGGTACAGGTCTTGCAAGGGGGATGTTCATGCTTTCCCATATCCACCCCTTGTCATCATTTGACCCATAACTGGGCCAAATCTCAGTATGCTTCTGGAGTCAGGTACAGAGTATGATTCGAGAAGAAATAGAATTGCCAAGTTTGCTGATTATAATCCGTAATCTAGGGAATGTATGTGGAAGTAGATTCTAAGGGTGTTAGACCAAGGAAGATTGAAACAATACTAGAAGTGTGGGACTAAAGACATTGATATGGGTGCAATTACTGAAATGCTGCATTGACTGTGCTAGCTCAGGGAGTTGGAAGTGACTCTAACAATTTCTTTGGTTGGTTGACCAAACCCTAAATTCGGTGCTGGCCTGTGCTTAATGAGGCTGAGATACCAGTGCTTGCATGGCATGGTATTAAGAATTAAAAGGCCCACCAAGATGATGACATATACAACAAGGAGGGGATCACCTGCATTCTTGAAAAGATCTGGGGTTGCTCTCCTTTGTAGCCAAGCATTATTCTAGGTAATGTCATCATTGATACAGATTCCTTGATTTTAGTAGAGATGATGGGATGTTAGAGTATCAGAAGCCAAGTGACCAGTTGAAGAAAGACAAGTAGGCACATTCATTAGAAAGGTCAGCAGGGACATAACAATAATCAGAACCTATAGAAAATTGATCACATTTCCTAGGAATGGAATAGATGGGAAGTCTATGAGGACATTGCTTGATTATAACAGAAAACCCTCAAGGACTAGCAATTAAATGCTTGAGGAGGGTCATGGCCTTTCACTAGGTTTCCAGACCTAAACCTGTTCACAGACCCAGAGCTTTTTGACCGAAGGGAAAGTCAGTTTCTCTTGAGGAAAGAATCCTGCAACGTTGCCATAGGTATAAACTGGGAATGTAGCTTCAAGCCTGCGTAAATTTACTAGAGTGTCTCCGCATTAGGGAAAAGTACCCAGACCTTTGGGAATTGCTAAACATTGGTTCTAAATTGTTGCTAATTCTTGGTGACCCCAGACACCACTGCAGCTGTGATCAGGTGATACATGGAGCCAACCTAGGTGTGATTCACAGTATACCCAGCTAGTTCATAGGCTCACTTCACTGTCCTGTCACTAGTTTCTGAATTCATAATTGGATTAGAAATACTTGACACTTGGAAGAATCCTCACATTGGCCTTTGACCCATGGGGTTAGGGCCATCATGGTAGGAAGGGCTCATGGAAACTTCAGAACTTTTCTGCTCATCACGATAGTAAACCGGAAGCAATACCAAATCTCTGTAGGATCAAAGACAAAAAAATGAGAGGGGGTAATACCTAGCACACTCTTTTTTAGCTTGCCTGTTTGGCTTATGCAGGAGTTGGATAGATTTTGGAGAATGACTGTGGATTATTGTGAATTTTATTAGGTGGAGACTACAGTTGTTATTCAAGATATCTTTACTAAAGAAAATTAGCATAGATTCTGGCACCTGATATGCAATTATTGACCTGGTCAGTGTTTTTTTCTCCATATTGTAAGGACCGCCAAAGGTATTTGCTTTACCCCTTCACTGTTTTGCCTCACTGTGTCAACGTGCCTGCTCTCTGCTACGATATAGTTTTCAGAGGTCAAGATTGCTTTGATATTTGACAAAATGTCACTGTAGACCCCTACATTGGGGACATCACGCTGACTGGATATAATGTGCAACATGTAGTAAAGTACCCTTTCCCCCCCCTTCCACTGCCCTTCACCCATTTTGCCCATCTCCCCACCCCTTTCCCCTCTGGCAACTATCAGTTTGTTCTCTGTAGCTACAGGTCTGATTCGGCCATTTTTAAAAATGTGAGTATAGTTGACATACAACGTTACATTAATTTCAGGTGTACAACACAGTAATTCAAGACGTTTATACAGTATGCTATGTTTGCCACAAGTGTAGCTCCTATCTGTCACCATATAACACTGTTACAATATCACTGACTATATTCCCTATGCTGTGCCTTTTATTCCATGACTTATTCATGCCATAACTGGAAGCCTGTATCTCCCATTTTCCTAATCTTCAACCCCCCCCTCCTCTGGCAACCATCAGTTTGTTCTCTGTATTATATAGGTCTGATTCTGCTTTTTTTGTTTATTCATTTGTTCTTTTTTTTTTTATTCCACTTATGAGTAAAATCATATGGTATTTGTTTTTCTCAATCTGACTTATTTCACTTAAACATAATCCCCTCTAGGTCTATCCATGTTGTCACAAATGGCATGATCTCATCCTTTTTTATGGCTGTGTAATATTCCTCTGTGTATATATATATATATATGTGTGTGTGTGTGTGTATACACAACAGTGTATGTATATATGTGTGTGTGTATATACACACAACATCTTCCTTATCCATTTGTCTATTGATGGACAGCTGGGTTGCTTCCATATCTTAACTATTGTAAATAATGCTGCAATAAACATAGGGGTGAATATATCTTTTTGGATTAGTATTTTTGTTAGTAAAGTACTTTTTATGCCTTAGGAAGACATATGTGAGCCAGAAGGTGGGTGATAAACCCCCCAATCTTTCAGGAGACTGTCATCTTAGTGAAGTTTCTAGAAATCCAATGTTCAGGAACACATAGAGATATTCTCTCCAAGTTGGAGGACAAGTTGCTGCTATTTCTTGTGCCACTTATAAAGAAAAGAAAAAGGCATATTTGATAGGCATCTTTCTTTTTTAAAAAAAAAGATTTTATTTTTATTTTAGAGAGAGAGAGAGCATGAGTGGTTGGAGGGGTAGAAGGAAAGGGAGAGAGAGAATCTCAAGCACATTCCCTGCTGAGCACGGAGCTCATTGTGGGGCTTGATCCCATAACACGAGATCATGACCAGAGCCAAAATCAAGAGTCAGACACTTAACCGACTGAGCCACCCAGGCACCTGATAGGCCTCTTTCTTTTTAAATTAAAGTTTTAGATTTAGTTTTAGATTTATAGAAGCCATGAATAGATAATACAGAAAATTCCCTTAAACTCCACCCTCCACATCTAGTTTCCCTATTATTAATACCTTGCATTACTCTAGTACATTTGTTACAATTAATGAACCAATATTGATACATTATTATTAACTAAAGTCCATAATTTATTCAGAGTTCCTTAATTTTAACTTAATGCCATTTTTCTGTTCCAGGGTCCCATCAAGCATAACACATTAGATTTCATTGTCATGTCTCCTTAGGCTTCTCTTGATAGTGACAATTTCTCAGATTTTCCTTGTTTTTGATGATTTTGACAGTTTTGAGGGGTACAGTTTAGATGTTTTGTATAACGTCCCTTAATTGGGATTTGTTTGATGTTTATCTCACGGTTAGGCTGGGGTTATGGATTTTGGGGTGGAAAACCACAGAGGTAAAAATGCCATTCTCATCACATCATATCAAAGGTATACACCATCAACATGACTTATCACTGTTGAGGTTGATCACCTGCTGGGGTGGTGGTGTCAGATTTCTCCACTATAAAGTTACTCCTTTTCCCCCCTTTTGTTTCCCACCCATACTCTTTGAAAGGAGCTCACTATCCACAGCCCAGACTTAATGGGTGGGGAGTTAGGCTCCTCTCCTTGAGGATGAAATATCTACATAAGTTATTTGGAATTTTTCTGCACAGGAGGTTTGTTTCTTCTCCCCCATTCATTTTTAAATTTGTTGAATACACTACAGACCCATAGATCTTTATTCTATATTTTGGATTCTAATCCAATTCTATTTTATTTATTTTGACGCTCAGATTGTTGCAGCTTTGGCCATTGGGAGTTCTTTCATCTGGTTCTTGAGTTCCTTTGACATGTTACGTCATGTCATTGTGGGGTGGTTTTTTTGTTTTTGTTCTCATTTTTGTTTTTGGAATATATCCTTACATTCCGGCATTAGAAGATGCTCCAGATCCATTTTGTGCTTAATTTTGCTTAAAGCAGTGTGCCTGTCCAACACCAATTAATATTTCAGTTCAGAAGTATAATAGACGGTTACTCTGTGCTTAGTACTTTGTTACATGCCGGGTGTAATGTTATCTATTTTTGTCTGATAAATAGAGAATGATCATCCTCTTGGTTATCACTTATATGTTTATGCTCCTTTGCTTTTTATAGAGCTTCTCGATCTCCCGTGTACACCAGCGCATTTTTTAATGTCACAAAAATTTTCTGTGATATGTATGTTGGAATTATGATTTCTATTTCATGGATAATGAATCTTATTTTGACTTTTAACAGATGTTTTTAAAGGTGAAATTAAACTCTAGTTTATTGTAGTGAGTGCAGCCTCTGCTAAATGTATGGAGTCATTTGTTCAAATTCTCTCTAAAACAATTCTACAGGGTTTTCCTGATTATGGCAACATATGACCACAATGGATTTGTTTTGTTCTCTTCCACATTTATTTTCCACTCCCTTTCCCATTTCAAGCCATGAAAATAATAGAAAATTTCAGTTACATAAAGCCTTGCCATATTTCAACTCGCTTCAGAATGTAATAATGTAAATTGAAGAAAACTCTATGGAATATATTGCCATTGCTTCGCATCCCTTCTTAAGCATAAAATTTTCCAGGAAATGAAATAAAATTCCCACATCACAATACATAACATATTTAATGTAAACCAAGAATGTCAATAGAACTGTGAGTTATGGCATCAAATATGCTTTGACACAATTGTGTGGAGACTTCAAAAATTTTAGTGCTGTCCTAGTCTTGCAAAATATGAACACCTCACTTTATGGTGAACTAATGATGTTGCAATGATTTCCTTTCAAATGTCTTACTTTGTAAGGTATAAGCTGAGCTTGATTTAATTTTAGTATCTTTTTTGGAGGGGGATCTAGACCCTATAACTTCATGCATAGCTCATATACTTTTATAGGATTATGTTTGATGGACTTTGAAATTATAGATCATGATCTTTCTTTTAATTAGAGGGAAAGCCTCCCTTTATCTACACTGCACTCTAGTGTTTGCTTGTGAACATCAAGGGAGAGCACTGAGGAGTGAGTTTTGCTACAGTGACCTGCACAATTAATAGCTTCAAAGAATCTTTAGGGAATATTCTGGGAAGAGTGTGTGGCTTAACTCTATAGGCCTCTCTTGAGCTGAGCTGTCCCACTGAGCTATAGATAACAGACGATCACATTTAGACATTTTAATTGAACTGCTTTTGGCTTTCTTCAGGTTTTATGAGAAAAGGGCCTTACAATTCTCAGAAGTAAAAACCATGTTGTCACCATGTTGTTAGAAACTAGAGTTTAGGTTGGTTGGTTTGTCACCTCAAATAGGTTCTTTTGGAGTCCATTGTGTTTTGGAGACTGTTCATTTTCCCATGCTCGTTATTGACCTGATTTAAGGTGAATGGCACCTGTAGAAAAAACCGCTACTTCATTACCGCTGCTCATCAGCACAACAGGGATATGTGTGAGGTGGTTCTTCATAGCTACACAATTTTTGGAACGACGCGTGACACTTCATGCTACAGACAATTTCCTACTGAAGAATCTGTGACATGTTTGTGTTACACGTAGGAACTGCCAAACCTGGAGCTAACGGTCATCCCATAGGTTGTCACCTGTCAATAAATTACCCAGGTCACTGTGTTGATAATCCTGGATTACAAATCCTACTCCCTTTTCTACCTGTCACGTTTATGGTCTGTCCAGGAAACAATCTGACACCTTCCCAAGGATCTTATGTACATTTTACAATATTTAAGTGATATATGTCAACAGCATTTAGTGTCGGTAGTTTCTGGAGATAAATCAGTTTGTGAAGGTAACATCTAATCTCCTTAAGGGATTCAATTCATCAAAATGTATTGATCTCCAACTATGTGCAATATACCTTCCATGAGATGGAGGCTATGAATGATCTTTGTTTTCAAGGGGCCCAGAGTCTTATCTAAAAAAGTATTAAATAATAATTCAAGGGAGATTATTGGTACAATAATAATCAAAGTATAACTTTCAGGAGAGTATTTCCAACTGGGAATCAAAATGGGTTTGTAGAGGAGAAAAGGTCCTATTTATACAGTGCCAACCTTACATAGTCCTCAGAAAAATGATATGATGCCGGTATGATCCCCACTTTACAAGAAAGAAACTAAGGCTCAGAGAAGCTAAGTACTGGCCTAATGTCATAGAATAATGACAGATATTTAAATGGGGGATCACCTCTGATTCCCAAACCTCTTCTTTTTTTCAATTAACAATTATTAAGCTCCAGAAGTAGAGATGACAAACCAATCTATAAACTGTTTTTATTTTAGACTTCCTTACATATGAATAAAATGGTAACTCAGAATGTTTAAGTGACCTGGTTAGTATTAAATAGACAACAAATGGTGGATCCAGGTTTTGTACATAGGTCTTTTTTTAACACTTTTATCATGGATACTTGTTTTCCTCTTCTTTTTTAAAAAACATTTAACATGAGTCTACCTTCTTAACAGATTTTTAAAGAGCACAATACGTATCATTTTTTTAAAATATGGAATGCTTCATGAATTTGTGTGTCATCCTTGTGCAGAGGCCACGCTAATCTCTGTATTGTTGCGATTTTAGTCTATATGCTGCCGAAACAAGTCTACAGTATTGTTAACTACAGGCACAGCAATGTACAGCAGATCTCTAGATCTTATTCATCTTGTATAATTGAAATTTTATACCCATTGAACAGTAACTCCCCATTCCCACTTCCTTCTTTCCCTTGTAATCACCATTCTACTCTCCATTTCCATGAATTTGACTATTCTAGATACTTCATGTAAGTGGAATCATGCAGTATTTGTCCTTCTGTGACTGGTTTGTTTCACCAGCATAATGTCCTCCAAGTTCATCTATATCATAACATATGGTAGGATTTCTTTTTTTTTTAAAGTTGAATGTGTTCTATTGGTTGTGTATACCATGGTTTTTTTTATCCATACATCCGTCAATGGACATTTAGGTCATTTCCATGTTTTGACTCTTGAATAATGCTATAGTGAACATGGGCGTGCACATATCTCTTTGAGATCCTGATTTCAATTCTCTTGGATAAATACCCAGAAGTGGGATTGCTGATTAGATGGTAATTCTATTTTTAATTTTGGGGGGAACTTCATGATGTTTTCCATAGCAGCTGCATCATATTACATTCTCACCAATTGTGTATTATGGATAATTTTAAACACACATTGTGGAGAGAAAGGTACAGTGTGCCTGCATGTACCCATTATTCAGATTTAACACTCACTGGCTCACAGCCATGTTTGCATTCATTTGCACCACCTTTACTGTTTCTGCCCCCAGAATTCTCTCTCTCTCTCTCTCTTTTTTTTTTCTTCCTCATATGACCCAGCAATTGCACTACTGGGTATTTACCCCTAAGATACAAATTAGTGATCCCAGAATTCTCTTGAAACTTGTTCCCAGACATCAGATTTCATCCATAAATATTTGAGTATATGTCTCTAACAAAAAAGAACTTTTGTTAAAGACCATAGTCATAGTGCCATGTTCGTACATAAAAAATTCTAGTAATGTCTTTATATCACCCAATATCCAGTCAGTATTTTTCTCATACATGTTTTATTGGTTTGTTTGTTTAAAGATCCTGTGTTGCTGGTTTGTTTGAATTGACATTCCAACAGGCTGCACACACTGCGTTCTATTGGGAGGTCTCTTAAAGATTTTTCATTTCATAGGTTACCTTAACTTTTATTTTTAAATATTTAGTTGAAATTGATTTGTTGAATAAATTGAGTAATTATCCAGAAAGTAAGGAATTACTTTCTGGATATTGCTGATTGCATTCTCATTTAAAAATTGAAAACCATCGGGGTGCCTGGGTGGCTCAGTCGTTAAGCGTCTGCCTTTGGCTCAGGTCATGGTCCTAGGGTCTGGGATCGAGCCCTGCATCGGGCTCCCTGTTCCGCGGGAAGCCTGCTTCTCCCTCTCCCACTCCCCCTGCTTGTGTTTCCTCTCTCACTTTCCTGGTTAGATCAAAAGTCTTGATCATATTTAGGCTATTTTTTTTGGCAAGACTACTTCTTCAGTGGTGTTGTAAATTTCCATCAGGAGATGCATAATGTCCAGTTGTCTTCTGCTGTGATGTTAGCTGCCATTAAGAATCATTTTTTCCCAGATTCAGAGTTTACTTAGGGGTTTGCAAAATGGTAATATTCCAGTCATTTTATTACATCTTTATATGCTAGCTGGACTACTTCTGTAGACAGAATTTCTTTCTCATCAACTTTTTGAATACACTGAGGTGCAGTTTTGACCGGAAAAATAAATTATCTCTATGAATCTTCCCCTTTATTTACTAGTGTTTAGAATAATGAGTTGGTTTTCCCACCATTCTCCAAAGGTGATCAATTTTTTCAAAATGATAATTGCAAATTCCTGGATTTTTAACATATTTGTTTCATTTAAATCCACTGATATTATTCCTCTTATTGGTGCTGCCAATGACTCATCTTTGAACAGTGGGAGCTAATTCAAGACGGTTCATGAGTTCTATTGACGTTTTTCCAATAATTTTTGATAAATTCCTTGCCTTTTGGAATGGCAAAATATTCAGATTCATTTTACAAATTTCCTGCTCCTGACTTTTTTAAAATTTATATTTATTTATGTAAAGATTTTATTTATTTATTTGACAGAGAGAGACACAGTGAGAGAGGGAACACAAGCAGGGGGAGTGGGAGAGGGAGAAGCAGGCTCCCCACGGAGCAGGGAGCCCGATGCGGGGCTCGATCCCAGGACCCTGGGACCATGACCTGAGCCGAAGGCAGACTCTTAACTACTGAGCCACCCAGGTGCCCGCTCCTGACTTTTATACCTGTCTGTTCTATGTTTTCTCCTATCATGTGTGATAATTTTATGTAATTGTAGCTTAATCTCCCATTGTGTGTACATGTGCACATATGTATACACCCATATCCTCCCTTTCCTAGATAAATGATAATACAGTGTATATGTACATATTGCTTCTACAGCTTGCTGTTTTAATTTAACAGTGTATCCAGGAAATTGCATATGAGAAAGTAATAATTTTTTCTTACAGTTCTGTAGTGTTCCATTTTAAGTATCTCAGAGTTAATCCAATTCATCTTGTACTGATGAAAATTTAGGTTGTTTCTGGCTTTTTACCATTTTAAATTTTACAATAAATAGCCATGTATATACATACATCTTTTCACATTTTATTATTTTATATATGAGATAGATTCCCAGAGAAGAGGTAAACATAAGTAATATGTAATTTTGCTAAATAGTGCCAAATTGGCTTCCACAGCATTTGTAACATTTTGCATTCTTTTTAGTAATGCATATGTATTTATTTCCCCTTAGCCTTTCCAACTGAGTATGTGGGCAAGCTCTTGCTTTTCTGTCAACTTGATAAATAAGATAAATATATCTATGTGATGTTAATTTGCATTTCTCTAACTCTGAGCTATTCTCTTAATTATGAGCCTCATATATTTGAGAGTCCTAAACATATGAGGACCACTGTATTTTCTTTTCTAGAAACTATCTATTCATATCCCTAGACTTTTTTTAATAGCATTGTAGACCTTCTAATTTTGCTTATGAAGTTATATTTATCATGCATTTTTAACCCTACATAGTCAAATTTATTATTTTCCTTCTTGCTTTAAGATTTTGAGTCCGAGGAGACTTTTCTTCACTTCTAGGTTATAGAGAAATTCACAAATGTTTGTACTTGTGTAATTTCATTTTTTTACACTTAAATTTCTATTTTTTTGAATTTTCATCAGTTTGGGGTGTAAGAAATAAATTCCATTTTTATTATTTTTCCTATTACTGTCCAGTTATTTTTGCACCACTTATTAAAATACCCATGTTTCCCACTTGATTTGTGACTCAATTTTCATTGAATACTACAAACAATTGTGTATATTTCTGGATTCTTCATTCTTTTTGTGCTGATTTATCTGGCTAGTCATATGCCAAGAGCACACTGTTTTAATTATAGAGGCCTTAGAATATGTTTATATCTGGTTGGGTTAGCAACTCCCTTTCCTCACTATTGCTCTTCCTTTTCAAGTGAACCTAGATCTTAGGTTTTTTCATTAGATTCTACTTCCTTTAAGTAGATGTCACAAAACCAGAATGTTTAGATTCTTCTAGAAAGGAAAATAAGAAAGTAAGATTGTGAATGAATTTGATGGCAAAACAGGGTCAAGTATAATTTCCTTTTTAGTTTTTGTTTTAATTAAAAGGATAAGAAGAACCAAGCGTAATCAGTTCATGTAACCTTTTTCCCCCTTCTATAGGTCCCCTTGGAGAAGTGATGAATTATCCTAATTTAGCAATCAACATTTCCATCCTATGGGTCACTTAATTAGCTCTGATAGAATACAGAGAGAGATGCCTTGTGTTTGAAAACACTTAAAGAATTAATACTTATTGATGATAACACACTTCTAATACCTGGTGGTAAAGCCCTGGGTGTTTCTGTATAAGATCCAAGGCATGGTGACATGGTTGCTATATTGGTATTTGTATGTACTGGTGTGTGTGTGTGTGTGTGTGCGCATTCTTCACTAGAATACAGTGGGGTTCAATGTTTATATTGTCAGTTTCAAAAATCCAGTTCTTAACATGGTAATGCAAAAGGAGAAAACAATAATTATAATGTGTGTAGATCTGAAAGCCTGACAGTTTTAGCTGAAAAGGAATTTGCTAAGGGAACTATTTGAGGAAAATATTGGGTTTTTCAGATTGAGATTTCCTGTCATGGGTGATCCTGTTTTCAAAAGCTTAATTGTACTTCAGTAGAAGAGCTGATTGATATAACTATTTTTGTAATAAGTGGGAGGAAGCATCCTTGTAGTTTAAAAAATTACCAATGACTAGAACACTTGATGAGAAAAAAAATACATCTTCTATTATTTTGAAATTTAATGTTGAAATACAGAAGGGTATCATAATTTTGGCATTTACCAAAGTCTTTATGATACTAAAAAGTGATTATTTTTTGTTTTGTTTTGTTTTTTAAAGTAGGTTCTGGGATGCCTGAGTGGCTCAGTTGGTTAAGCTTCTGACTCTTGGTTTTGGCTCAGGTCATGATCTCACGATTGTCAGAAGGAGCCCTGTGTCAGGCTCTACACTCAGCGTGGAGTCTGCTTGAGATTCTCTCTCTTGCTTTCCCTCTGCCTCTTCCCCCACTGACGCTCTCTCTTTTTCTATAATAAATAAATAAATTATTTTTTTAAAAAACAAAGTAGTCTCCATGCCCAATGCGGGGCTCAAACTCACAACCCCAAGATCAAGAGTCACAGGTTCTACTGACTGAGCCACCCAGGCACTCCTAGAAACTGATTATTAAGTGCCCTTACCATGTGCCAAGCACTGCATAGGTCACTATGGCTGTATGTCAAAGTAAGCTCTGGAGAGAGGGAGAGACAGGTAACAAGCGAGAGCACAGTGTGGTGATGCAGCAGACTTGCAGCATAGGCGGAGGCTGGCTGTGCTTGGGGATGTAGGGAGGAGCTCAAAGTAGAGTGAATGTCGGACTTGAAACATTTACTTTTAAAATTCCTTACACTTAAGAGGCATAGTTAACTTTAATCACCTGGTGCTGTTCTAGTGTGATTTTTATTTATTTAATTGTGAGATTATTTCTTTTTTCTCAAAGTGACACTCATCTCTTTTTTAGACCAATTATTGTAACACCAGCAGGTGATACTTTTTCTTTCAAAAGGAACTCATCTACCCCTGCCCAATCTGCTCCCTTTCCTCTCTTTCTTATTCCAGTTAACAGAGCCACCATTTATGACATGGTCTAAACAAGACGTCTCAGATGGAACCTACAGCTTATCCCCAAATTCAAAGGTCTTGAAATCTTGCTAATTCCTCTGAAATATTTGTTCAATATGTCTTCTGCTTTTCAACTCCAGTGGCTATTGTTTTAGACTCTTACCTTTCATCTGTATTATTACAACCCACTGAACTGTTCACCCTATTTTCATTGTCTTCAAAATTATCAATTTAAATTTTAGTTGGGGTCAAATCATTCCACAGCCTGAACTCTTTTGCACCAGTTCCAGTAATGTCCTTCAAAACCTGGCAAATCTCCAGCCACACTACACTTCATGATGACTTCCACCTACCTTGCTGCATTTCCAATCTTAGCACTGTGTTCTGCTCACCCTGAATGACTTTGCTATTCACTAAACATGCTGTATATCTTCAGGTCATTATGACTTTTAAACATTCTCTTCTATGCCTGAAATACCACCTTCTTATAATTTTGCCCCTTAAATTGCTCTTCTTTAAGTCAAACTAAAAGATTTTCTGTATTTTTCTCTACTTTCCTTCCTGACTGCCCTCCACAAATAAATTAGAATATAAATCTTTATGTTCTCATACATGTACTCTGTACATATACATGCCACATTTGTCACACTGGGTTATGATTTATGGTATAGATCTAGCTCCTTGTGAAGACTGAAGTCTTTGAAGAGAAGGACGGGCGCGCGCACACACACACACTTAAAGATATAGATATATTATTGTTCCCTTGCACTTTGTACTTAGCCAAGTGCTTAGTACATAGTAAGGGCTTAATAGAATGTTTTAAAATGAACCTTAATCTTGTTGGCTATAGGAAAATATGTTAAGGGCCATATCATTTATGGTTCCAACGGGAAACAGGGACATACTTGGATGAAAATTCTAATGAAAATTTAATGAGAAGACTATTTACAAAGTATAAATAAACCAGTGAGGGGTGTTTTGAACCCAGGTACTAATAAGAGAAGAAGCTAACACCACCATGGTCCCGAAGGAACAGGGGAGGAAATAAGGTTGCTAACAGAGTCCAGTGAAAGCTGGAGAACTGGAGGGACCTCCAGTGATAGCTGCAAAAGAAGGTGACCCCTGCTAAACTATGGCCCCAAAGCAGGGTGGCAGTGAAGGAAGATATTCCTGATCTTCCTGTTGGTGCCTCATATTGGCTGGATCCAACCAGAAGTCAGAGGGCAGAAGAATTCAGGTGATGGGGACTGTGTGGGTCAGTCCCAAGAGATATGAAAAACAGAGCCAGGGGGGCAGAGAATTGAATGGGTGGTGTAATCAGAGAATAACCAGAACAAATAACTTGTTCACACCTTAATATTAAATGAATGGATGTCAATCAGTCTATGGAGCAAGAAGCTTATAACCTAGACTTTCAGAAACTAAGTTGTCTGAGAACATATACCATAATTGAAGTCTCTGAATATTTTCCTTATCTGTATCTTGATGACAATAACAACAAAAATGACAGTAGCAACAGTAAAAATTACCACTTACTATGTGCAGATGCTGAGCTAAATGCTTCACATATTTTGTTGTTTGTTCCTCATAACAGTCCTCAGTTGGCAAATGTGGAATTGTTGCAGAAATCAAGTCATTTGCAAGCAGTGTAACTAGTTAGTGGTGGAGCTGACTCCAAAGCCTGTGAATTTTTAAACTATGCTGGTGCAGGGAGACACAGTATTCCGTTCCATACAAAGCCATAGCAACCTCTAATAGAACTGTGCAAGGTGAAATTGTCCCCAGAGGCAACCTGCATGAAATTGTGGTGAATAGTGTCTATGCACAAGAGACCCAGGGAGAAGGCTGCTATTTTTGATTTACATACAAAGATAGGTTATTTTACTTTCAATGAGGAAAAAGAAAGATAAATGCTAATCAAATCTACTGAAGCATCAGGTTACTGGGAGGGTTTTAATTAGAAAATCTCAGTGCCTTTGCCTAATGAAATGATAGTACTATAATTGAATATAGAGACCTGTGGTGATTAAATGATGATGTAGAATAAATCCTTCTTTTACCAAATTTAATTCTCTTTTACATTATGCATTAGTGGAGCAACATCCCTAATGTATTAGCACCTAGCACGTATAGGACACTTTCCCTACTTTATCCACTGAAAACTTTATTAAGTACCCTTCTTTCTTACTTATGAGCTGGAACTAGGTATGTGTGTTTTGTCTTGCTGATTAGAATAACCAAAGCAAAAGCCGATGCATTTGCTCATCTTACTTCTTCAGCTCCTGTGGACATGTGTTTTTTTTTTTTTTTAAAGATTTTATTAATTTGAGAGAGACAGAGAGAGAGTGAGAAACAGCAGGAGAGGGGAGAGGGTTAGAGGGAGAAGCAGGCTCCCCACTAAGCTGGGAGCCCAACGTGGGACTTGATCCCAGGACTCTGGGATCATGACCTGAGCTGAAGGCAGTCACTTAACCAACTGAGCCACTCAAGTGCCCCCACGTGTTTTGTTTTCATAGAGGAGATGAGGTCCCTGCTTCATCTGGGTCCCTTTGGAGGGGAGGAGGGATCGAGAGACTGGAGAGAAGCTTGTGATGGTAGGTCATTCATGCAGGACTTGGGGTGGCTTTGTGACAACCAAAACACCAAAAACCAGGAGCCCTAAGTTGCTGGGCAGGGCTCTGCACCATGCCTACATCTCTGCCTTGTTTCTGGTCCCGAGCAGCCTGCCTACTCAAGGTCCCAGTTAAAATTTTCTTTATAATAAACTTCTGAGTCATTGGCACTTTCAGTTCTTGGGAGAGCTGGAAGAAGCTGTTGGATTTACTGCTTAATTATTTTTCCAGGAAGTAAAAGGCATGGATCATTGCTTAAGATGGCTGCCAGCCAGCCAAACAGATGTTTTGCCCAGCTTTTGAAGTTTACAGGGGGACATTTTGAAACTTACGCTATTTGTTTGCAGTCCAGTCTATGCTTTTCCACTTAGCTTCTTATTAGTTTGTTATTACACAGCATGTTTACTTCCATGTTTTATTAAGAAACTGATAGATTGATAATCCTTAGATATATTGGTGCCTAAATTGTGAAAGATGTTGGATTTGTTAATTTCAATATCTAGTTTCTGTTCTTCTAAAAAGACTTTTGTTTAAAGGATATTATTGTACTTTTTATTCTCAGTATAGTGTCCCATCAAAAGCTTGACACATTTTAAAGAAGAAGATGAATAATTCAAATATTCTGGACTGCCGAAAGTACCATTTCTTGATCCCTGCCACTGTCAAATCATTTTCATTTAATATTCTTTCATATTCTTCCTTCCACTTTGGGGGTATAGATACCATGTCTTATGTCTCCTTCAGTGGCTGTTACTTGAATTTTTAATTGAACACCTTTTCTGTTACAAGGATTTGTTTGGAAAGCTGGAACAGGGACTGCCTACTCATCTCCCACTACTTGTCATCCTTCCTTATCCTGTCCGTATGAGTAATTCCATCTCTCCGTCTTTCTCCCTCACAGAAAACGTATGCTTCCTCTAGCATTTTGTTCCCTAATCATTTTGTAGTCTAGTCTAGTTGGATCCTCAAATAGTAAGAAGAAAAACATTTCAGTATTGAAATCATTTTCATTTAAACTAAAACTTAGACATATTGCTAAGTTTTCAAAATGGGCTCCTGCATCTGACAGATTATTTGAACCACATTGTTATTTTAGCCATGCAGGGGACCACATTTGGAAGCAGTGGAGGAGAGAGTTATCACTATGACAAACGATCAGAAAACCAAACCACAGTGTATGGTACATCCTACAGGAAGATGCTTTAAAATGTGGGGCAGGGACACGTGGGTGGCTCAGTCGGTTGGGCCTCTGCCTTCGGCTCGGGTCATGATCCCAGGGTCCTGGGATCGAGTCCCACATTGGGCTCCTTGCTCGGCGGGGAGCCTGCTTCTCCCTCTGCCTGCCTCTGTCTCTCTCTCTCTCTGATGATGAATAAATAAAATCTTAAAAAAACCAAACAAAAACAAAAACAAAAAAAACGTGGGGCAACTTACTAAGAAGATACACGGCTACAGGACTGTACCTACAATAGCCTGAAGTTGCTTTTAAAGGGACAGTAAATCCTTTTTCTTCTTAAAGTAAAAATAAACCATTTAAAAGATTTTTACTTTCCTAGGATAACAGAATTCTGGATATTTGGGGAAAAAATCCAAAAACTCTGTTCCAGTATATGAATAATTAAATAATTAGTTCATTTCCTACCAGGATATTTTGGTTTCATAAAGACCACAAAGATGGAAAAGCCAAATCTCTTTATGTCTCTGCATCAAAGTTAGGCAGTTCACTTTTAAAAGATTTTTTTAAAGCTGCTCTTAATTTTAGGGAAGGAGATAAATTTTAGGACCTCTATACTGAATTTTCTTTTGTGTTCTTTCATCTGGAATCCTGAAATTTCTGGAGTATTGGCTCGAATTGGAGGTCATCTTAGAAGACAAGTTTTGGACATTTGCAAGTTCTTCTATTTCAGCCATTCAAAAGTGAAATGATGGCAGTATACTGCAGCTCTAGGGTGGTATATTTGGAGGTTTGAGGGATAATCTTGTATCAAAATGGAGCTGGTGAAATTATTTGGGCTCCCATGGCACTTGACGCCATGTGGAGCTCAGGGACTCTTGAGCCATTTCAGGAGCTGTGCCGTCAGTATGGGAAAGAGGATGTGCTGCTAGGCATCATCATCTGGCCTGATTTAAAAACTGGTCTCTAGGGATGCCTGGGTGGCTCAGTCAGTTAAGTGTCTACCTTTGGCTCAGGTCATGATCCCAGAACTCTGGGATTGAGCCCAGTGTCAGGCTCCTTGCTCAGCAGGGAGTCTACTTTTCCCTCTCCTTCCGCTGCTCCCCCTGCTTGTGCTCTCTCTCTCTCTCTCTCTGAGTGTCAAATAAATAAATAGAATCTTAAAAAAAAAAAACAAAAAACTAGTCTCTATGTTGACCTATCTGAGTACTTTCTTATCCCATGGTGTCCATTTCTTACCTTTGCTTCTGTTTAAAAGTGTATTAAATAATGAGATTATATTGTTGAGGCATTTTCGGACATTTCAGAAAAAAAATTGATTTGTCCTTGACCTCTTCTCAGTATTCAAACTTTCTGAGAGAAGTGGGTTAAAGAGATCTCAGGAGGTAAACAGTGTTCCTTGGTTGTTGTGTTAGGGACAGGTAATGTCTGCGGATTGTGCTGAATTAATGAGACTCTTTCCCCTTAACGCTGCCCTCCTGGGAAGAAATACAGTAGCTGGTTTGCAGTGCACAACTGCAGTACTTAATTTACCTTTTTAAAGCAGGAAAAGCAGAAGAGATCTCATGTATTGAAAACCACAGGAGGGCTGGAGGCAGTGAGAATGTAATTTCCCCAGTTGCAGTTTGGCCACTCCTACTCATATGAAAATTGCCAGAAAATCCTTAATGAGCACCAGTGGTTTAGATTTCTGAATTTCTCATGCCTCACAAGACTGAGCTTGCCTCAGTAGAGTCTGGACTGGACATGCCCAAGCTGCCCTTTGATTTTGATGACGACACCCACCCTGTGATGTTTCGAAAAGAAAATGGCCCTTGAGATCGGAAGAGTCAGCTGTAGTGAGGAATGATGAAGCTCTAACACCACATCTGGTTGTCTTATACACACTTTAGAATCAATTCCCTGTACCATGATTTACCACAGGTAGGAAGGGCTCTATCCAAACAATGATGGCGACTCTTGGCAGTTATTTGGCTTGTACAAGCTGATGGGGTCATGGACCAAAGAAATAGGGCGGTGAGCAAGTCAGGGCTTTCTAGTGGAGAGACTGAGCTAGCCAGTCAAAATGGATATTTCATATGAGCTGGGCAAGTCTTGTGCATGTTGTATATTCCAAGATCTGTTTTTCTGAAGAATCAAATGACTTAAATTTCTATAAGAACTTTTTGACAACGGTGACTTTAAGCATACTTTAAAAAAGATTCTGTTTTCCAAAATGATTCTTACTTGACATCAGATATTTGTCATAAGTGTTTTTTAGTATCCTCACCCTTTGAATGCTATTATGCCTCTCCTTATTTATTCTTCCCTTATAACTTAGTTTTAACTACACTTTCCACTTTGAAGAAGCAAACTGGCAAGTTTCCTCTACTTGTACTTTTCATGAATAATTCTTAACATTGAAAAGTGTTTTTTTGTTTGTTTGTTTGTTTTTCTGGTAATATGTCCTTTACATAATAATAATGTGCGGGTTAGTGTTATCTTTTGAAACAACAACTTTAAATGTGAAATGAATATAAAAGAATAGAACTTAAGAAAAACACCTTTAGAAAAGTTTTTTTTTTTGCAATAATAAAATACTTTAAATCAGAATGTCAGTTTATTAATATTCATGGGAAATGGCTGTTGAACAGGCAGATCTTTGTTTCAGGGACCCTGAAACTAGAGAAGCAGATCACCAGTAGCCTGGAGCTCTGGTTCTAGGCCTGTGTGCCCTCACACAGGTTCCTTGGCCTTCCCTTTTTCTTCTCTGTCTCACAGAGGAGCTGACTCCTACAATCTGTATTCCTCAGATCAGCGAATGTTGAACCACCCTTGCATCCTGCGGTTAAATCCCACTTGGTCCTGGTGGATGATCCTTTTAATGTATTGTTGGATCCTATTAGCTAGGATTTTGTTAAGAATTTTGGAATCCATATTCATCAGGGATATCGGCCTGAAATTCTCCTTTTTGATGGGGTCTTTGCCTGGTTTGGGGATTAAGGTAATGCTGGCCTCATAGAATGAGTTTGGAAGTTTTCCTTCTGTTTCTATTTTTTGAAACAGCTTCAGTAGAATAGGTATTATTTCTTCTTTGAATGTTTGGTAGAATTTGCAAATCAATCAATGTGATAGAACACATTAATAAGAGGAGGGAGAAGAACCATATGGTCCTCTCAATTGATGCAGAAAAAGCATTTGACAAAATATAGCATCCTTTCCTGATTAAAACTCTTTAGAGTATAGGGATAGAGGGAACATTCCTCAAGTTCATAAAATCCATCTATGAAAAACCCACAGCGAATATCATCCTCAATGGGGAAAAGCTGAGAGCCTTTCCCTTAAGATTAGGAACACGTCAAGGATGCCCACTCTCGCCACTATTGTTCAACATAGTACTAGAAGTCCTAGCAACAGCAATCAGACAACAAAAAGAAATAAAGGGTATTCAAATTGGCAAAGAAGAGGTCAAACTCTCTCTTTTCGCAGATGACATGATACTTTATGTGGAAAACCCAAAAGACTCCACCCCCAAATTACTAGAACTCATACAGCAATTCAGTAATGTGGCAGGATACAAAATCAATGCACAGAAATCCGTTGCTTTCTTATACACTAACAATGCAACTGTAGAAAGAGAAATTAGAGAAATGATTCCATTTACAAAGGCACCAAAAACCATAAGATACCTCGGAATAAACCTAACCAAAGAGGTAAAGGATCTATACTCTAGGAACTACAGAACACTCATGAAAGAAATTGAAGAAGACACAAAAAGATGGAAAAATATTCCATGTTCATGGATCAGAAGAATAAACATTGTTAAAATGTCTATGCTACCCAGAGCAATCTATACCTTCAATGCCATCTTGATCAAAATTACAATGACATTTTTCAAAGTGCTGGAACAAACAATCCTAAAATTTGTATGGAATCAGAAAAGACCCCGAATTGCCAAGGAAATTTTAAAATTTGTACGGAATCAGAAAAGACCCCGAATTGCCAAGGGAAAACAAACCTGGGGGCATCACATTGCCTGATTTCAAGCTATATTACAAAGCTGTGATCACCAAGATAGCATGGTACTGGCACAAAAACAGACATATAGACCGATGGAACAGAATAGAGAACCCAGATATGGACCCTCAACTCTATGGTCAAATAATCTTCGACAAAGCAGGAAAAAACATGCAATGGAAAAAAGACAGTCTCTTCAATAAATGGTGCTGGGAAAATTGGACAGCCACATGCAGAAGAATGAAACTTGACCATTCTCTAACACCATACACAAAGATAAACTCAAATGGATGAAAGACCTCAATGTGAGACAGGAATCCATCAAAATCCTAGAGGAGAACATAGGCAGTAACCTCTTTGACATCGCCCACAGCAACTTCTTTCAAGATACGTCTCCAAAAGCTAGTGAAACAAAAGCAAAAATGAACTTTGGGATTTCATCAAGATAAAAAGCTTCTGCACAGCAAAGGAAACAGTCAACAAAACAAAGAGGCAACCCACAGAATGGGAGAAGATATTTGCAAATGACACTACAGATAAAGGGCTGGTATCCAAGATCCATAAAGAACTTCTCAAACTCAACACCCAAAAAACAAATAATCAAGTCAAAAAATGGGCAGAAGACATGAAAAGACATTTCTCTGAAGAAGACATACAAATGGCTAACAGACACATGAAAAAATGTTCATCATCATTAGCTATCAGGGAAATTCAAATCAAAACCACATTGAAATACCACCTTACACCAGTTAGAATGGCAAAAATGGACAGGGAAAGAAACAACAAATGTTGGAGAGGTTGTGGAGAAAGGAGAACCCTCTTACACTGTTGGTGGGAATGCAAGTTGGTACAGACACTTTGGAGACACTTTTGTGGAGGTTCCTCAAAAAATTAAAAATAGAGCTACCCTATGACCCAACAATTGCACTCTTGGGTATTTACCCCAAAGACACAGATGTAGTGAAAAGAAGGGCCATATGCACCCCAATGTTCATAGCAGCAATGTCCGCAAGAGCCAAACTGTGGAAAGAGCCAAGATGCCCTTCAACAGATGAATGGATAAAGAAGATGTGGTCCATATATACAATGGAATATTACTCAGCCATCAGAAAGGATGAATACCCAACTTTTCCATCAACATGGATGGGACGGGAGGAGATTATGCTAAGTGAAATAAGTCAAGCAGAGAAAGTCAATTATCATATGGTTTCACTTATTTGTGGAACATAAGGAATAGCATGGAGGACATTAGGAGAAGGAAGGGAAAAATGAAAGGGGGGGGAATCGGAGGGAGAGATGAACCTTGAGAGACTATGGACTCTGAGAAACAAACAAGGTTTTAGAGGGGACGGGGGAGGGGGGATTGGTTAGCCCGGTGATGGGTATTAAGGAGGGCACGTACTGCATGGAGCACTGGGTGTTATACGAAAACAATGGATCATGGATAACCACATTAAAAACTAATGATGTATTGTATGGTGACTAACATAATAAAATTTAAAAAATTAAAAAAAAATTACTATCTGTATTCT
This sequence comes from Mirounga leonina, assembly GCF_011800145.1. Lineage (NCBI taxonomy): Eukaryota > Metazoa > Chordata > Mammalia > Carnivora > Phocidae > Mirounga > Mirounga leonina. The sequence goes on along the minus strand of NW_023270415.1, from coordinate 28,982,868 downwards.
TCAGATCAGAGAATAGGAGGAAAAAAAAAAAGTGAAGGTATGTTTTCTCATCCATCCCTGCCTTAGGTGGCTTCTTTTGCAGTGGCTGAGTCTCCTGCCTGGTTCCAGTTTCCATCAAGTATCCTGGCCCTCAGGCTCCAGTAACAGGCCCTCTTCTCTTTGTCCCGCTAGCCCAGCAGTGTTTGTAGCTTCCTGCTATTGCCAATTCCTGGGTTTGCCTCCCCAGCTCCTACTGGACTTCTCAGCAATTCTAACACCTGTGCAACCAATTCCCTGCATTAAATATCCTTGTGTTTTGAATACCTTGTATTGTCTTCTGTTTTCCTGGTTTGACCTTGACTGCCACAATAGGCAGGGAATAAGATAAAGGGAAGTTTGGTTGTATGATTCAAATATTTCATGTCAATTAGCTTTTCCTAGTGAAAACGGGGAGCTTAAGAAATACTGTGGTATGTTCAGATTCATTCTGCTTAACCCAAGGGTAACTAGAAAACGCTAAAATCTTTAAAAGTCCTTCTGAAATGTCTCTTTCTTTTCTCCTGCATTAGTAAATAACACTGAATTTTATTTACTCTTTTTGATGCTTTAGATTCTTGTAGTGTGTCTCAGGGTATCTAGGACCTAGATATTAAAATAGAATCTATAGATAGTTGGACTAAATATAATTCATCTTCAGTTTCCAACTTTGAGGCAGATTTTAAAAACCATCCTTTTATCAGCCTTGTGTATATGTGTGTGTTTGTGTGGACAAGTGTCTGTTATTGTGTGAAAATATATCTTAAAAAATATATCTCGTCTTTTGATATTTACAAATATGAAATCAAGTGCACTGAGTATTTTATCTTAAGTAGAGCAGCAATACGAGGTCAGCAAGGTTTTTTAAGAGCAAAATTTATTTTTGGGTGTCCAAAAACTAGGTCACTGAAAAAGATAGGCTTTAGAAAATTCATTCAGTCGTTCACTGCTTTTTAAATATTTAATGATTACCCGCTATGAGCTAGGCATTGGAGACACAGCGGTAAACATGACAGATGGTATTCATCTCAGTAAACTTAGAATCTGGTGGAGAAGGCAGACATCCATAGGCAATTGTAATAATGTTCGGAAAGTTAATGGTGATACAGAGCAAGGGAACTTCACCTGAAGAAGTTTAGGAAGGTAAAGAAGGGATCAGAAAAAGAGAGATAATGAAGGGGCACCTGGGTGGCTCAGTCAGTTAAGCATCTGACTCTTTCATTATGGCTCAGGTCATGATCTTGGGGTCATTAGATCGAGCCCTGTGTTGGGTTCCAAGCTAGGCTGTGGAGCCTATTTAAGATTTTCTTTCTCTTTCCTTCCTCTGTCTCCCCTCCCCTGCTTTATCTCTCTCTCTCTCTCTCTCAAAAAAAAAAAAAAGATAATGAAGACCAAAATTGACCGAGGTTATCAGGTAAGATCCAGCTACCCACTTATTCATCCAATCTTTTCAACGAACATCTGTCAGGGTCTCAGGAAGATGATCACAATGAATAAGGCTCAGTTGCCAGTAGGACTCAGAGTATCAATAAAACCACAAAAGGCTGATCTAACAAAGCAGGTGCACCAAAAGTTGGGGTTAACACCACACCAACAAACTCCTGACTAATAGGGACTTCTCTGTGCTCCCCAAACAGTTTATATTTCTATTGTAGCATGTGATATTATTTGGTCTAAGAAAAGTCATTGAAAACGTGCTATATGCATACAATGGAATATTATTCAGCCTCAAAAAAAAAAAAAGAAATATGCAACAACCATAAGCCACATGTGACAACATGGATGAGCCTGGAGGACATTATGCTGAGTGGAATAAACCAGTCACAGAAGGACAAAGATGGCATGACTCCACCTATACGAGGTCTCTAAAATGATGAAAGCCATAGAGACAGAAAGTAGAATGGTGATTGCCAGGGCCTGGGGAAGGGGGAAATGGCAAGTTGCAGTTCAAAGGACATAGAATTTCAGTTAGGAAAGAAGAGTAAATTCTAAAGATCTCCTGTACAACACCGTACCTGTAGTGAATATTACTGTATTGTGTCCTTAAACATTTGTTAAGAACATAGATCTCATGTTATATATATCACCACAGTGGAAAAAAAGCCAATTTCATTGAGACCACTTTTATTTTACTAATGAAAAAAATTTGAGGATTAAAGGTGTTAAGGGACTTGTCCAAAGTCATTGCGCTTACAAGTGGCAGAGAATTAACAGTGTAACAGTGTGGTTAAGAGTCAGTGTGTGGTCTCAAGCATGTTCCCTAAGCTTCTGGGGTTGTTATGAAGATTAAAACAGAAAATATTTAAATTACTTAACATAGTGCATGGCAGGGAAGACTTACTTAATATTAACTCTTACTAGCTATTAGGCCTGTGACTCACCATCCAGTCTCTAAAAGCTCTATCGATACATTTCCTTTGATCCCAAAGACCATGCTGGGAAAGGGAAGGTGGTATAATCATTTCCATTTTAGAGAAAAAGAAACAGATATTAGTTTGGCTACTGTGGACATTGCTGCTATAAACATTGGGGTGCACGTACCCCTTCGGGTCCCTACATTTGTATCTTTGGAAAAAAAAAGGAAACAGATATTAGTGATTTTCCCTAAAAAACACATCAGGGATTGAGCCATGATGGAACCAGGGATTTGATGTCCTTTACTTTATTTTTATTTCATTTTTTATTTTATTTTAATTAACATATAGTGTATTATTTGTTTCAGGGGTACAGGTCTGTGATTCAACAGTCTTACACAATTCACAGTGCTCACCATAGCACATACACTCCCCAATGTCTATCACCCAGCCACCCCATCCCTCCCACCCCCCACCACTCCAGCAACCCTCAGTTTGTTTCCTGAGATTAAGAGTCTCTAATCGTCTCCCTCTCTGGTTTCAGCTTGTTTCATTTTTCCCTCCCTTTCCCTTTGGAGTCCTTTACTTTAAATGTTTCCTCTCCCAAGCAATGAAGCTACTTCTTATTGCACTAGAAGCAGTTATAAAAATCCATCTCTCCTTTACCAGACTGGATAAGACTGGTTCCCTACAGGATTGTCTCTCTTACCAGGCAGTCTACTCTCTGGAGCCAGAGACTAGGTTTTATTTACCAGGGCTGTTCTCATAATACCTAGTACAGAGGCATGGATGTCATAGGTGTTCTACAAATACTTGTTGAATCAAACTGAGGGGCAGACGGAGACAGGAATATATTTGGGTAATGCATAGGAAGTTGCTCCCACAAGGCTCTAAAGCAAGCACACTTCAGTTGGCTGTGGTTGACTCATGGATACCAAGAAGCTGTAGCTCCTGTCTTTGAAAATACCCCAACTTCTGGGCACACTGGGTTCCCTCTAGAAGGTGCCGGGCCCCCTGGGAGCTTGTGGGAGTTGTTCCTTTAAGATTCCTCAGGTTTTGTTTGGTTTTATCTTTGGCTTTCCTCTTCTGTGGCCCTGTATGCTCCTCACATTGAGTCTGGAAATCTGGGAGGGGGATTCTATGGCCTAGATATAAAATTTTCTTTTGTGTTCATTTAGAAGCAGTCACTATATGATGCCACACGATTTCAAAGATTCTATTCTCCTATTCCTGGACCTGTGCAATCATCCCCATCTGCAGTGCGGCCCCTGCCACAAAAGATGTTTCCAAGGCCCAAGCTCCAGACTTCTTTCTTTCCCTTGCTTTTAAGTGCTGCCTGTGCTTGGGCACATGGAATGCTCTCTGGTTCTGCCTTCCCATGAGTGAGATCGCTAATCAAATGCAGGACTAACCAGGAGATGACTGTCTTGGAAACAGAAGGTTTTTCTTTAGTCAGTAGTGCAAAAATCATGGACCTCAGCACTGTTATGGATACACAGCCCCTTTTCATTGTGATGTAAATAACATTCAATTATGGAAGTCACATGTTAGGCTTTGATGGAGCCATCTGTGAAAAGCCAGGGAAGGTAACATCTGTACAAATATGCCACAGGGCCCTTAGCCTGAAGCTTAGAATAATGTCTGTAGGAGATCTTAGACAATGGCAAATTTATATTTCAATCACACGCCCTAAATTATAATGGGTAGCTAGCCAAAGATGTTCTGGATTTCCTCTGAAGGAGGGGGAGAGGGAGAAGGTGTGTGGGTGTATGTATATGTGTGTATTTTTCTGTATGTGTGCACCTAGATGTTTTCACAGGAGTGAATTAGGTATTGGCATGTCTGCGAAGATACCACATTTTAACTGCCTGGGCCAGCAAAGCAATTTCCAGTAATATTACTTTCCCAGAAATACAAAACTTTTATATGAGTTGCATCTAGATTGTAATAAAATATAGAAACCATGAAATATTTCACCCTTAAAAAGAAAATCTGAAGAAAATGAGTCTAATTATTAGCAATGTGTTGCCATAAATGAAGAGACTATTTCATGTGTATGGAAATAGAGATGTTTGCTGTGTGTTAGGGAAATAAGAGAAATCTGCTTCCTTTCGGATGTTTCATTCCATTTGATAAATGATATCAGAATGGCATGAGAGCAATAGCATTTGCATATTGACAACCCTTGCTAATGCTACCTTCATTTAACTGCCATGCATAATCACATATTTGATTGACTTCTTTGAATAGACCTGTTTCTGAGAACATAATTATATTTGTGGTAATTACTGCATTCTTTGAGAGCATCTTGCATAGTATATCTTTCAACTTGTTTAGTTTTAAGACATTCTTTTTCATGCTTCCTCTTGGAAAATGATTAAACTAGGGCTTTTGTCCAAATGCAAAAAGGCTTCTAGTTGATCAAAATTACGAAATCCGACCATGTAAGCTACGGTCTGTATGAGGGCAGGCTTACTCCCCTCGCTCATTTTGCCTTCTGTTCCTCTTTATTGTTGTTCAGATGATACTGATGACTCGTGAACCAGTCACTGTGAGGAAATTCATAGATTTTATGGGAAAATGAATCCCCAAAAATTTGAGAACAGGGGAACAGTGTAGTGACGCCTTCCTGAAATCTCTCTGGAATCTTTCCATCAGTTGTTACCTCTTGATGCAGCTTGACCTTGGATAGCTCATAATCACAGGGTGTAGTGCTGATCAAGGAAGAATGAAGAATGACATCAGGAAGCCAGAAGTTCTTTCTTCCCCTCAGTTCAGCAGATGGGAACCCCTAATAAAGAAGAATGAAGAATTAATAAAAGACAAGACTATAGTAACAGCACCTGAATGTTTCAGACTATTTTGTATGGGGCTCCTTTTTAAAAACACCTTTGCTTTTTCAACCCCTCACTGTCTTCCATGTTTGGTATCTTTCTGGCTCCTTGGGTAGAATTCTGGCTTAGTTCAAATGGACCATCGGGCTGTGAATTGTAGACACCCCAGCCCTCCCCGCGTTCCTACCTCCTGGGGCCTTATTGTTTTGATTCATTCCGGCTTGATTTATTTTTGCCACCTGGCTCCCATCTCTGGCATCACTTGTCACTTATCTTTATCTGCTCATGCCTAAGCACATTTTGCTAGCCTGATGTAGTGGAAAGACCATGAGCTTTGGGATTTGAAATCCCAGTGACTAGTTACTAGCTGTGGAAGCTCTTTGGGCCTCAGTTTTATTAAATATAAAAAGAGAATATTAATACTTTCCTATTAGGATAAAAGTGAAGAATTCATAAGTTAACAGTATACGGTGTTTATCACAGTGGCTGGTCCCTAGCACATGCTCAAAGCTTATATAGTTCCTTTGTCCTGATGTCCACTCCCAGAGACATGTCTGCTTCTGCCCGCACTGGCCACGCTCCCTGCCTTTCCAGGCACTGGAGACCTGTTTCTGGCCAGTTTGACTCTCTTCCTTTCCCAGCCTTCTCCCTGATGACTGTGGGCTTGTGGGTCATGACATTATGACAAGGATGACCAGTGATGCAGCCTCCTATCCACATCCTTCAAATTGTCCTGTCCTTCCACACTTCTTCCCAATACCTGTCTACCTGGTATTGGTTAACTTCCTGTTAACAATTATCAGTTACACATCTATCCTGTCCGCTGTTAACACTGTTAGCAGAAACACTAAAGGAGGAAAGGAAAGAATCAATAAAGACATAAGCTGTGGTTTCTTGGGACTCACTAAAACAAGTTAAGTCTTCAAAAATGGTATCATCTGAAATTTAACAACAACACCATTTTAGCTTTGTACCTTATACCCTTTCTTTCTCTATTTATAGAATCCCTATTAATGATGCTTTTCTCTCTTGTTTCACCAAACCAGGAAATCAGTTGTAGTCAATCTCATCTAATTCTTTGAAATATCCATTGCCAAAACTTCCTGAGTTTTCTCCTATGGCCTTACTTTCACCAATTTTGTCATAATCTGTAATTTAAACTCTGATTCTGTTTTAAATAGGTAATTTGGACTTTTTCTTATTTAATAGCTGAGTGATTATTGTCAAAGAATGGCCATGGTCAATTTTTCTGCCAGCGCCATTCATGTTCTTATGACTCTATCTTTTTTTTTTTAAAGATTTTATTTATTTATTCATGAGATACAGAGAGAGAGAGAGAGACAGAGGCAGAGGGAGAAGCAGGCTCCCCGCGGAGCAGGGAGCCCGATGCGGGACTCGATCCCAGGACCCTGGGATCATGACCTGAGCCGAAGGCAGACACTTAACCGACTGAGCCACCCAGGCGTCCCATGACTCTATCTTTTATTGGGGATTTTACCTTCTGTAGCTCTCAGCTTTGAAGATTCTAGGAAGTATAGAAGCTCAGGTGTTGGAAACAAGCTTAACATTCTTAAATAATTGACATGACATTCTCCCTAAGTGGTCACCTGGCTCAGCTTGAGAAATCCTAGTCATGGTATAATAATTGAATCTCAAGGCTTCAACCCAATCCATATTTAGACAGCTTTGATTATTAGAAAGCCAAACCAGACTGTATTACCTATTTCCTTCTTCTTTAATCTTTAATTTGTCTCTTGGGTTCCTGTGGAACAAAGTTGGTTTCTTCACTTCTAGACCCCTTACGCATTTGAAGGAAGCCGCATTGTCCTCCGTACACTCTTCCCACACTCCAAAATTTCCTTATCAGGATAAATATTTCCATTCATTCCAATCACTTGTAAAACAGATGTTTGCCTTTTTTAAACACATAATCACATTTGCCATAAAGTTAGGAACTTGTCTTTCTTCACAGTAATGCCACAGAAATGAGTCATCAAAATCATCTCCAATAGATGTCATAGGTTAAAAACAAACTACAACAGAAGAGATATGTTGTAATAAATGTTATGTAACAAAATGTTCATATGAAGTGATAGCTTTGCACATCCATTTGTGTTGTCTTAAACATGGAATGGTGACATATAGGAAGAGCTGACTCTCTCTCTCTCTATATATATATGGACATGGGGGTGAGTGGTATGATTTTGGACATTACCTTTTAGAGTTCATGACCTTTGGCCTGGTCAACCTGAGACAGCCACCTGCCTGACAGAGGAAGATAATTTATTATAAAAAATGATGAAGAGAAAAACAGAATAATATATAATTCCTGGCATGAAAAGCAGGGATATGGCAAAATAAAAGCATTAATAACCAGACTATGACCCTGAGAGATGATTTCCCAAATGCCTTTGCTTTTTTCCTCTTAACATACCAGGTACTAAACCCAGAAGATCCCACAGCAGAAAAAGTCTCTTCCATCCCATGACCCCAAAGCCGTGTTCTCGACAGGGATAGAGTGTAGAAGAACGAAAAGCAAAGTCCATCTCTTTCCCAAGCCTGGAGGAGGATAATGGGAAGGGGACAGAGAGGAAGAGAAGGAAGGAGCACGTTGGTTAGATGTGTGCCTCCGTACTTCCCCTTCTCGGGCCTGCAGGGTAGATGCAGGACTCCAGTTGTGAGGGAGGGAAAGGAAGGAGGCTGTGGGTCCTGACTCTCTTCTGAGCCTCACAAAGACCCAATCTTTCAACTCTTCCTGCACTACACATACCCTTTATTCCTCTAGTCATGTGGAGCTTGTGGGGAGCCGGAGCCCGAGGGTTTGCTTTCCTGGGCTTCCCAAGGTGATTGGTGTCTGACCTTGGAGTTGGCCTGGAGTCTGCGGAAGCATGGGGAAGTCTTAACAGCAGAGACTGGCTGGGAACCCCCGGGTTTGGAGCCAGTAGGTGCCAAAGTGAGACCGGATTGGCCAGAGAGTAAACTGGCTATAACTAAACTGGGAAGACAAGACCAGTTATAGACTCTAGCCATGGATAGCAAGACAGACAGCAGCCAGATGGACAAGACAAGAGCACCATGTTCTCAAGGTCTCCGTGATTCTCCGTTTCACACTTCTCTCCTTGCCTCCTCTCCCTCCCTTCCCATACACCCAACTGCCTTCCTTCGGAGCTGAGCAGGGTAAGGCAGAGGAGATCTGAGAGACTGAGCTTCCCTCCCACTCCTAGGGAGACTATTGTCTTAAGAGACTATTAAAATAATCAAATTAGACCAGACTTAAAATGGGTTAGAGATGTATTTAAAAATTGCCCCCTAGCCAGATGATGGGGGCTCATGTGGAAAACCATAAACAACAACAACAAAACATTTGCTCTGCATATCCAAGTTGTGTGCATTAAAATTTTCCACCACCGTTTTGTAACAACTATCCCAAAACACCTCTAATCGGGAGAGAAATTGCCATCAGTGATTTATCACCTTAACTTCACTGATGCCTGAAGTTAATCTCAACTTTCTATTCATGTAGGGGTTTATTTGCACACAGTGTGTTACATTAATTTTTCAGCACAGTTTTTATGTATTTTTATTAAAGTATACTTTTCTTTTGACATTTTAAAAGCCCTGTTGGATTGCAGTAACCGATGCATGCATTCCTCGGTTTGATTCATGCTCGCTTCTCAGCTTACTGTTTGTGTTTATGTTCAGTGAGAGCAGAGCAGAAAGTCCTGTTTATCCTTTGCTGTTCATTCAATATTAATCTAGGTTTTTACATATTCCCAGGGTGCATTATTCTTTAGGTTTCTATGCCACAGAGCTAGGGGACCTGATAAATTCAGTAATTTTAGTGAAAACAATTTTTAGTATTTTACTACTGATAGCAGAGTTAAGGTAAACTAACTGTTTTCCTTTAGGTTTCTGATTTCACATGCTCATTATGCTCAGAGAGACTTGGATTTGTTGAGATTCAATTTCTTTTTCTGAGGTTTTATTTTCCTATTAGAGTTACAAGAAGTTATATTATCCATGCTGTGTTGTTTATGTATTTTGGGGGAAAGCATAGGGATTATCTCATGGGGTCAAAAAATTCCTGAAATTTTTTTAACTAGAAAAACATTCCCCAATATTTATTGAGCATCTACTCCATACTACACCATTGCTTGGTGCTTTCATTTAACTTTCTTAAGCAGCACTCTGTCCCATAGAAGTCTCAGGTGAGGGAGCCTGGGTTGAATGAATGGGTTAATGTATTGTTTCATTTTACCAAGGGGCTCCTGGAAACTTTGCCTATACTTAGAGGAATGTCTCTAAGGCCAGGAATTCTGGGACTGAAGAAAGTTTGGGAAGAAACATTTGAGAGAGACGGCTTTTCAGTGCCTCTTAAACCATAGGGACAGAGGTGCCAGGGTGGCTCAGTTGGTTAAGCATCTGCCTTCAGCTCAGGTCATGATCCCAGGGCCCTGGGATTGAGTCCCGAGTCAGGGATCCTGCTTAATGGGGAGTTTGCTTTTTCCTTTCCCTCTGCCCCTCTCCCTGCTCCCCTCCCTCTGGCTTGTGCTCTCTGCTTTCTCTTGTGCTCTCTCTCTCTCAAATAAATAAGTAAAATCTTAAAAAAACCACAAAAATAAAACAAAAAACATAAGGAAAGCCTGCTTCACTCTGGAGCAGAGCCAAAGCAGTAGTGAAGGAACAATTCACCCATAAAGAATGGACACACTGAGACCAGGTGAGTCCTAGTTCCATCATGTTCTAGGGCCTGTGTGCTCTTGGGTAAATGACATAACCTCTCAAAGCCTTAGTTTCACTCGCCTGTAAATTGGAGAGAACAATGAGAATTGACCTGCCTATCTCATAGAGTTGTGAAGATAAATGAAGTTATGTGTGAGAGAGCCTTTTGTACACTATAAAGCATGATAAGTGTTTGCTGTTGTACGTTTTTTCTTGGCACAGGTAAGCAAGGGCAGGGAGGGGAGGAGGGTTGGGAGTGACTGGAGAGGAGGAGTAGTTTTGGTCGGGATCCTAGTTTGGGGAGAAGGGAACTTATTCTTTCTAGACCCTGCTTCTACCAGCTGAGTATCTCGTGGTACTTTCCATAACCTCCCTTCACCAGGTCACTCTGCATCTGGGACAGACTCTCCTTCCTTCTCTCTGACTGACTGTTCTGGTATTATAGCAAAGCAAACATATGGTTCATATGGAGTAAATTAGATAGGAAGTGAGCAAATTCTCAGGACACTGGAGGTGATCTTCCTGCTGGTGATCTTCTAAAGGAAGTACTGGCTGTTGCCAGAAGGAAGTCCCATTAGAAAACCCAGGAGAAAGTTATCTGTTACATTCCCACTCACTTGAGTAACCACTGGAAGCATGGATATGACAATTAACTTGCACAGCTTCTGGTTGCTTGAATATGCCTTTCTGAGTAGCCTTTTATTTGAGCAATTCTTCCATCCTCCAATTTCTCCAATATATTCATTTTCATTACCTCTCTTCCCGTTGCTTTCCCCAAATTCCCTTTGCGTTCTGGGAGAACATTGTGAAGGCTCAAAGGTAAATCTCACTCTCTCTAATCTTCACTTCTTTCAAAGGTTTAGCCTCAGTCCCAGTTCTTTCCATTTTCCTTTTGGAAGTCAAAACCAAAAAGTCTGCTGACATTCAGACTTTTTGCCTTGACATTTCTCTTCTGAGACAATCATTGCAATGGACTCTATGCATCGGTCCCCCAAAGTACATATGTTGAAATTCTAGCCCCCCAATGTGATGGTGTTAGGAAGTGGGGCGTTAGGGAGATGATTAGATCATGAAGGTGGAGCTCCCATGAAAGGGATTAGTCCTTTATAAAAGAGAGCCCTGAGAGCTCCCTTACCCCCTTCTACCACGTGAGGTCATGCTGAAAAGCTGGCCATCTGTGAACCAGGAAGCAGGCTCTCCCCAGACATTGGATCTTGTGCCTTCATCTTGGGCTTCCTAGCCTCCAGAGCTGTGAAAAACGGATTTCTGTTGTTTATAAGCCTTTCAGGCTATGGCATTCTTTATGGCAGCCTGGATGGACTAAGACAAATCATGCAGAAGTAGTCTAACTGCCTGAGAGCATGTGCGGTGTGGGCAAGTTTGAAGGTCAAATAGGGGAATATACTTGGAAAGAGATGTTAATAATACAAAAATGATCCTGCCATGCACATATTTGGATTGTTTACTGTGGCAGACTGGAGGACCTCAGAATAAATTTACATTAACTGTCTCCTCTTCTAAGAGAGGTTTTTATCATGTGCGCCAGAGGCAGAATCCAGCCCTTGCTTCATCAGTGTCCAAGGTCCGGATTTAGATAAAAGCTGAAAAAATTGTGCCCAATGAGAAATCACAACTTGGTGTAAAGATGATGCTTCTTTTTGGGTCAAGTAGTCTAGACGATTTTGTTTCAAATTTGTGTAAAAGAGCACATCTTTCTAGGCCATTCTAGGCACAGTCTGCCCTCGTATACCAGGTAGGGGCAGAAAGACGTTTTATTTATTGATACTCAGAGAATTACAATACTTGTTAGTTCAACTTTGACTTGGTTACCTTGATTTCATTCTATGTTTTGGTTTTAGCATGAATAGAAATTAATTTTTTAATAGAAATTAATTTTTAAAAAATCTTAAAAATAAGACAAATCCAAACTCCTTAAAAATTTATATTATTTTACTTGCAAAAAATAGTTCAACATCTTGAGTTTGATTTCAACCTCTATTCCCACATATTTCATCGGCTTTCTTCTCATTACCAATTTCACACTGTAAAGTAGTGTGGGGCTGACAATAACAGATAGGAGAACAGAGACAATTAGAGTAAATTTCTCAACTAAACTTAGAAATTAGGGCAAAAAATGTGTGAACAAAATTAGGATACGAAATATTTGATGTTTGAAACCCAGCCTTTTGTAGTTCAGTGACTTTTACCCATGTTAGTGCTGATAAACATTAAAGGGAAGGAAAAACATTTTATTGAACTGCTGAAAAGAAAATTTCAATGTATCTAATACAAATTTTCCTTTCTGTAAAATAAAGCTAAGTACATACTGAATTTACATAGATTTGAGGATCAAAATGTCTTTTGAACTGGAACAACCTTACACATATTAATAATTATTGCTTTCGCCCCCTCCCCCCACCAAGTTCCTGCTCATTCTCTGAAGTTTTTTCATGGATTCTGCCCACAGGCACTCAGATTACCCTTAGTTCTAATCTCTTTAAATATCTACTACCTTTTTTCAGAAAGTCTTTGCTAGAACTCTTGAAGTGTCCCACATTTGCATAATCTGGTTTTCCAATGGGATTTCTATTTCGATTCTTTCTAAGTGCATGTTGTCGCATAAGGACAAATCATGGCCTATTGTCAGAATTGCTTGCAAAATTCATGAATCATGTCTTGTACCAAATTTGAGAAATAATTTAGAGTCATTTAAAATCATTACATCCTCGATCCTTGACATTTTATCAGCAACCCTCTTTCAAAAGTGACCCTGTTTTTTGTAGGTCTAACATGATAAAAGTCATCCTTGGTAGGATGAGGTTGATTTGTACCCAGGCAGGAAAATCAGTGCCTAGCTCATAATAGGGGCTCAATAACCATCTGTTGTATGAATTAAAAGAATGACTGTGGCCACACTGCATTTCTGTGAAGACATAGAGCCTAGACCTGTCTGTAAGTCTACCTTGTAATACATCAGCTCAAAAATGGCATCCTTTACTTCAAAGCTATACGTTAGTAATCTTAAACTCAAATCATTTTCATAGCACAGCTTTTAGTTTGAGCCTTCAATAATTATATTTCTCATTTTATTCTCATGTTCCCTGTGCTTTTTCAACGTTTCTTCTGACCATATTGCATTTAGATTCCTTTTTTTGTCCCCAAACAATACCAAACTATTTGGGGACTTAGTTCACTCTGAAAGAAGTGTGGAATTGAATGATACAATGTTGCTTCCTTGATGTGGTGAAGAGAGGTATGACTGGTTGGTGTTATCTACTGTCGTGGTGAGTCAGCAGACTCATAGTGTCATCTCAAAGATGAAGCCAGAATGATAGGACATCACCAAGGCTAGTGAAGTATTAAATAGCAAAGATCAATGGTTACTTCATGAATTGTGCAAAGTGTCAGGCATGAGAACTGTTATTATGCCACAGGAAATTCTATTTCCTTCCAGGGCCCTTTCACAATAACTCAAATAAGCTTAACCAAAAAGGAATTCATTGCTATTATAACTTGGGTCTGAGAGAAATTTCCATCCAGGCTTGTGTTTGACTAGATCAGATGCTACCAAGGCTTCATCTCCCTTAGTACCACTTGTCTCTGCTCAACTTTATTCTGCATAGAGGTTCGTGGCACACAGTAGGCAAGATGACCACCAGACTAGACCTTCAGACTCTAGTCCTCTTAACAACTCAGAAAGGGACATTTCCTCCCAAAGTTCATATAGATATCCACAGAGATGACTTACTAGTCTCATTTTGCATATTTCCATTCCTATGGCTAGGGTAAGCCAGGAAGATGCAATGGAAAGCTTCTCTAGGACATCATGGAATGGGGACGATTGGTTCCCTCAAGGATGTGATGCTGGTGGATAAAAACAATATGCTCACAACACCTAGTTTTAATATGTCTAGAACGAAGCTAAGAACTGTCTCATAGTGTTGTTAGCAGGATTGAGTGATAGAGTGATAGACTTCTTGGCATTTGATTGGCATTCAATAAATGATAACCATTATTATTATGAGTTGTGTTGACTGTGCAACCTTCTTTCATCACTGAATTGTGATCTTTATCGTTATAATACCGTATTACTATTATGTTATCTAAGCTTACTTTCCATTGTCAGAGAAGAAATAGTGGGAAGTGCTAATTTTCAGCCTCAAAATATCAAATATTATAACTGTCTATTATTTTATGATTTTAAAATGCTTTTATCTGCATTATCATTTGAATCTAATCATGAACTTTGGCAGCTAGGCATGATTATCATCACCACTTTACAAGAAAGAAATTTAGATTTAGAGAAATTAAATGTCTTGTCCAATATCACACAGTTGGTATGTAGCAAACTCAAGACTCAAAGTGAATTCTTCTGGCTCTATATCTTGTGTTCTTTCTTGTATGTTAGGTAATCATGGATTTACTTGTAGAAGGTATTAAATTTTCCATAGAATCAGGGTTTTAATGGCACACTTTGCAATCAAATGCTCTTTTGTCCAAAAATCAGACAACTTATAGATAACATTTTACCAGAGTATGAGGAACTATGCCACTATAAAAATTTTTGATTTTAGCAATGGGAGTGTTTTAAACTAACATTATGAAAATGGCCATGCTAATAAGTAGGAAGGTAAAGAAGAAAAAATTCACTTTTCCCTCAATTTTGGTGGTCTGCAAGAAGAGATACCAAATGATCAAACCTCCCAATATTTAGGTCTCTTGCAAGAGTTACATTTTGCAACTATTATTTTTTTGAGGCTGTGAGCTTCATGACACTAGGTGTGTTTATAAAGAGGTCAGAAAACCACTTGTTCATGATTTGGCATGGATGCATTTTTGTTGTTTAGGAAGAGTAGCAATATCAGTAGTTTCCAAACCGGGCCTCTCAGTGGTACACAGGATTGGGCCCTTCTCTGGAATCAGGGAGGGGGTCACTGAACCCTAATCTGTGAGTTGCTTTTAAGAATTCTTTTAATTCTAGGGATGCCTGGGTGGCTCAGTCAGTTAAGCGTCTGCCTTCAGCTCAGGTCATGATCTCAGGGTCCTGGGATCGAGTCCCACATCAGGCTCCCTGCTCCGCGGGGAGCCTGCTTAGCCTGCTTCTCCCTCTGCCTGCCGCTCCCCCTGCTTGTGCTCTCTCTGTCTCTCTCTCTCTGATAAATAAATAAATGAAATCTTAAAAAAAAAGAATTCTTCTAATTCTAAATCTATGGTTCTCTCTTTATATATTAACTATTAATCCATTTTTGAGGTTAAATCATATTGTTAATAAAGCATATATTCAATGGTTTTTAAAACATTATGGTTTTTGACATAGTAAGCACAGAGAGAATCTAGACCTGATTTTCCTCATCAAACTAATATTATAATGCATATTCTAATAACCTGATATTTAGGGGGGAAATGCTTTATTCTTTCAGCTACTGTTTCCCATATAATAATCACCCCTTACTTCAAGACATAGTAAAGTCTTATTTAATTTTGATATGCCTTGGTATGAGGGTTTAGGACCCTATCAAGCACTCATTCCTTGCCCCAGAGTTTCTTAAATTACCTGTCTGTAAATCTCAATGTGTAGCTGCATTCAGTTCCCATGGCAACATACTTCATGTCGGTGTATGTTTGAGAATATTCAGGTCACTTGAAAACCAAAAGATGTGCCTAAATGCAATCAATAAAGCAAATGCAAAGTGGATATGTGAGCACTATCATTTATTTATTGTTAGTTTATAGAATATAAAAGAAGAAAATCGATTGACAGCAGACTTTAAGATGTCTGCAGAGGTCTGGGCTTGGGTTTACAAGCCAGGAATGAGACAGTAGATTTTTGATCTCAGAGATGACTAATAGTTTGGGTCGGTTACTGCTAGAATAAGAAAAACTCTAGTTGTCTATGGCATATTGAGTTTATCAGATTCTATGATGACTTATGTTCAATAAACCAAAGGCAGAAACATGAAGAACAGGCTGAGCTCTGTTAGCTGAGGCTTTGGAGACCATAGGAGGCAAGGTCTCTATTTCTGCCATGAAACTTGATAATGGGGAGCATTACATAATGAATGTCTTATGAGGGCACTTGGGTATGGGTGGGCAGCAGGCACAAGTATCTAGAGCTGCAGTCACTGCAGATATTGATAAGAAAGTCGCATCTAGAATACACCTTTACACACATGGACTTTTTTTTTATCACTCCCACAGTATCCCTACTTCTTTTTTTTAATCAAGAGATAATTTACATACAAAGAAATGTACATATGATAAATGTAGCTCAGTGATTTTTGACAAATGCATCTACCCATGAACACATCACCTCAAACAATATATAGAACATTTCCATTGTTCTAGAAAATTCACTTGTGCCCCATTCCAGTAAGTGTCCTTCTTCCAGAGGCATAGATTAGTTTTGCCTCTTCTAGAATTTCATAGAAATGAAATCATGCAGAGTTTATTCTTTAGATATGGCTTCTTTATCTCAGCAAAAAGTTTGAGATTCATCTATGTTTTTCTGTGTATAAGTAAGTTATCCCACTTAGCTGCTGAATAGTATTTCATTGTATGGATATACCAAAATTTGATTATTTATTCTTCTACTGAAGGACATTTGGGTTGTTTCCAATTTGGGACTGACACTTAAATCTAGTTGCTGAGAAGTATTTATGTCCCAATATTTGTATGGAAATGTGCTTTTGCTTTTCTTTCATCCAAGTGATATTGCCAGGCCATAGCAATTTTATAGCATAAACATATATGTTTAACTTTATAAAACACTGCCAAAATAATTTTTGTAAGTTTTCCAAAATGATTGTACCATTTCAGACTTTTGACAGCAATATTTAGGAGTTCTGAATGCTTCACGTCCTCATCAATATGACATGTGTCATTCTTTTTAAATTTAGCCACAGTAGAGAGTGTCCAGTGATGTCTTTGTGGTTTTCATTTGCATTTTTCTGATGACTGATAATGTTGAGCACTTTTTTGTGTACTTATTGGTCATTTGTATATTTTCCTTTATTAACTATCTGTTCAAGTCTTTTTTCAATTTTTATTGGTTTGCCATTTTTTATAGCATTATAGGGGTTCTTTATATATTCTGCATACAGAACCCTTCTTCAGATATATGAGTTGTGAATATTTCCTTTCAGTCTGTGTTTCATCTATTCATTTTCTTGACAGGGTCTTTTGATGGGCAGATGTTTTAGTTTTGAGAAAGTCCAATTTATTGATTTTTAAATTTGTTTTCTGATTTCTGTGTCCTACTTAAGAAATCTTCGCTGTCCCCCAAACTGTGAAGACATTGGCTCATGTTATCTTCCAGGATAGTACTTTCCAATAGAATTTCTATTTGTCCTATCCAATATTGTAGCCTTTAACTATCTATATTGGTGGGTAAGCATTTGAAATATGACTTGTTTGACTGAGAAATCAGATTTTAAATTAAATTTCTTTTTAATAAATTTAAATTAAAATTTTCATGGCCACATGCGGTTAGTAGTAACTATGTTGGACAACATAGTTCTAAAAGCTTTATAATTTTAATTTTACATTTGTATTTACACTCCATCTTAAATTATTAATTTACTTATTTGAAATAGTGGTAGAAATTCACTTTTCTCTTCATTTGTTTATCCAGTTGTTCCAGTACCATTAAACTGTGTTATCAAAAACAAATAGCTGTCTATGTATTAGTCTATTTCTGGACACTATTCTGTTCCATTGATTTATTTGTCTGTCTTTATATTCAAATACAATATTGACTTGATTACTGTAAGTTTGTATCTCTGCCTTACAATCAAACAGTGTAGCTCTGTCAATTATTATTTGAGGTTGTTCTGGCTTTTCTAATAAATTTTAGAATCATTTCTTCAGTTTCTGTAAAAAAAGTCCTTTTGGAATTTTGATTGGGAAGTCATCCATAGAACTGATTTAAAAAAGAATTCTAAGAAACCCCTTTTTATGGCCTCTATTTCACTTGCTCCCATTCACCATTTTTTTAATCAAGGAAGTATTAAGTTACATTCTCAAGACCACGGCAGGGCTAGGATTTTAACCTAGATATATCTGATTCCTCAACTTGTACTTTTCATCACAAATTTTCTTGTCCACTTATAAAGAGATAATTTATTGCAAATGATCAATTTTCTTAGAGGAATAATTTCAAGGGAGATGATATATATAAACATATATATAAATATATAAAAATATGTAAATATATCAAAATGTCAGTTATTATTATTCTTGCAATGTCTATAATTTTATCCCACATCCTTCTCCCATTCCACATAGCAGCATAATTTCATATCCTGTTACACAGAAACAATTTGAACTATACTCATGGTCTTTTAGTTTCTCCTCCTATACCCACGTGCAACCATACATAACTACTTTCATTTACGCCCTCTTCTTTCCCGAGTTGATGAAGAGATTGTTTATCCTGCCTCCTTCCTGCTCACTTCTACAGAATACACACATGCAAATTAGATTTCATCAACATTTAAAACTTTTTCTTTTCAAAATACACTGTTAAGAAAATAAAAAGTCAAACAATACAGTGGAAAAAATATTTGCAAAGCATATATAGAACACAGACTTATATCTAGAACGTGCAGAGAACACTTAACCCCTCATTAATATAGGACAAACATCCCAATAAACAAAAGGATTTGATAAACAGTCAAAAAAGATTTGAACAGTCACTTTACTATAGAATATATAGAATATTCTATACATGATAGATACATGATATGATAATATATGATAATATATAATAACATATGATCATGTATATACATAATATGATGAACGTGGTGTACATAATATATATTCTATGGTGTGTATATATATAAATTCTATGATATATATAAAATAAACATTTAAAAATGCTCAACAAATTTAGTCATTTGGGAAGTGCAAGTTAAAACCTTGAAAAAATCCCAGTACACATGATTAAAATATCTAAGATTAAAAAGATTGACTATAGCAAGTGTTAGGGAGGATGTAGAACAACTGGAACTCTCATCCATGTACAATGACGCAACCACCCAAGAAAACAGGCTGGCAGTCTCTTAGCAAGTCAAGCATACACTCAGTCATTCCGCTCCTATGCATTTACCCGGGAGAAATTCGCATACTCATTCAAAGGCCTGTACGTGACTATTCAGAACAGCTTTCTTTGTAATAGACAAAAAGTGGAAACAACCCCAATGCCCATCAATATCTAAAAAGATAAACACATTATAGTATATTCATGCATTTCCCAGTAGTGATTTCATGACCTAAAACTTAAAACAAACACAGAAACAAACAGACTTATATGACTTGGTCAAAACAAAACCGAAGGTGACAGCTTAAGTTTGGGATATTTCTCCTGCAGCTGGCCTGATATGCTCTTATGGACTGGCAAACTCTTACGCTCTGAGATGCTGGTTTGGCGTCTCCCTCTGGCAATATTCCTACTCCTTGATCCCATAACAAAGATTATCACTGCCTGCTTTGGACCACTATTTTAGAGCCTATTTATTATATTGAGTGACTGACAATTTTGTCACAAAGACTATATCTTATTTGTCTTTGCTTCTATTTCTCTAATTACAAACATAAATAGATAAATGTGTGAACACTTATAGAAAAGATACCCCAAGTGTTTTAGAGGTGAGCGTGTGGCTGTGTGTAACTGAGCTGCCCCTTCTGGCCTGCTTAGATGCATTAAGTTTGGCTCAAATTTTGCAGGAAAGATATGGATTGAACTTTAAACAAAATATATTCTAGAGTCGGGCGCCTGGGTGGCTCAGTCATTAAGCAATTGCCTTCGGCTCAGGTCATGATCCCAGGGTCCTGGGATCGAGTCCCACATCGGGCTCCCTCCTTGGGGGGAAGCCTGCTTCTCCCTCTCCCACTCCCGCTGCTTGTGTTCCTGCTCTCGCTATCTCTGTCTCTGTCAAATAAATAAATAAAATCTTTAAAAAATATATATATTCTAGAGTCTAAGAGATTGTTTCCTTGAAACAGGACATCTTGTGAAGGTCAGAGCAATAAAGAATTCTGAAACAGAAGAGTGGTCTTGTAAAATCCAAGGTGATAAATGTCATTAAAAAACCAACTGGTTCTTCCAGCCTGCCCCTGTGGGCTGTGTCTTATCAACATCCCAGGGCTCTGGTTCTTTTCCAGTGGTACAATGGGTAACTGCTAACATTTGGCTTAATAATTTGACTTCTAACCTATTGAGACACAGTTTGTTTTGAGAGTCTGATGAAAATTAGGGAGCCTCTTTTTAGCAAAAGATTTTTCTAGGTATGCCCACAATTTTATACATAATATTGGGGACTTTGGTTTTCTACAAGCCATCATGGTAAGAACTCTGCATCAAATATTAACAGGGTAATAACCCATTAGGATAATCAGGAACATTTAGGAGAATTTATTAACAAAGTGTATTATATTGTGGTGACTGATGTAACAAATTACCACAAACTTGGTGCATCAAAACAAGAGGAATTTATTCTCATAGTTTTGAAGGTCAGAGGTCCAAATCATATCTTTGGACTGAAATCAGGGTGTTGGCAAGGCTACTTTCTGGAGGCTCTAGGGGAGAATCTGTTCCTTGCCCTTTCCAAAGTGGCTGTTGGCATTCCTTGGCTTGTGGCTATATCACGCCAGTCTCTGCCTCCACGGTCACATTGCCTCCTCTTCTTCTGTCTAAGGACATCAGCTGGATAATGCAGGATGATCTTTTCATCTCAAGATGCTTTACTTAGTCACATTTGCAGGCACTTTTTCCTTATAATATTTATATGCCACTCAGAGGTTTCAGGGATATCTTTGGGTAGCCATTATTCAGCCTACTACACAAAGGAACTATTTACAAAATGGGCAAGGTCTAGTAGGAGAACCACATGGGGGTAGTCCAGAAACCACTGGTCATGAGTAGAGCCTCTGCTTCAACCCTTAGGCCTGAAGGGACAAGAGGAAGTGAAGTTCCTGGGACCTGGCAGCACAGAGTCATGGAGAGAAGGCTCCTTGAGAGGAACAGAGTGCTCCCTCCCTCCCCACTCCCCACCACCAAGATTTAAGGAACACCACCAGCTTGAGGCAAATTTGAAAGGAAGGAGTCAGTGGAATTATATCCTGACAACACTACCTTCTCTCCCATCTGGTTTCCCATCAGTTGAAGCCAACTGGAAGTCAGTGAGGCACAGGTACCCACTGATTGAGTCTATACAGGTTAAACTCTCACAGAGAAGAGCAGGGTAGAGAAGTATGGAGAGTGGATCTAGAGGGGCAAATGAAAGATACTCAGCACTCAGTAACTGGCCCACAGGGGAGCATCATCCGTGAACAATTTTCAGGTAATTTCTTTCCTTATAGAAGTGTCAGCTTTGAGCATCAGAGCACTTGAAGAACCAAGTCTTTCTCTAGGTATAGCTCCTCAAAGTACCTGCCGTTGCTATGAAGACAAACTGGAGTTCTGTGAAAGCAGGGATTTTGTCTATTTTGTTTACTGACTCAGACCTAGAACAGTTCCTGGAACATAGTATGTGTCTATAAATCCATATATAGTCTATTTGTTGAATAAGTGGAACAGAAATATAGTGTACAAATACCTGATGGTCACCCTCCATATTGCTCCATACTCCCTACTGGGCGTTTGTTTCTTCTCCTGCCCTCTTGGCTCAGTACAGCTGCAGTTGCTCCATGAGACTTTGCTGCTCTACACTCCAAGGAGATAGTCCTTTGGTAATGACACGATTCCCCTCTACACTCATATGCCTATTGTGGGCCTCGTTCTCTTAGCTCCATTGAGCACACCTGCCTAATTCAGGTAGATTCAGGTGCTTTTAGAATTGATTCCATTAAATGAAATCTTTGAAAGAAACAGAAAGAAGGTAAGTTCACTTATAGGGCTTTGTGTGACTACCTTCCTCTTGGAATTCTGTAAGGAACAAATACAGGAATTGGGTTTGTTAAGCTTATCGGCAGAAGCCTGTGGAGGGGGATTCCCATGGTGCCAGAGTCTGGAAAGGGACCTAGGAAAGGAGCTGCCTCTGAAGGAACAGTGTTGCAGAGGCTCACATGGCAGATTCAGCAGGGCATTTGCCTCCTGGTAGTCAGGATGCTCCTGAAGGCAACTGTGGGGCTGACAGAAAGCTTACATGCCACTGGGTCTCTGTGATGCTGCCAAGTCTCTTCAGGTATTTGGGACCATTAGCGCTCAGCTGCCTCCATATCACCCACTTCGGTTTCCAAGGAGTTGCAGACTTTTGGAGGTGGAAGATGGGGAACCCGTTTTGGTAACCTGCACTGCCATCATCCTCAAGATAAATATCTTAGAATATTGAAGACTTTGTGATAGATCCTCTTTCTAACTGCCTAAGGGCCTCCTCCACATCTATCCTTTCCCTCACTTGTAAAATACTCCTCAAAATGAGGCCAATTGTTTTATGTCATTCAGCATCTGTGTATTAGTGTTGCCTACCCCTTCTGCCTCAGATGGGGTGTCCGTCAATTTAATTGGGATGATGGTTTAACAACCAAGACATTTGGGCAATCCTATATTTTTTCTTGACCTAAATTAATTAATAAACTTTCACTTTTATATATTAGGAAGTAGTGTATTGCAACAGACATACATCCCCAATGACACACATCAGAGTTTCACCTAACACTGAACACTTAGCCCATTCTTAAACATAATCCATCTTTCTGAGGATTATTACTTCTCTTAAATTTTAATATCACCCATAACCAAACATGGTACCTGCCCTTACTCCTGACCCTCACCTAAATCCCAATCTTAACCTGTTCCTGAGTGAGTAAATGAATGAGGGCAGAAATGAGTGAATTGATCGCCAAGCCTAAAATTCTACATGGACATGGACTCTGACCATCACTTTCAGAGGGGCTGCTTAGCTGGGTTCATAGATGTCGATTTTGGCAACAAGTTTTTGAAGGACAAAAAGATGGACTTCGTATTCAATGCAATGATTTCCAGATTTAAAGAACCTTTTTCTCCAAAAGGCCAAAGAAGGGTCAGGGCAGCAATACATTCCTTAAACAGAAAAGTAGTCTTGTAGACAAATCCAGGATGATAAATGCCACTCAGAGGTTAACTTAATTACTCTTCCAGCCCGACCTTGACATCTTTTCCTGCCCAGTATTGCCCTTGATTCAAGAGGACTTGTTTTTCCCATTCAGTGTTTGGCATACCAATTATATGTATAAATTTCTACACTAGAAACTAAACCCCATTATTCCAGGCCTTTTTGAATTCAGTAATTATTTTTGAAAATCTGAGGAAAGTCACTTTCTCCCCAGAAAAATGCACATAAATACATATACACATAATTTGCTTACCATTTCATGGATTTTAGTGATCTAAGGACCCCATATTTAGACGCCATAAATTAGAGATATTACCTACTTAGGTAACTGGCCCCAGAAAGGGAGTCTATTAATGGAACATTCTCCAGGTCAGTTCTTCTTGTTCTGAAAATGTCAGTTCTGGGCTTGCTTTCATTCACTGAATATTCTTGAATCTCTTACATCTGTGGTCACCTGGGCACCATGTCTTTAGGTAATCTATAGCAGAAGCATCGTGAACTATTTTTTTTTAAGATTTTATTTATTTATTTGAGAGAGAGACTGAGAGAGAGAGCATGAGAGGGGGGAGGGTCAGGAGGGTCAGAGGGAGAAGCAGACTCCCTGCCGAGCAGGGAGCCCGACGTGGGACTCGATCCCGGGACTCCAGGATCATGACCTGAGCCGAAGGCAGTTGCTTAACCAACTGAGCCACCCAGGCGCCCCACATCGTGAACTATTTAGACTGCACTTACTCGAGGCTCCCCATTAGGTTAACTCTGCAGAGGGGCATTAGATTTGCTTTCCAGAAACAGATGTTGCATGGGTGAGATAATTAAATCAGTAGGTGGTCAGATTCTTGCAGCTGCTAAGCACCTCATATCCATGCGGATTTGTAGGCTGCTTTCTGTCCTCATATACAGATACACACCCACTATGAGGTGCTCATACTTGAACAAGAACACTTTAGATTCATTTATGCTGTGTCATGCACTCCACTAGAATAAATAAGGTAGTAATTACACTTATGTTATGGCTTAGAAAACTGAAGTATTGATCATACAGTGAATTTCCCAAAAATGCACCACAAATTTATGATAGCTAAGATTAACACTCTGCTTCCTGGCATCTCAGAATCATTACCTCTTTCACTAGTGTTCCTAGCTGTGATCTGGGCCTCTGGCCCTTGACCACCCAGCCCACCTCTGTCCCAGAGGGCACCACAATTCCTCACCGTCATGCCGTCTGAGAGAAGGTCTCAGCTGTGCTCCATCTCACCCCCACCTCACGCAAACTCCAGGCCTGGCTCCTCTACCTCCACTGGGCAGTTGCTTGAGCCCACAAGTTTCAAATTCCTTTAGTTTTCTTGCACAATGACAGTATTCCCTTTCTCTGGAACTCAGGAACAGAGTTCCACTCCTTAGCTGTTCCCTCACAGCATGCCTCATCACTGCTGGTCTCTGTAGCTCTCGGTCTACTTTCATGCCCTCATCTTTCCTCCAAGGCAACCATTCTATTAAGACACATCTATTTTGTTGGTTGGTTTGTTTGTATGTGTTTTATAAAATGCATATTGGGACACCTGGGTGGCTCATTCGTTAAGCATCTGCCTCCAGCTCAGGTCATGATCCCAGGGTCCTGGGATCGAGCCCCGCATCGAGCCCCGCATCGGGCTCCCTGCTCTGCAGGAAGCCTACTTCTCCCTCTCCCACTCCCCCTGCTTGTGTTCCCTTTCTCTCTGCGTCTCTCTCTGTCAAATAAATAAATAAAATCTTTTAAAAAAATGCATATGGTTTTGTGCACTTGTTTTTAATGTATATGAGTGGTATTGTGTTATTAGTGTGCTAAGTTAAAGTAATTGAGTGGCAATGACAGATAACCCCCCAAATTTTAGTGACTGAACACAGTAAAATTTCTTGTTCACACAATGGTATAATGGAGATGTTGCTGGATGGGTGGTTCTCCTCCAAGTAATGATTCAGGAATCCAGGCTCCTTCCCTCTTATAGCTCCACCATCTCGCACAGGCTCTCCCTGTTATGTGGAGGGCTGCTCCATTCAAAACAGCTAGAAAGGGAAAGGAACATGAAAGATCACCAGGTGTATGTGGATATATTGTCTGTAATCCACCCTTTTACCCTCAGAGTTTCAGGCACAAGTGCTCATAAAGGATTTCTTCTTTGCCACTAATTCTTCATTCACCATAGATGCTGGGCCCAAGCTCTACAGAATACATAGACAGATTCTGAAGTGCAAGGCTTTTCCAGAAAATACCCAGTGGCTGAACAAACTTTCATTCATGATTTGTCTTTAAACATTAATTCATTCAACAAATATTGCTCTGAGCTCATCTCTTTGCCAAGTCCTATACTAAGTTCCTTTGAGGAGAAAAAGGCAATTTTTTTGTGGCAATTGTACATATAAAAAAAGAAGCAAAACCAAGGCAAAGCAACAAAAAAACCCAAGCCAAACAACAAAACAAAACAACAAAAACATGGTTTAATGAAGGTATTACAAAATGCTGCCTCTGCTTAGAAGAGGGTGTAACTAATTTTGAAGAAAGCGTCAGAGAAAGGGTGATATTTATTGCATTTAATTGGGGAGCAAAGAGGGAAGGACATGGTGGAAATAAAGAATAATGTTCCCCAAAGCTTGAAAAAGCACAGCAAGTCAATGGGCATGGCGGCAGCATCGGGGGCAGCCAGGTTAGCAGTCTGGACTTTATCCAGACTGGAATCACATTCAGGCTTTAGAAACAGCATAAGAGTTCAAGTGCAGTTTTGTAAGTGAGTTGAAAGTTGTATGCTGAAATTTCCTCATTTGCAAAATTCCTTTGACAGTAATTCCTGATTTCCATCTGGCAGTCTCATTGTGAAGCTCAAATAAAATTATAGAAAGTTCTCTTGTACAGTTTAAAGTTGTTTACAGCCAAGAATTTTTATTATAGTTTGTATCCCTCATTGGGAAATATGCTACCCAGGTGAGCCTTTGGCTATTATTACAAACTCCTACATGTTTTATTAATTTTTATCATATTATGTTTTCATGTCTTTTTTCTCTTAGCTCTATAACTCTCATCTTATGCAGCATGAAACAAACATATCAACATATAGCGTGTATCAATTTACATCTTCGTTTGTTAATTAGCCTTTAAAATAACTGATAATGACCATACCAATAGATAAACATAGTCTTTGGGACTTGGTGGTCTGTAAAAAAAGAAAAAAAGAAAAACTCCGCTAATTGAGAGGATACTTTAACAATAGAAACTCAGTGGCTGTGTCAGGGGTTTGAGCCAGAACACACAGGACCTCCATTTTCACAAGATTTGTCAGAGCAAGCAGAGGATCCCAGAAAGACCACACAGTAGAAATTAAGAAATATAGGGATAGAAAGTTCATTTTATACAATTAAAGATACACATATAGAGCATTGTTATATATTATTCACAGTTAAAATACATGTTTTTAGAGGTGTGGAAATGGAAATATATATACTAAGTTTAAGATAGTGGTTGCCTACAAAGGGAGAGTGGTACTTATGATCACAGAATAAGTGGGACTTTGAATGTATTTGTTTTGTTCTATAAAAAAGAAACTTGAACCCATATAACAAAACAATTGTCGGTTGTATAAGGTGATTGTTTAAGTTTTCATTAAATTAGTTGTGGTTCTAAGATTTCTTAAAAAGAGATTAGCTTTTAAGTAGGTTGCAGAACAAATGAATAGAGTATTATGGTGTTGATTTTGTAAAAAAGATATAAAGCACAAAAAATACACAGTGATATATTTGCAGTGTGTCATTTTTGGATGGTAGTATTTTGCAGGTAGGTATTTTTCCCTTTATGCTTTGAATAGCAATAATTACAAAGTTAAAATAAAATTACTAAAAAATAGTGATTAAGTTATGTTTCCACAAAACACGCAAGTGGTAAGTCCAGGAAGTCTGACTTGAGAGTATATAATCTTAAATGCATCCTTTTACCACCTTGTGACAAAAGGCTTCTGGATCTTTTCTATCTTCTTCATTCCTACTACCTTTTCCCTATTTGAGACTTTAATAACGTCTCTCCTGAGGAGTAACAATAGCCATGTAACTAGCTTTCCCATTTCTACCTCATTCTCTCTAATCCACCCTGCACACAGTTGCTAAGTTGTCTTTCTGAAGAGTTATTCTCTTTGCGCCACTTCACTTCCCATAGTCTTCAAGAGAAATTTCAAATCTACCAGAAAGTACATGAGCACCTTCTTGGTCTTATTTTTGCGTTAAGCCCTTGCCTTCTATCTCTTGCAACTTTTCCACCTGGACTCTTTTCTCCAGACATAGCAATTCTCCTAGAGCACAATGATATGAGTGAACTGCTGCCTCCCCTTATAATATATAAGGTCCCCACCCAGCACCCCCTACCCCTTCAGCCTGGCTGACTCCTGGCCATCTTTTATAGATTAGTTCTTTTATGGAAAGTGTTTACTGAGCAATCTCAGCCATTCTTAGCTAAGATAGTGGCAACTCTTCTGTTATCCTGCAGCCAGTATCCACATTCCTATGCTTATCCCTCTGAGATTAATCACTGATTTTTCTGTCTCTCTGACCTATCCTAGTACTTGAGTATCTGATGCTGAGGCTGTGTTTTGTATTTTTCTGAATGAATGAATATGTTTTGCTTTCTTGCTACCTCCTTAGACTGGACTGAGAAGACCGCCCCCTGAAACCCTTGGTCCAGGAATACTGGGCAAACTTGCTGGGGAGACCTTCTTGCATTGAAAAAGCCAGCTCTGCATGACTCAGCTTCTGACGGCTCTTGCTTCAGATCCTTCTAGCTTCTGCAGTACATGAGAGAGGTGACCTACATTCAGAATCACTTTATAATTCAAGAATTAAACACAAATGTGTAATAGGAAAAGAAATTATCTCAGTATAGGGAAACATCAGTTTTCAGGAAACCAAGATAACAAAAATGAAGGATTGAAGAAGCAAGACCTGCTGACAACAACAGCTGAGAAAGTAGGACAGTTTAGACAAACTTTCTTGGAGGAAAAGGGCAGTCAGTGAATCTGGAATTTTCTACCTTTCCCACATAGCTTTTTATCTGAAAATGACACTTTTTGACTATCACAAGGATATTCATTCATCCTCCAGTCACCACCATGGACACCAAGCCCAAGGTTGGGAGAGGCAAGTGTCCCCAGTGAACATCCAGTAGCTGAATACATTTTAGTCTCAGGTGCATTCTTGCATTCATTCATTCAGGCTTTCCTCCTTTAAGAAACATTTGTTTTAAACCTTTGCTCTTTGCCAAATCTCAGGCTTGGCTCCGGAGATTTAGGTATAATCAAGTGTCAGTCTCTGCCACAGAATTTACTTCTCCCAGCTTTTTAAAGTATGGCAAAGAAACACATAACACAAAATTCACCCTTCCAGCAATTTCCAAGAGTACAGTACAATATTGTGGACCATATGCACATTGTGTAAGAGATGCCCAGAAACCAACCACCCCACTACCATCCTGCGTGATTGAAGCTCTACACCCACCCAACAAAAATGCCCCTACTGCCCTATGCCTGGTCTCTGGTACACCATTTCTGTTTGATTATATTAGATACCTCATATAAGAGGAATCATGTGGTATTTGTCCTGTAACTGGCCTGTTTCACTTAGCACAGTGTCTTCCAGGTTCATCCATGTTGTAGCATATGACAGGACTTCCTTTTTCTTAAGGTTGAATAATATTCCATTGTATCCATCCATTGATGGATATTTAAATTCTTCTACCTCTTGCTTATTATGATTAATGATACTATGAACATAGCTGTGCAACTACCTCTTTGAGATTTTTTTTTTCCAATTCTTTTAGATATATATCCTAAAGCGAGAATGATGGATCATACAGAAATTCTGTTTTTAAATTTTTGAAGAACCTCCATACTATTTGCTACAGTGGCTCAACCATTTTACATTCCTACCAACAGTGCACAATTTCTCTACATCCTCGCCAACCGCTGACACTTGTCTTTTTTTTTTTTTTTGATAAAAAAGGTAAGAGGTGTCTCATTATGGTTTCGATTTGCATTTTCTCTGATGATTATGTTGAGCATATTTTCATATGCTTGATGGCCATTTGTATTATCTCCTTGGAAAAATATCCTTGCCTGTGAGAAGTATTTCAGTATTTTATATACTTGAGTGATTTTTTACCACAACTCTATGAAGTAGGTGTTTTTATTATTCCTGTTTTTTTAGGTAAAGAAACTGAGGCACAAAGAAGTTGAATAATAAATTCCTTTAACTTTACAACAACCTTATTGGAATAATTACCTAAGGCAGGTATTGTTACTATAATTAAAGTTAAGGAAACCAAGCCAAAGAGTTCTTAAGCAATTTGCCTACGGCCATGAAGCATAAATCTTCCTTCCATGATATTGTGATTAATAATGGATAAAATCTAAAACTTTTTAGTACTTTCACTTTGTATAGATTCTTCTTCTGAAGACCTTTTTTAGGCAAAGATGTCTCTGCAGAAAGGACAAAGATCACTGAGCATTAGCAAAGTAAGAATGCACACTACTGATCTCTTGATTTATAGAAAGAGATATACATGCCCATTATTCATGAAGCAGAAGAGAACTTGGACCTCTGATATATGCTATGGTCTTGTGTTAGCTTCAAGATCCCCCAGGCCATAACACCCATACTTGTGGACAACTCTTGCTGTGGATTTCCTCTCTACAGGAAGGGATCCATGAGCACATTCATGGCTACTCCAACTCTTGGTCCAAACTTCCTGAGGCTGAAACCTAATCCTGCGGTGGGCACAAGGGAGGAGCCTAGACTTAGATTAAACAGGCTCCTGGAAGGGTGCTAATGTGAAGACTCAAGCAATATTCTAAAGGAAATGGTCTGGGATCGTAATCTTTGATTTGATATGCTAGGTTGGGTTCCATCACAGAAGCAAGACATAGTGCAATGTGAGCATAATGCTGGAGCAGGTAAGCAGCCACATGATCTTTATGCTCTCCTATTGCTCCAGGGTTCTTCACGTTCCCAGTAATGGTAATGAGCTGGTCCTGCAGGAGTACTAAGTGGCCTCAGCTGGTAAGATCAAAGGGCTTCTAAACCCTGGAAACAGGGGTAATGGTATTGACTCTACCTAGTAGTTCAGGGGCTGAAAGGGAATGTGACTGGGGGTTTAGTTGCCAAGAGGCAGGTTTTCAATTGAAGGTTGTTGGATCAAAACCTGGAGAGTGTTTCTGGCAAAATATGGAATTATCTCTTGCCTGGTTTGGTAAAAAACTTTTGAATTGGTCTCTGAACCAATCCCTTCTTTATACACCCATTGGGACCACCTACATGTAACATGTAACTTTTCTGCTTAACGCTCTTTAAAGATGTCCATTACCAATAAGATAATGTCCAATTTTCTTAGCATGACACATGCATCTCTTCATGATCTGACTTTTACCAAGATTTCCAGCTATAAATATCACCAATCTCCATGTTATGATTTACTCTTTAGTGATATCAATTTGCCTGAGGTCACCCAGTCTGCTATGTTCTTTTTCCTTTTCAAACTTATATTCACATTGCCATCTCTGCCTGCCCTTTCCCTTTGTTTTCTAGCTATCTCTCTCATACCCTTGCATTTTGAATTCTGATGTCACCTCATTCAAGAGCATCTCTTTATCTCAACTTCTTCCTCCATGACTACCACAGTTGTTTGTCTTCTGTGATCCAATACTCCTCCCTGTGCATATATATGCTATTGCAGTAGCTATGAGCTATCCTGGTACAGGGTAAGTACCAATAAATATGTGTGGAATTGAATTAGCATTGCTTATTCTCTTTAATTTCTCCTTGGGATATTGATAGCTTGTGCCTAGCTAAAACTGGATTCAAATATCAATGCATGGTAATGAGCTTCTTCTACTCTAGATGTGCCATGTTCACCCCAATGACATGGACCCTTCTTGGAGCCTCTTACTCCTCCACCAGGTGCTGGTCCTCGTGGAGCCTTTTCCAGAGGCTTATTAACTTTGTGAGCAGTATGTTGAGTGCCCACTCCTTGTCATCTGCTCCCAGGGTTCAGAGTTGTGGGTGACATCTATCTATATATTGGCTTGGTTGACAATCAGTCCATTTCTTCTACTTTTCCTGAACTTGTGAAGAGGACTGGTCCCTGATCTCTGTTCCTTGGGAGTTCATGTCAACCACTTTTTGCCCATGACAGAAAGGGACCTATATCACTCTACCTGGCTACCATAACAAAATACTACAGACTGCATGGCTTGAACAACAGAAATTTATTTTCTCATAGTTCTGGAGGCTGGAAAGTACAAGATCAAGGTGCTAACAGGGTTCTGTTTCTGGTGAGGATCCTTTTCCTGGCTAGGAGATGCCTGCTTTGTCCTCACATAATCTTTCCTCTGAGCTTGTGTGTGTGAGTGTGTGTGTGTGTTTGAGAGAGAGAGAGAAAGAGATTTCTGGTGTCTCTTCTTATAAGGACAGTAATCCTATCAGATCATGCCCCCACTCTTATGACCTCATTTAACCTTAATCACTTCCTTGGAGGCTCCATCTCCAAATACAGGCACATTGAGGGTTAGGGCTTCCACATTCAGTTGAAGGTGGGGGACACAAACATTCCATCGATAACATGGCCAATTTTCAGAAGTCTGTGCAATGGTAATCATAAAGCTGAGCTGCCGTGAGAGCTGACCTGTGAATATTAATCAAAATAAGAACTGAAGTCAGAGCTAGAGACAAGCCAGTCCTAAGCATGGAGTTTGGTGAGCCATGAACTTAACTATTAATGGGAGCAGGGCAGGAGAGAGGAAGATAAAATTTGGATTTCATGACATATATAAACTCATATTTCTGTACCAACTTTGTTGAGTATGACTGGGCTGGCCTGTCTACTACTTTATAGGTGTGGAAATTGAAAGCACATCTTTTTAATGAATGGCATGAGAACATTGTCACGTCTCTACTGATAGTTCAGTTCAAGTTCTTTAATATGTGACTAGATTGATAATTAGGAG
Organism: Mirounga leonina; assembly: GCF_011800145.1. Classification (NCBI taxonomy): domain Eukaryota; kingdom Metazoa; phylum Chordata; class Mammalia; order Carnivora; family Phocidae; genus Mirounga; species Mirounga leonina. The sequence continues at coordinate 28,950,838 of NW_023270415.1, read as the reverse complement.
CATGGAATCAGTGTATTTGTGCTGAGAAAGCAGACCTGAGCAATGGATCTAAAAGAAAGTATCAACTAGGCTGTCCTGAAGTCTAACTAGGGGGAAAAAAAGATTCCAAGAAAAGAGGTCTAGAGTACATACAATCAAGAAAGAACATCACTTTATTTCTCTTATATTTGGAAATTGTAACAGTAGGTCTGACTTTTTTTTTTTAACCTAACCTTATTTTTTAAACCTTATTTTGTCTTTTCTTTGATTTATTTAGAATAAAGATGTTTATGGTAACAGCTCAGTTGACATTATTTTAATGATTGGAATTCATGCTTCAATTTCTCATACAAACTCTTGTCCTTTGTTCATATGTCCTCAGTTTTATTATTATTATGGACAATTATAATAAAGATGCAAGCAGTGTCTACCATACCGGACATTTCCCTCAATGTAGAAAGTTCTATTGGACAGTGTTGCTATAGACAAAGTAATGCTGCACTGTGTGTTAGGAGGTCTGGGTCCATTTCTCAGTTCTATAACTTACTAGCTTTAGCAACATTGGACTTCATATCTATAAACCTTAGTTTCCTCATCTAAAAAATGGAAATAATAATGATAACCTCCTTTGGAAGGTTTGGAAAACTGAAAACAGTCAGCAGAAGTGATTGGCATGTTATAGATGTTTTATCAATTACATTACTCAGTGGTTAAAAGCATGTTCCAACTCTGGAGCCAGACTATGTAAATTTGAATCTTGGTCTTGATACTAACACTTACTGGCTCCGTGACCTTGGTCAAATTACTTAATGTTTCTGTGTTTCAATTTCTTCATCTGTAAGTTGAAGATTATAATAGTAACAATCTATAGGATTTTTAAGAGGACTGAATATCTAAATACATGTAAAGCTCCTAGAACACAGTAAGTACTCAATAAATATTAAGAAGGACAAGGCAATGATTAGTTCAGAATATATTAGAATATTCTTGATATTTAAACCATTTAGAATCGGGATTCTTTTTTTTTTTTTTAAGATTTTATTTATTTGCGAGAGAGATAATAAGAGACAGAGAGCATGAGAGGGAGGAGGGTCAGAGGGAGAAGCAGGCTCCCCGCCGAGCAGGGAGCCCGATGCGGGACTCGATCCCAGGACTCCAGGATCATGACCTGAGCTGAAGGCAGTCTCTTAACCAACTGAGCCACCCAGGTGCCCTAGAATCGGGATTCTTAACCTACTGTATTTTTAGATGAACTTCAGAGAACCCATGTACTCTGAGTTTAAATAAATTTAAATGCATATGCGTTATGTGCATATTTCTGGATATCTGGTGTTCATCCATTTCTTGACCTGAGACCAACAAAAGAAGTAAGGGCTGTTTAGAAGGGCTTTTTTTGGTTGTATCCAAGGGAATCCTTTATCCAATGTTGATCTGCTCTCAGCAACTCACTCTCCCTGATGACTTTCCTGACAGTAGGGTTTATACTTGGCGTCTGGGTTCTGAGGAATACAAGAAAATTACTTTCCCACAAATTAGATATTTCACTTCAGTTCTCTGAGCTTCAGGCTCTTCATCTATAAACTGGGGATGTGGACATGATAACTGTTCAATAACACTGGAAATCTAACATGTTATGATCCCACCACAAATGAAGTGCTGTTACTAAAATGGTCACTATATCAAGGACATTGGACAGATTTTAAGTAAAAGCTAGACCAATATTGCTGTATTAAGTCTTTTTTTTATCATTAAACAGAAAATCTAGAGCAAGGAGCCCCTTAAACATAGCAGGTCTTTGAGCAGAGAAGCACCGCTTGCTGCTTAGCAACCTCCCAGGCTGCAGAGTGCAAATAGAAAACTGCAGGACAGCTGAGCAGTTTCCAGAGGCAAAAACGAGGCAGCTCAGGGTTTTTTCTGTAGAAGGGATGCTTTAGGATACAATAAAGCATTGCCTAGACAATGCAGCCGAGTTTTGGTCATAGGCAAAAATCTCTGTTAGCTGCACTGTGAGGATGTGGTGAACTGAAGTGTGACATCCTTTTTAGCACAAATGAATTTGGAAGAATTTGAGTCTGAGATCTATGGTAAACAGAGACAGTTCTGCAGCCAATAACCAGCCCTAAATGTTTGCACATATGTGATTCTAATTTTTTATCACAAAATATTTGTATATAGCAACAACCATTATTTTTGAGCCAAAAGATCTATAAAGTATGTTATTTTTTAAAATGTAGGTTTAAATAGAAAATCCTTTGAAAGACACATCTGTAGTCATTTTGTTGAAAAATGAAATATTTCCATTTATTCTCTTTTTCTTCATACCTGTATATGCCTAAATTATCTTTTCTCTATATCACAGTATGCTTCATTAAGAAACCACTTTTCCTTTTTTGTTGTTCCTGCTAACAATTCTGAATGTTTGTAAGTAAAATTCCATCATAGGGTAAAGATGCAGAGAATCTAATTATTTTCTAATCCAGATGAAATTTGTAAACCACGTATCATCTGCCAGTCTTATAGTGGCAGGATGGATATATATATATATATATATATACACACATTATATGTGTGTATGTATGTATGTATATATATATATAAATTTGAAGGAAAAGGAAGGAAGATTTCTGGTCTTGGAACTTTTCTATAAACTTTTCTCATCATGATTTCATTCTCAGCCAATATTACTGACCCAAATATTTCTAAGTGACAGATTGTTCTGTCTCAGACATGAAATGTAAATTGCTTTCCCTCTACTGAGTCAGGAGTCACACAAAATCTTTTCTGAAATTCCTATTAAGACCATAGTTGTCATTCATCTCTGATTATATATAGTGTGTGTTTGCCTTTCATTTGACCTCTATCCCTGTTAGATTCAGGATTTCACTTTTTTCTCAGTATCACTAATAATAGCCTTAGTTTACCGGTGACTATCAAACATAAGCCAACCACAGGGGCCAGAGGAAACAGAGGAAGTGCCCAGAGTTACCTGATGCTCTGAGAGTAGCACATATCTCCCCAGACTTTCTAGAGTGGAGGCGAGAAAAAGTAGAGTCAGACTTTAACAACATAAGGAGTGCACAGAACCAAAAGGGTCCCAAATGAAAAATTGCTCCCCCCACCAAAAAAAAAAACTGTTAATTTTCTTCCCTTGCCTCTACCCAGAGAATGGGTCAGGTGGAAGGAGGGAGCTGTTATCTAAAGACTTTGGGAAGTTTTCTAAGTACCATCCAAAGTAATTTTCCTTTCCCCACATCTAGGGGCGTTTTGTCGCCCACATTACCGGAGGGACACATGCAGTGATGTAGGTGTGCCTCATCCCTTCAGCACTGCCTAGATCATAGCCAACACAGCTAGAATAATGCAGATCAAGACCTGGGAATTTAAGGATTGCAAGTTGAGCAAGAAGGGAGGAATCAAAAACTGTTTTCAAGAAGCACAACAGTACTGATTTCACTTAAATGAACCAACATGGGTCAGCTTGGGACACAGATCAGCATAGGACCCGAAGGCAGATCAAAACAATGACTCAGAGCAAGAGCGATGAGAAGGAAGCAGACCACAACTAGGCTTAGAGTTAGAGAGGAAAGGATGTTAGCTACAACTGATGAACAGAGGGTAGATGAAGACAGTTCATAATGCAGAGTAAATTCTTCTCAAGTAATTATTTTCCTTTCTTTTAAAAATGAAATCTCAAATAGAAAATTCTATAGGTTCTTGAGTGAATACCATCAAAGTCCTCATTCTATTCTTTTCCTTGCTCCTTTTCAAGGAGGAGAAACACTAATTTGGGAGACAGATTTCAAGAAATTGTTTGAATTATACTTAGGAGGTGGAATCACTGAAGGCAAATGACTTAGGAAAAGTGGCAGCTCCCTGTGGCCCAGCCGAGTTTGCCAGAGTTCCCTTCTCTAGGATTTCAGGTAAACGTTCCACCTAACAATTGTTCTTTTGAACAGTTTGACATAGGTTTGTTTAAACAAGACAGGTGATTCCATTAGAACTGGGATGAGATCACAATGCTATTATGGTTGTGTTATGCCCAGGGAAGCCCAAAATATATGAACGTGATCCCAGACATAGCAATGCCTCCCGGGAAGGTCTCTGAGAGAAATATTTGGCAAAGAAAGTCAGCGTAACAGTCAATTGATAGGTGGAACTTTTACCTGAAATCCAAATGGTCCACATGGCAAGTTTGGGTCCTAGGTCTCGGGGAGTGGACCAGGTGCTGAGGACTGCTGAGGTGGGCCTGGCATCTGGGTTCATGGCTGCTGGCCGGGAGGCTGGGGCTGCAGGGGCCAGCGTGGTGCTGGGGTAGGCTGGGAGCTTCCATCCTGGGGAGCTGCCTGGAGCCTGGTGGTGCTGGGGTGGACCCAGAGCCAGAGTCTGTGGGAGCCCGCCCTGAACTTGGGGCACAGGAACCACGTGGGGTCCAGTGAGCCAGCCAGCGCTGGTAAAGTGGGTCCTCATTTCATTTTCCTTCTCCCACAGGGAGGGTTTCTCTGTTGGTGCTGGGATGCTGCTGCTGGAGGAGTGCCAGGGATAACGTGAAACTGCCTCGCCTATCTGCTTCAGTGAGTTTTCTTACTCGTACTACCCAGGTGCTATAATCTGTCACCTGGAATCCTTAGCTTCTGTAAAGTTATTTTCAAGAGTGAAGAGTTGTTCCAACTGATGTTTCTGGGAAGAGAGGAGCACTGGAAATTCCTAATCTGTCATCTTGCATCTTGATCATGTCATGTCTCCCACACCAGTTTTCATCGGAGTCTTTCTAATCCAGGTGTAGTTATTTCTCATTGTGGTTTTAATTTTTGCATTTCCCTAATGGCTAATGATGATTCATCTCTGTTCATGTCTTATGCCTATTTTCTAATTGAAAAGTTTTTTTAATTGTTGAGTTTTGAGAGTTCTTTATATATTGTAGATACAATTTTTTTTTGTCAGATATGTGGATTGCAAATATTTTCTCCCAGTCTGTAGCTTATCTTTTTATCCTCTAACATCCAGTTACTGAAAAGTGTATTTTTCCTCCACTGAATTTTCTAGCTCTTATGTCCAAATTCAACTGGGCATGTTTATGTGGCTCTATTTTGGGGTTCTTTATTCCACTATGTAGTAAGTCATCTGCAGAATTATTTCTCTAACTTTCTTCTTCTTTTTAAAAATCGTTTGTTATTCTATTGTTTGCCTATCCATATAAACTTTAGAGTAAGATTTTCTAGATGTACAGAGATCTTGGGATTTTTGGAGAACTTGCATTAAACCTATGTTTCAATTTCTCAATTTGGGAAGAATTTTCATCTTTACTCTGTTGAATCTTCCAATCTATGCACACAACTTGCCCATCTATTCAGAGCTTTGATTTCTTGCATCAGTATATTGTAATTTTTAGCATGCAGATCTTGTATGTACTTTTTCATTTCCTCTTTTTAGTTTTTACTTATCTATTTCATTTTGGGGGAGTGATTGTAAATGGCATCGTGTTTTAAATTTTGGTCTCCACATATTTGTGGCTTGTATATAGAAATATGATCGATAGGAATGTGTTGATCTTGCATTCTGTAACCTTGACAAATTTTGTTTTAAGAGATTTTTTCTTTGTGTGTGTGTGTGTGTAGATTCATCGGTACTTTTTACATAGACAATCATGCCATCTGCAAATAGAGACAGTTGTATTTCTTCTTTTCCAATCTTTATGCCTTTTGTTTAGGAAAGAGTATTTTTGCTCTATGGGACATAACAATCCCTTCAAAGCCCTTCTCATAATGGCTACTCCTGGTAGACAGACATTATGAGTATTACCTAGTTGACTAGGAAGAACTTCAGCCTCTTTTCTTGACTGCATTTAGAGAAAAAGCAATTTCCACAAAATGCTTGAATTGAAGGACAAACGTCAGTCGTTTGCTTCTTCTCACATATTTGTGAGGGCAGATTTATTATTCTGTCAAAAAGGAATCCTGTCATGAGTACTAGCCTACCCTGGCTATGAAGACTTTACCCAAATCCTGAATTAGTCCTTGACTAATGAGTGCCAAGCTCCATTCAGACTAGTGTGTAGGGCTAGGATTAAGACAGCTTGCTGTACCAGATACCTGTTGTGCTGCTCCCATGAAACTTTCTCTGATCCTTTCATGTAGAATTATTCCATCTTTTGTGAGTTCCCATAAAAATATATACCTTTTTGAGAGCCTTTCATCACGTCCTTCCTCTGTCTATCTTTCTGCCTACTCAGGCATATACTTCTCCTCTAATTCTTACTTTTTTCACTGAGGTTATAAGAAAAGGTTCTGTGTCATTCCTGGTTTGTTTTGAAATTTCTGCTAAGACAGAAGCCTGCCTCAAATCCCCTAATCCTTGGTGGAGGCCATATACCTGGGTGAGCCCATTTCCCCCTCACTGATCTCTGTATGAAGCCGCTGGCTTATATCATCAAAGACAAATACACACAACTGCCCTAGAATCAAGGCTATTTTTCTCATCTGCCTATCATCCCCATCAGAAGCAATGCCTCCACCATAAGATTGGGACTCTCAGAAATATAAACTAACCTGTATCAACTCAATGGAGACTGCAATTTGAACCTGTTGACTCTCTTTTTAAAATATTTTATTTATTTATTTTTAGAGAGAGAGAGTGCACTCGTGGGCAGGTGGAGGGGCAGAGGGAGAGGAAAAGAATCTCAAGCAGACTCCATGCTGAGCACAGAGCCCCATATGGGGCTCAATTCCATGACCAAGAGATCCTGACCTGAGCCAAAACCAGGAGTTGGACGCTTCACCGACTGAGTCACCTAGGCACCTCTGAACCAGTTGACTCTCTTTTTAGAAATCAATCTGTCTTGACACATGAAAAAGTGTTCAACATCACTCGGTATCAGGGAAATCCAAATCAAAACCTCAATGAGATACCACCTCACACCAGTCAGAATGGCTAAAATTAACAATTCAGGAAATGACAGATGTTGGCGAGGATGTGGAGAAAGGGGAACCCTCCTACACTGTTGGTGGGAATGCAAGCTGGTGCAGCCACTCTGGAAAACAGTATGGAGGTTCCTCAAAAAGTTGAAAATAGAGCTACCCTACAACCCAGCAATTGCACTACTGGGTATTTACCCCAAAGATACAAATATAGTAATCCGAAGGGGTACGTGCACCCCAATGTTTATAGCAGCAATGTCCACAATAGCCAAACTATGGAAAGAGCCAGGATGTCCATCAACAGATGAATGGATAAAGAAGATGTGGTATATATATATACACACACACACACACACATACATATATAAATATGAATATATATATTGGAATATTATACAGCCATCAAAAAACCTAAAATCTTGCCATTTGCAATGACGTGGATGGAATTAGAGGGTATTATGCTAAGTGAAATAAGTCAGTCAGAGAAAGACAAGTATCATATGATCTCACTGATATGAGGAATTTGAGAAACAAAACAGAGGATCATAGGGGAAGGGAGGAAAAATGAAACAAGATGAAACTGGAGAGGGAGAAAAACCATAAGAGACTCTTAATCTCAGGAAACAAACTGAGGGTTAATGGAGTGGTGGGAGATGGGAGGGATGGGGGGGCTAAGTGATGGAGCCTGGGGAGGATATGTGCTATGGTGAGCGCTGTGAATTGTGTAAGACTGATGAATCACAGACCTGTACCTCTGAAACAAATAATACATTATATGTTAAAAAAGAAGAAGATAGTAGGAAGGGAGAAATGAAGGGGGGGAAATTGGAGGGGGAGATGAACCATGAGAGTATGGACTCTGAGAAACAAACTGAGGGTTCTAGAGGGGAGGGGGTGGAGGATGGGTTAGCCTGGTGATGGGTATTAAAGAGGGCAAGTATTGAATGGAGCACTGGGTGTTATACGCAATGAATCATGGAACACTACATGAAAAACTAATGATGTAATGTATGGTAATTAACATAACATAATAAAAAAAAGAAAAAAACCTAATGATGTAATGTATGGTGACTAACATAACACAATAAAATAAAATTAGAAAAAAGAAATCAATCTGTTTTGATAATTACATTTTTTAAAATTTTATTTTTATTTTATTATGTTATGTTAGTCACCATACAATACATCATTAGTTTTTGATGTAGTGATCCACGATTCATTGTTTTTCGTATTACATTTTTTCTACTTCTCCATAGCTTGCCTATCTCAACAAGGAAAAGAATATCTTTGCCTTAAAAAAAAAAAGTTTCTGGGGTTATGGTGGTTCATTATCCGCACTCTATTAAGGCAAAAACTTACTTAAATCAACTAAAATTTATTCAAATTAATTTATTCTGTCCACCTGGATGTAACATCTTAAGTAATTTCAGATGGGCATCCGCTGGATGGAAATATAATTTCCTTGTTCAAAAGTATTATACACCCTACTATGTACCCATTGATGTGATGGGTACTTAAGCAAAGAGATGTGTTAGACATGGCTTCAGGCCTCTTGGAGTGTACAGTCTGCTTGATGACACAGCATGCAAAAATGCTCAATTCATCCTTGCTCTATGATTAAAACTAGTTGTGACTCATGACCTGCAGATGCCTTCTTTATAGTTAGCTTTTCTAGAATGTTTCTTCTGGGTTAGTTTTCTAAGCTGTTGTTGATTGATTGATTGATTGATTGATTGCTCTAATTTGCTTTGTTGTATGTATCAAATGGGTCACTTCTTCAAGGGTGCTCTAGTCCAGTCTAATACACAAGCAGGTGTTGAGAGATGTTGGGATTGCCCTGCCAGTCATGATCTCTGGATTCACTTCTGTGTCACTCATGATCAGCCCGTGAATGCTTTCACTGAAAAGCCAACATGAAAAATGACTGCTGCATGAGTTCCTTAATGCTGTGTTACCACACATCATCTGCAGGTGGGTTGGCTACAGAACTGCTAGTTGCCTGGAAATCATCTTAGATTTCTAGGAGCTCTGGGTCAAACTGGGCTTGTCACGGAACTGACTCTCCCTCTCCGATACCTTGCAAATTTCAGATTACATTCTACTTTCAAACATTTACTGGATGTAAGATTTAATGTATCCTGCCTTCAAGATACTTATAGTTTAGGGAAGGGACAGAAAATATATGTAATCAGCTGTACCACAAGATATCACGTTGTAAATGCCATCGAAGAGATGCGAACAAAGTCCTCAAGGGACCTAAAGGTAAGAAAGATTAATTCTGAGCTGGAGATTATGGAGGAGATAGGAGAGTTGGAGGGCTATGTTATAGTCTGAGTAGGATGGTCACAGATAAATTTTGTAGAGAGGGCTTTCCAAGCAAAGAAAACAGAGAGTAAAAGCATAGCAGTAAGAGAGTTTCTGCAAGATAATGAGTAATCTGAACTGGCTGGATTTGAGTGGTGATAGGACACTGGACATTTATATTAGAGTTCGTGTTTAGGAAAAAAAAATTGGACATTACTATGTGGCGAATCAAGTGTTCTTATGGGGGGGATGCTGTTATAAGGTTGTTGTTTAAAAAAACCAACTCAGGAAGCAGTGGAGAGCATGAACTGGATAAACAGAGAAAGAGAGTTCATTTGGGATCTACTGTTTCATTCATGTTGGAGGTAACAGAACTTTCTCTAGGTCGATTGTTGTGAACACAGAAAGGTGAGATGAACAGGTCAGTATTGAAGACTTTGGGCATAACCGGAGCCCTCAGGTGTTTTTTCATTTCATTTTGCTTTGTTTTTTTGATGCTTGGTATCTAATGGGCACCTTTTAAGAGTTAGATCATCACCGTTCAGTAGAAATGTAATTAAAGTCATAAATGCAAACAATATGTGTAATAAAAAATTTAATAGCCACATTGAAAAAAAAAGAAATATGTAAATTTAATTTTAATAATTTTTTAACTCCAATCAAAAATATGATCATATCAACACTTAATGAATATAACAATATTGATGAGATATTTTCATTCTTTTTTTCTTATCCCAGTCTATGAAACCAGTGTGTACTTCATACTTAACAGAATACTTCAATTCGGACTAGCCCTATTTCCAACGCTCATTAATGACATGGGCTAGCTAGTGGCTACTTTATTGCATAGCACAGACTTGAGTCTCCTTTTACTTAGCTTCTTACTTCTCATCTCCTTTTGCTAATCTGCTATCTACTTAAATAAACTTTACTGATCTACTTAACCCATTGTAACATATTAGCCTCTTTCAGTGACTCTGAGCTCCTAGGAAGGTGGCCTGGTTTTACTGATGTTAAGGTTCTAGGGCACGGCAGAGTTTCTAACAGAAGTTAAGACCTCAAAGAATGATTGTTACCCAAGTGAAGCAGAGAATGCTGATATGGAAGCCAAGATGTGGATGTAGGTGTGGGAAGAAAAGAAAGGTTTATCCTTCTTAGCCTGACTCAATCCTGAGTTAGGAAACTGAATATCCCCCACTACCCCCACTGAAGCAAAGGTGACTAAAAAAAGGACAAGGTATTCTATTCATCCTCATATTTATATCAAATATTCACAGCCAAGGAATCTGTGTGGACAAAATTGCTTGGATCCAGCGATGAAATGTTCATTAAAAATATTTCGCATTTTCGGGCGCCTGGGTGGCTCAGTTGGTTAAGCGACTGCCTTCGGCTCAGGTCATGATCCTGGAGTCCTGGGATCGAGTCCCGCATCGGGCTCCCTGCTCAGCAGGGAGTCTGCTTCTCCCTCTGACCCTCCCCCTTCTCATGTGCTCTCTCTCTCTCTCATTCTCTCTCTCAAATAAATAAATAAAATCTTTAAAAAAAAATATTTCGCATTTTCACTACGCTAAAAAAAAGAAAGCCTCATGGCTAAAATGTATTTCTCTATTAAAAGTGGCCTTAATATTTTTTCATTTTTGAAATGTTTCCCTTTAATGTCATACAACCGATATACTTTTTCTTTTCCCTACTGCATTAATCATATTTTTTATTTTCATTATCTTAAGATGTTTTGCCGTCTTAAAAAATCTTGCCATCTGGGGAGAGACTGCCCCTCCCAGGGCTGGCCAATTCTTAGAGATAGCAGAGGGCTTGGCTGGCGGTGCACCTTTCAAATGCAAATCCACCAACCCGGGCGTTTATTCACCCACCCAACTTCTATTAACTTACACATCAAGCCAAGTATTTCCCCTGCCCTAAATCATCCCACAGTCAGGAACCAGGCAGCTGGAGACTGCTCCTGCAGCTGAAAACCTCCAGAATTATTCAAAATAGCCAGGTCTAAATTGTTTCCCTGCCTTGCCTTGTCTTTCCTGTGGAAATACCAAAAAAAGCCTGCAGCTTTCCCCTGGCTCGGGCTTCTGCCTCCCGACCAAACCCTGGTGCTTTGCATGTGGCCTGGCAGGATGTGGTGTGCCTCCTTCTCCAGAGAATGTAAGTAATAATTTCTTCTTTCAGTCACTTTGGCCTCTGTGTTGTTACTCAGTCACCTCCATAAATCAGAATCCCAAGAGCACGAATGAGACACAGACACGACTGCTTTTCTGTCTCAGTTATTTTATATTTCAGTTATTTTGGACACATATTTTTACTGGAAGTAAATTCAGAACCCAAGGTAAAAGGAATGTCAGAGGACTTAAACTGCACTCACACAGTGAACCGAAATGATAGCTTTCAGGGAATAGGGCAACTGAGCCGATGAGGGTTGTGGGTGATGAGAAAAAAGGAAACACTATTTAAACATTCCTCTAAAGTACATTATGAAGGCATCAAGGCATTAGAATGTGGCTTATGTATCTAGTACATGCTGGGTATTTTTCCTATCCCCTCTCATTTAATCACCTTTAGGACACAGGTGGGACCCAAAAAGGTAAATGACTTTCTCAAGGTCAAACAACTAGGTGTAGCTGGATTTGAACCCAGATGCTTCCTAGACCCCCAACTGGTGCTCTCATTGCTGCACCACATTCTCCCTTTCTGAGAGATAGAAAGTCAGGAATGAAAGAGTCAGCCTAGACATGCGGAGGCCCGCAGCTTTCGTGATGTTCTCTTATTCTGAATGCCTGATGCGTGGCATGTTTTAGATACAGTATTTAGAAGCCAAGAATCCGGGGGGAGGGGTTTCACAGGTAAGAAGTATAGCGGTTTAGACTCATGTGGAAGACAATGATGGACATTGAAAGCCGAGAGGTCTTTCTTGGGCTGGGAGAGGAAGCACTTCGGGCTCCTGAGGTCCAACTGGAACGCTGGTGACAATTGGAAGAATTCTTTTTTTTTTAATATCCTTTTTTTTTTTTTATATGACAGAGAGAGACACAGCGAGAGAGGGAACACAAGCAGGGGGAGTGGAGGAGGGAGAAGCAGGCCTCCCGCAGAGCAGGGAGCCGGATACGGGGCTCGATCCCAGGACCCCGGGATCATGGCCTAAGCCGAAGGCAGACGCCTAACCATCTGAGCCACCCAGGCGCCCCGACAATTGGAAGAATTCTGTAGAGGAGAGGGAAATAGCTGCCAAAACAAATTGAGAAGAAAAGGGAGTGGCAACTTTTTTTTTTTTTAAGGACAACTTATGACTCTATGGTCTAATTTATAATTTTCTCAAGTCTACTGTAATAGTGCTATAACTCAGTCTGTATTTATGAATTTTTATTTTTTTATTTTAATTTTTTAAATTTTTTTATTTTTAAAGATTTTATTTATTTATTTGAGAGAGAGAGAATGAGAGAGAACACATGAGAGGGGATAGGGTCAGAGGGCAAAGCAGACTCCCTGCCGAGCAGGGAGCCCGATGCGGGACCCGATCCAGGGACTCCAGGATCATGACCTGGGCTGACGGCAGTCGCTTAACCAACTGAGCCACCCAGGCGCCCATATTTATGAATTTTTAATGGAAACAGAGGCTCTGATCCTTCAGATAAAGAAATAGAATTTGGGGGTTTCAACCTAGGCAGTGAGTGAAAATATGAGCAATGCAGTATAACAACAGAACACTTACCTTTCATAGCTGCTGGAGAAGAATGAATCATGTAAAGATATTTCTTCCAGAATAAAATACTTTATGTCAACACATTTTTCACATGGATAAATGAGTAGAAAAGAAAAGCAGGACGGAGATGAATAATACATTACAGGAGAGGCAAAGAAAACTAGTGCCTCCAGGAGGTTTAACTTCTTGTCTCAACAAAAGGGTGTGACATTGGACCAAGAGGGAGAGATCATTGGAAGTTTGGGATTAAATGGAAAGTGAACATTTAGTTTGATTCTCCTAAGTGATTTTTGAAGTTATTTTGCATCAAAGTGTTTATGAATAGTTTAATGGATTCCGATGGTGCTCACTGATGACCTTCTTGACTCTTCAGACCATTATAAATTTTTAAAAACTTCAAGGTGACAATTCCCCAAAGTTTAAACTTAGACATAATTGGATTTCTAATGCTTGGAAAATGTGGATGAACTATTTTAAGTTCAAGAGAAATGTGAAGATGAAGTGACATAATGTGGATTTAGCAGGAAGATTCTTCCTGTGTTGCCCAGCTACGACTCGGCTAAATACACTGCGTTCGTAGATTACTGGAAAGTAGCAGCTATCCTAGAAGAAAGGGTATTCCTGTACTGAGTGCAGCAGTGAACACTGGAAACGGGACTCATTGCTTCTAAAGAGGAGCTATTTCAGTTTCCTTTCACTTGCGTATTTTTTTGTACGGTGCAAGAATATATAGTGTGACTTCTAGATGTTCCATTCTTTAGAACAATTTATTCTAGAACACATTTTGTTCTCCAGTGAATTTAAAATGGCTAAAAGAAACAGAGTTTTCTAAGATTGGGGAAAGGAAGTAAAAAGGGAGAGACACGCAGGAGGAATTAAGAAACGTGAGTCACTTGCTCGTGAGCTTCGGGAGTGTCAGAACTAAATCAGTCCTCCCCTTAGTACCAAGGCAAGGCAGTGATGACATAATTAGAGCTTAGCACTAAGGACAGGTTTGCCAGGAGACACCTTCCTCCTTTGTGTTTGGTTTTATTTCCTTCTGGAAGAACATCCAGATTAAGGCACTTTGTGAAAGGATCCACGCTCCGATATTTTTCTTACAGTCTAGAGAACTTTAAGTTCTAAGGGAACAGAAAATCTAAAATATGTGAGATATTTTCTACCTGCCAATATTGAATGTAAATGTAAAAATCTGAATGATAATAAAATTTCTTTTGCTTGTAAAATTTTCTGCTTTTCTGTGACCTCTTCCTTCCCTTTGTTTTCTCATTTCACCAAGGGAATTGCATATGAAAAAATTAAAAATAAAATAACTAAAAGACCTCATATACAGTATAGTAATGGTGTTAGGCTTTGAAAGAAATTATAGAGTATTTGATCCAGTTATTTATTATTGAGTTGTTGGAGTTCTTTATATGTTTTGGAAATTAATTCCTTATTACATATATGATTTGCAAATATTTTCTCCCATTCTGCAGGCTGATTTTTCATTCTGTTGATTTCTCTTCTGTGCAGAAGCCTTTTAGTTTAATGTAGTCCCACTCATCTAGTTTTGCTTTTGTTACCTGTGTTTTGGGTGTCATATCCCAGAAAAACATTACAGCAGCTGTGGAAAACAGCGTGGAGGCTCTTTGAAAAGTTAAAACTAGAATTACTATATGATCCAGCAACCCCTCTTCTGGGTATAAATCCAAGGGAAACAAGAATCTGGAAGGCGTATCTGCACTCAGACATTCAGTGCAGCATTATTCCCAATAGCCAAGACATGGAAACAATGCAAGTGTCCATTGGCAGAAGAAGGGATAAGGAAAATGTGGTCTCCATATTCAATAGAATATTATTCAGGTTTAAAAAAGAAAGAAATCCTGCCATTTGTAACAATGTAGATGAACCTGGAGGACATGATGTTGAGGAAAATAAGCCAGTCATTGAAAGACGAACACTCCATGATTCTACTTATACGAGGGACCTAAAATAGCCAAACTCATAGAGGCAGAGAGTATAATGGTGGCTGCAGGGCTGGAGGGTGGGAGCAATAGAGAGCTGTTGTTCAATAGATATAAAATTTCAGTTATGCAAGACGAGTACATTCTAGAGTTCTATTCAAATAAAATGAAAACCAAAACAAAGAGACACAAAGAAACTTTTGGAGGTGATGGATATGTCCATTGCCTTGACTGTGGTGATGATTTTCTGGATGTTTACATGTGCCCAAACTCATCAAATTGCACATGAGATATGGAAGCGTTGTTTTTTTATACATCCAAAAACCTGTTAAAAATTGTGGACTATTTAGGAGTGCCTGGGTGGCTCAGTCTGTTAAGCATCTGACTCTTGGTTTTGGCTCAGGTCATGATCTCAGGGTCCTGGGATCGAGTCCTGCATCAGGCTCTGCATTCAGTGTAGAGTCTGCTTGAGATTCTCTCTCTCCCTCTGCCCCTCCCTCCACTCATGCTCTGTTGTGCACATGCTC
This sequence comes from Mirounga leonina, assembly GCF_011800145.1. Classification (NCBI taxonomy): domain Eukaryota; kingdom Metazoa; phylum Chordata; class Mammalia; order Carnivora; family Phocidae; genus Mirounga; species Mirounga leonina. Next base: position 28,935,462 of record NW_023270415.1, on the reverse strand, counting down.
TCTCTCTCTCAAATAGATAATCTTTAAAAAATTATGGACTATTTGAAACTTGTAGAAAAGTACAGAGAATAATATTATAGCAAACTGACACTTAACCACCACCCGGTATTTTCATTTTTTTAAAATTTATTTTCTTTTTCTTGAGAGAGAGACAGAGACAGAGAGCCTGAGGTTGGAGCGGGGCGGGGGGGGAGTGGTGGAGAGGGAGAGGGAGGGAATCTTAAGCATACTCTATGCTGAGCACGGAGCCTGACCTTATGACCCTGAGATCCCTGAAATCGTGACCTGAGCTTAAATCAAGAGTCAGACACTTAACTGACTGAGCCACCCAGGCACCCCAGGCACCACTCAGTATTTTCAAATATTAACACTTTAACTTATTTTCTTTTTTCTTTAAATCAGATATTACAGAGAAGCTTAAGACTTCTGGCTACCCTTCTGTGATCCCATCCACTCTCTCCCCAAAGAGTGATTCTCATGAATTTTATGTTTAAGGTACCCACGCAGGAACTTCATGAGTAAAGAGAATTCTACACATGCCGCCATGGGTTTGCAACTCTGTAAACCACTGAGTAAAGCAAGATGGCCCTACTGCAAAAGTTGGAGCTGTAGCTCCGCTGTGAACGAGGGACTCGACTTCAGAGGGTAAGCCCAGAGAAAATCTTGCTGGTTTACACAGGGAGACAGGTACCTTTCATTGCAGCACTGTTGGAAGTAATAAAAATTACTAAGTTTTAGGTTATTTTTATTGTTGAAAGTATTTGTGCCAAACGTACTTTCCATTGGGAGATGTGAGTGAAATGGGAAGGTAAAAATAAATAATAAAAAAGTGTGAAATAGAAAAAAAAATCCTTAAGACATATGTAAACATTTTGTTGGCTGGACACTTTTTAAGCTTTATTTCAATTGGTTTGATGAGCAGTAATCATCTCTTTCCTGCTCAAAGTGTGGTCCACGGACCAGAGGAGGGGCATGTCGTGGGGGGATGTTTTAGAAATGCTGACTTTTGGGACCCCTCCAGCTTTACTGGGTTAGAACGTGCATTTTAACAAAAACACCAGGTGATTTGTGTGTACAGTCAAGTTCGGCACCACGGGTCTAGAGTAGCTGCTCTCAGTTTTTATGCCTCAGCAGGCTGATGGGTCATGATGGGCTGTGAGGTGAATACAAATACACCCTTAGTAACAATACACACTTTTTGAACGATTTAAAGGATAGAGCAAATCTGAACCATTTCACCCAGTACCAGCACTCAAATTCATGTGCATTTCCCGAGTGAAAGAATAAGCGTTGAGGTGGGTCTGTAGAGAGAGGGATGTGCAACACTGCACAGCAAATACTTGAGGGATTGTGATGGGATCCTGCGGGGAGAGGCACGTGCTTGGTGACCGATAGAGGGTAAGTTGGTGACTAAAATAAAGTTAGCATCCTGGGGAATTGATAACCAATGACAACAAGTATCTGCTCTCAGAAAGGACCATTTTCTCATTGAACAAATATTTACTCATCCCTTGCCCACGTCACCTCCTCTGCTAGACCCACCCCAGCAAACAGTGGTGAGCACCATACCACAGACACAATCCATGTCCTAATAGAACTTACCGTCTCTCAGGGGAGGGAGGTATTTCACAAGTATGACTGTCCAATGAATCTTATGAAAAGAGAGGCATGAATCTTATAAGGATAAGTTAATTAGGCAGGTAGGTGGATAGATAGTTGATACCTAGAAAGATGATACATAGATAGAGACAGAGAGAATGAAAGCATATAGCAGAGGCGTCTATCGGAGTCTGTGTGTCAGGTGGCCAAGCAGTAGAAGCTTTTGAAATGTTAGAGAGAAACATCTGATTTTATTTTATTTTTTATAAGAAGATTTTATTCATTTATTTATTTTAGAGAGAAAGAGAGAGAACATGTGTGAGTGAGGGAAGGGGCAGAGGCAGAGAATCTCCAGCAGACTCTGTGCTGAGCATGGAGCCCGATGCAGGACTCGATCTCAGGACCCTGAGATCACAACCTGAGCCGAAACCAAGAGTCAGACGCTTACCCGACTATGTCACCCAAGCGCCCCGAGAAATGTCTGATTTTAACAAAATATGTGGAATTACTAGAATATGCAGATGCAATGAGAAACAGGACAAGGAAACTTTGGGGCACTAGCTTTAAATAAAATGACCAGACAGATTGGATTTTTAAAAATTATTTACCAAGATTCGATAGACCTATAAATCCAGAAGAGCAGTAGGTTATCTGTGAAGAGGTATTTGGAAACCTTGATTCAAATGTTATCCAGATTTCTCAAGACTCACTTTCTGAGGCTTTCAGATGCCCTTACAGTTTAATTATACCCTGAACCCTGTGCTTCTTCCCTGGGGCACTGAACTGGAATCAGCTTTCTCTCAAGGGTCTCACAGGGGCTCCTTGCTTTTATTTGAAGAAATGACGACATGTAAGGTGGTTTGGGTTTTTTAAAATGTATTCTCTGCTCCCTACTGCTGCTCTTTGCCCAGCCTGCCACGAGGACAGAGAGTCAATGGACAAGGGAGGCGCCCAGGCTGCCCTGTCTGGTAATTTAGGCTTCTATGAAGAATGTGCTAGTGTAAAAACTGTGTGTCAAGAAAACGCTGCAACCATCACCTAATATGTATTATAAGATATGTAAAAGTGCACACATTACACACACATATATATGGGTGTGTGTGTGTTCTCCTAGTATTTCCTTTTACTCAGTGCTCCTGCTGCGATTCCAAGTTTATGACCTCCTTGGAGAAGGAATAACACAGTAGAAAGAGAAAAAACCCAGTTTTCCTCTGGGTTTTGAATTTCAAAAATCGAACCTAGCCTTCTGAGGAGAAAAGCCATGAACATTAAGTTTGGGAGATCCTAATAAAGAAAACAAATCTGTCTCCTCTGATGATCTGATTGGATAAAGGTCTTCTGAGCCATAGGACAGAGCATCAGAAGGGAAGGGAGAAGAGCACTGGGCTCTTGATAAGGTGGATGAGGGCCTATTTCCTGTGCTTCTATGAGGCCCCAGCCTTGGGAGGATAATAGACGTCCCAGATATGTTTGGAGGACCGAGAGCAGACAATCAAGCCTGGGCCTTGATTTTCAGAGTTGGGATGATAGCAGAACTCTAAAGAAGGAATTAATGTCTTCATGTAGATGTAGGTAGAGAAGGTTTAGTTGGTCAGGGAAACCACAGCACTTGGAGATAGCTTAGGCCGAGCTGGACAAAGGGCACCCGCCCCTGGGAGGCAGAAATGACACCTGGCTGGTGGGCTGTCAGGAGCACGCTCCCATCTGACTCAGATGTCTGTTCTCCTGGCCACACCTCCAAGCTCGGCACTAGCTAAATGCCCCAGAATTGTCGTGTGACCTCAGAATAGGAAGGGCACGGCACTTCTCCCTCAGGAGAATGAGGATTCAAAGTATAAACTGAGTTAAAAAAAAATAACATTACATTTCTTCACATCAAATTTTTTGCCCAAAGTTTGTGTTCATCACAGTAGCTTTCTCAATATTTATGTGAGATTGAAGTTTGGAGATGAGGTATGTTTAGGGAAGAAGGGAGTCGTCTTCTCTCTTCTCTCCTTCTTACCTTAAGACATTGGGTTACCTCTACTGGAAGCATTTCTGTTCCTCCAGTTTACTTCTATCTTTCCTGAACTTGTTCATCACTATCTCTTTTCTCCATTGCTTGACCCTGGAATCAGAGGCAAAGCAGACAACATCACACCCAGAAATGTGTCCAAGGACACCCTCTCCCTCAGATGACACCATTTCTCACAGAATTCTGAAGGTATCAGAAGTTCTGTCAGCAACCCAAACCACTTACCTTCTCCTCGGAGGCCCAAGTTATTCCAGAGGTAAGGTTGCAGAGTCTTTATAACTTTGTGAACAAACACCAAACACACAGAGGAGAGGAATGGGGAAAATACAGGAAAGGTGGAAAAGACGTAAGAATTTAGCTGGTGAGAAGGGAGACAGACCGTGGAAGTGAGGCCACGATTTTCTGGTTGAAAACGTTACACCATTTTGCTGGCCCGTCATTGCCCCTGCCCGGGGGAATATGTTTTTTGTATGATTGTATTGAGTCAAATATATGCCTTATACAGGTGCTTTGTGGGGACATGGGAGCACTGGGGAACCATGTCAAACTCTGGGGAGCTGAGAATTCTGTTCGATTTTTAGAAGCTTTTTCTGCTTTGTCGAGGCAGATGCTCTTGCGTGGAGACCTCGTCCCTGCTGCTCTGCGTCTGCGTTGCCAGTAGCTTCGACACGCTTTTCCAGACTAGCCAGAGGGCAGCGCCGGGGCACCGAGTCTATACTGAGAGCCACAGAAGTCACTGTCGTAATGACAGACGCAATGATTCTGTCGTCCTTGGGGGCCCCATCCTCCCCGCTCCAAGGTGCTGTCATTTTATTGTTGAACACCACGGATGGACCTAGAGGGTATTATGCTAAGTAAAACAAGTCAGACAGAGAGAGACAAATACCATATGATTTCACTCAGATGTGGAATCTAAAAAAACAAAACAAATGAATAAACAAAAAGCAGAAGCAGACCTATAAATACAGAGAACAAACAGATGGTGGCCAGAGGGAAGGGGGAGGTGGGGGGTGGGTAAAACGGGTGAAGGGGAGCGGGAGGTATAGGTTTCCAGTTATGGAAAGCATAAGTCACGGGAATAAAAGCACAACATAGAGAACATAGTCGCTGGTATTGGAATAGTGTCACGTGGTGACAGATGGTAGCTACGCTGGTCGTGAGCAGAGCATAACGTGCAGCGACATTGAATTACAAAGGTTGGACAGCTGAAACTAATGTAACATTGTTTGTCAACTATACCCAAGTTAAAAAACGAAAACAAAACAAAACAAAACAAAACAAAACAAAAAACCCCTGAAAGTCCTCTGAGAAACTCCTCGTTCCCATCCAGTTGGCCTTGGCCATGTGTGTTCACCATAGGAACTGGCTTCCACTCCTGCTGGGAGCTTAATGGGCATTTGGTGTGTTATGGTCCCACCGACGTGGAGAAGACCTGTGGCGAGCCTTCCACACCACCTGCATTCAAAGAGGAAATCACCCCCGGTTTGTTTGTGTCTAAGGTGGGTGCCTTTCCAGAAAGCTGAACCCCAGCACCGCTTAGTTGAGAGCGGTGGGTGGCGAACGCTGGGGAGACGGCAGGGAGGGAGGAGAGGTGTGTGCTCTGCAGGATTCCAGGCTGCAGCTTTGTGTGAAGAAGCCAACTCAGCACTTATCTACACCACACCGACTAGAGCTCCCATGCTGAGTTTCTCACTTTAGGGAGCAATAAAACAGAGGAGGAAGGAGAGAGAGCTTGGGCAGTGGTGGGAGAGGAGAGGAAAGGCTCCTTCGACCGGGCATCAGCTGCAATGTCTGTCTGTTGGCTTTTCTTCCCTGTTACCCCGCCCTTCACATGTGGCTGGTGTCCAGTAAATATCTGTTGAATGAAAGAATAAATATCCGGGGGTGTAATGGTTTAGACTACAATTACTCTCTTAATTGAGTTATTGGCAATAATAGAACTATAAACATTTTGGTCTTTTTTTTTTTTTGTCATCTGTTGTCTGTTGTTTTATTACCAGTTGTCATAAAATTGTCTAACAATTTTACTGATAACTCCCTATGATGGTCAGACAAAAACACAGTCAATAAAAATGACTGTAGGTCAAGCAGTTCTGCGGAGGTATTTTTGTATTTCTAAAGACATCATCTTAGACCCCAGAAGGAGGAATCTGTGTACACGGCAAAAGTAACCAATACTCCGTCCCCACCACCAGGGAAGCAAATGGGATCTGAGAATGCATTTAGTAATTGCAGTCTATGACCACAGCTCAGGCAGAGCCATTATTCTTTTATGTGAGGGGTGAGTGCTTTGCTATGAAAGCAAGGCAGGATGGAAGCAGTAGTTTCTGAATACAATAATGCCGACATCTTATTTCTTAAAAGATAGGAGGAAGACCCTGTGCATGGGAACAATGTGCTTTCTTCTTGTATGATTATACTCCCCTTTTTTAGTTGGTTCTGCAGCCATTATCGGTAAAGAGCTTCTACTGGCTTCTTCTATTCACGGGCGCACAGCCCATGGTTCTCCTCAGAACCAGCAAAAGCCTGAGCAAAGGAAAACTTCTCTTAAAATTTTGCTGAAGTCTGAGGTGGCAGAGTTTGCAGTATGCAGGAAGACAGAGACATCTATAGACTTCTCATGCAAGACAAGTAGAATTTTCCTAGACGTGAAGGGGGGTCTGAGGAAAGGTGAGTTTTCCAAGGGAAGAGAGGATCAGAGTGTCACTGTGGGAAAGGAACAGGGAGATAAGGTTAGGGAACAAGAGAATTCCCATAGGGCAGGGCGTCCTCCAAAGGCCTGGATGGAAAAGCTGCATTTTCTGATGCTTTTGGGTGTTTCAAGGGAATCAGTTAATGAAAAAAGGTGACAACTCCTGGTCTTATTTTATACTCTTTTAGGATGCTTACTTGATACTTCCTTAAGAGCTTATTCAAACCTCTGTCAGAGGTCAAGTTCAGGGGCTCCTTGTTGTCCTTCTGACCTCCTCCTGGGTTACCAGCAAACAACACCAGACAGGTGGTAAAGCCCATTTCATAAACTTCTCCCAAGACAGACTGATGATGTGCATTGATCTATCCTTCAAGGTAAAAAGGGGGTTCATATGCTCCGCCCTCTTTGCCAAAGACTACGGTATTCTATGGGCCAGTGTGATTCTGTAAGTCATAATCTTTGTTGCTGGTTGTTTGAAAGGATTGAAGGCTAAACAAAGCATTAGCTTTTCTTTTTATATGTAAGTTCAGCCTTAAATGACATTCCTAAATGAGAATTTTAAATATCCCCAAATATAAGATAAAATTAGAAAAATAAAAACTATTTCTGTGAGATGTTAGACTTTCATTAGGCAAACTTATGTTGACTTTAGACTTAGCTTCCTTTCATTTTTATTTTATTTTTTTAAAGATTTTATTTATTTATTTGAGAGAGAGAGAGAGAGCAAGCACAAGTGGGGGGAGAGTAGAGGGAAAGGGAGAGGCAGACTCTCTGCTGAGCAGGGAGCCCAATGTGGGGCTCGATCTCAAGACCCTGGGATCATGACATGAGCCAAAGGCAGATGCTTAACTGCCTGAGCCACCCAGGCGTCCCTAGATTTATCTCCATTTTAAACGTATTGGGTAGGCAGCCTTATTTGCCAGGTCATTTTAGCATATCATTTCATGTACATTTAAGCCAGTACATTTCTTTGCCTGTATCTGGTATGTTTTTGTTTTCCTAGTGGGAATCCACATCTGTTCCATGTATTACATGATTAGGTGTGGCACTGCTTGGATATTGCAGATTCAACTGATGGTCCCTCATTGATTTGTTATCCTGCCTGTATAATGAAAACATGAGCTCAGGCTGGTATGTGAGTCTGGTTCCTTCTTACCATTAATCCTCTTTCGTAAATCATTGATGTTTCCTTAGCAACTGTATTAAGTTCCTGAACATGTTACTTAACTTGTTATTCGGGGTCTTATCTCAAGGTGAACGGGATTCGTTTCACCTTTTTTATTTTTTCATAAGCTTGTTTTGTTAATTATAGTCCTTACTTTAAAGTACTTCTTGCTTTTACTGCTGCACTTGCTTGCACAATTTGTAGGGAAAAATCAATTATGAAACCTCTGGAATTTCACCTAATGCACATCATGTGGTCACTTGGCTCACGGGGAAGAAGACTCTTTTCATGGTACCATTAAGTGTGCTTTTAATTGTATGAAAAAGACTCCAGTATTTGCAAATCTACTTCTCATTCCCAAGCGTCTTGAATTTTGTCAATAATTAGTGAAACAGTGGAGACAGAAGATTTTTTTTTTTTTTGGTATCAATAAGTGGGTTGTCTCTCAAAATTAACCTGATAAAGTATCATTTAGCAGATTTAGTCAATCAGGGAAACACACGAGGTTTTCCATTTCTTTTGAATTCTTCTTTGCAATATTGAAATACCTGACAGTTCATTACATCTCACAGGCCAAGAAAGAGCACTAGGGAACTTGCAAGTTCTCCTTAAGAATATGAGGAACAGGGTGACTGGGTGGCTCAGTCGGTTAAGCGTCTTGACTCTTGATTTCGGCTCAGGTCATGATCTCAGGGTCCTGGGATCGAGCCCCACGTCAGGCTCCGTGCTCAGTGGGGAGTCTGCCTGAGGATTCTCTCTCCCTCTTCCTCTGCTCCTCCCCCTGCATGTGTGGGCTCTCTCTCTTTAATAAATAAATAAATATTTAAAAAAAAAAAGAACACAAAGAGAGAGTGTGATGAATGGAATTCACATCCTGCAAACACAGGCATTCCCACGATAGTTCAGCTCACTGCAGCTCCTCCAAAACCCCTCAAGGTGAGAAGTCAGATAGGATCCTACAAATGTGTAGCACGTCACCTGCTGACAGCAGGCTAACTGTGTCCTGCTATGGTCAGCAATCAGGATTCCCATGTGAGAGAGGTTAAAATAGAACTGCACTGTGTTCTATAGAACCCATTATAGAACGCACAGAAGTGCTGAGATTCCGAAGTCCTGCTCCAGGCCTTTCCCTTTTAAGTGAGCAGTGGTGCCACTTTGGAAAAGTCAATTCAAATCGTAGACAAGTGGCCTCAAGTGCCAACATTGGAAGCACATCCTATTGTCTACAGTTTTGCTAAGTCCCTCCTCAAGGTGGATTCTGGGGAAAAATAAAAAAAAAAAAAAGAGAAGAATATTGATTTCATTCTGTTCTAAATGGATTCAGTACCAAATGACAAATTGTGGCTAAGCCTAGAAACTTCTTTTGTAAGCTTTTTATCTATCTTTCTGATGACTTCTTATTCATATTTTGGCTCGTGAATGCTCACCTCTTGGCTGCTGGGTTTACTGGCTGAGGTTTTTCCTGGGTTCCTGCGAGGTCCATGTCAATGAATACCTAGAAGCTCTGGGCCCAGTTAACTGATTTTTTATCAACCTGTTTGCTTCATCACTATCACTACTGGTTGGCACTCTCAGTATTACACTGAAAACAGACTTCTCCATGTGGCCCCAACCCTGAAGTTTACTATTGATATTACCATAGTCATTTTGCTGGATTGTTTGTGATTTCCTTTTAGAGAAGTGGCAAAGTTCTGGTTCTATCTCTACTTACAGAGAATGGGGAATTGATATTAAAGTATTCTACTCGAGGATGCTAGTCCCCTGGATAGCAGGAAAATATCTTTTTTTTTTTTAAGATTTTATTTATTTATTTGTCAGAAAGAGAGAGAGAGAGAGCACAAGCGGGGGAGCGACAGACAGAGGGAGAAGCAGGCTCCCGCTGAGCAAGGAGCCCAATGCGGACTTGATCCCAGGACCCTGAGATCATGACCCGAGCTGAAGGCAGATGTTTAACCGACTGAGCCACCCAGACGTCCCAGGAAAAAATCTTTAATTTATGGGATTACCCATACCTCACCATAAAAGAGTTTTCAGTGTAAGAGTCTTCAGGATGGTAACTTGCTCCTCACTCAATCTATAGTCTCTGGTCCAACCTTCATCCTTAGGGGTTAGCTAGGAGGAGATCTTTCAGTTATATATTTATCTGTGCATTTCTTTGTCTTTAGCTCTCTTCTGTTCATGGTGGGAGACATAAGCCACACACTACAATCTTTAAGATGCTAACAAGTATTGAGAGATGAAATGGAAAGTATAGTGTTTCTCAAATTTATTTAAATATTTATCTTTTCATGGGAGAATTTTAAGCAACACTTACCTGCAATAATATGTGGGGAAATTGTATGGCAAATTTATATATTCATGCCAGAGTTTATAAAGACAATTTGATCACCATGTTCTTGCCCTCTATGGAAGGAAAGGCCAAATCAATAAGAAATATCCCAGAGTCATTTGTATTTGCCCGCACAGGAGTCTGAAAGTGCAAAGACTTGAATGAGAATTACCTAAGTTATAAGGCTACATTGCACTTATGAGGAGAATCTCAAAGGATTAGGGAACCATAGAATTCTTTTAGAAAATTATTTAATGAAAATGAAAGTTAAAATTAATTGGGAGTATAATTAAAGGCTTTGTAGAAAACTGCAGACGTTGGGACATCATGTTAGTTGAAATCTGTTTATTTGTATTCTTCATCGTGTTCTCGCTGCATACTGAGCTTTGTATGTACCATAGCTTCCATTCATGAGGCTTCCATTAAATAATGGAGGATTTTTAAAATGAAATATAGAAAGAGACACACTGCATGTGAATCCGGATATGAGACAGCCTGTGTAAAAAACTGTCTACATGTACATATCTTCATCTACATATTCAAAAATATTATAGTTGTGTAGGTATCTGTATTTATCATCATCAATAAACATTTTTGAAAACTTTTTTGTGTTTATTACTGTGCTGGGAACTAGGCATATAGGTTTAAATGAGAAAATCTCCGTTACTTTGAAGTTTCTTTGGTCTCTAAGACGCAATTGAGAAATCTTGCTAATGATTAGGAAGAGGAATTGCATTCAACAAATTGAAGAATGTGAAATTGACTTGCCAGGCTTTACAACCAGGAAGTTCAAACTCACGTCTTTTTGTTAGGCTCACAGGAAACTGCTTGGTAGGCATAGCCTTGAAGCGTGCTCTGAACTGTGCATCATCACTAATCAGTGTGGAGGGGGGAAAAGCTGAAATCCACATGGGGGAAGTCACCTTAATTGTTGGATTGGCCACTAGGAGGCATCTTACTATAGAACCAGGCCTTAAGATGTGAAGGATGTGACAACTAAAGTTAAAGAAATGTTACCTTTTGATGTGCTTGGCACAGCCTTTGCTTCTGTCTATGTTATTGATTTTGATTATTATTATTGTAAAAATAATTATTAATTGCAATAATTTTTATTAGTTATAATTATTAATGGGATTCTCTTTTAGTATCAAAAGTGACCTAGTTTGAGGAACATGTAATATTCCCCTCTATTTAAAGGGGGAAAGAATATGGGGTTTGGGAGTAGCTAGACCTTGGTTTTAATCCCAGCTTTGATGTTTACCAGGCCAATGACCTAGTGCAGATCACAGAATCCCTTTGAGCTGCACTCTTTATCAGTAAAATGGAAATAATAATTCCTTCAAAAGTTGTTGAAAACCTGACGTCAATGTAAAATATCTGTCTGAATACCTGGCATATGGTACACACTAGATAAATCATGGCTACTTTGCTATTCTGATTGGTATTTTTATTGAAGGTTCAATTCCAAAAGAAGAAGGAGGTAACAGAAATCCAGATAAGAGGGGATATTTAAAGTGAGGTTCTGGTTATTCCACCAGCAGGGAACAGCACGTGGCCAGCAGCCAAGGACATGGAGGCCCAGTTCCTCATGGGAGGGCCTGGCAGAGTCTGAGACAGGCAGTCAGAGACTCCTACCAATAAGCTTGTTCAAAGGGAAAACATAAACCTTCCCTAAGAAAGGTGTCAGAAATTCAGCAAAATGGACCCAGCAAATGTAGAAGGGTTGTGGATGTGGCAACTGCCCTCCCAGAGACTACATCTATAAGAGTGTTCTGAATTCCAGTTTCACCCTGTGATGGACTAAGGCTCCCAGTGGTTTCCCCGATCTGTTCCAGACTAACAAAAGATCTAGGTGTTTTAAGTGCACAGCCTTAGAGCCGAAGGTTGAGCTGGCCTGGGGAGGGAAAGGCTAACCTAACCAAGGTTGATTTCTTTTCATCCTGGTTGAGTAGTGTGCATTCCATTTGAAAGAGAACAAAACCATTTTCATAGCAGAAATGATATGCAACTAATGCATCTACTAAACAAATTTTACTATGAATTTTAAATCTAATGGAAGTTGAAGCTAGTTTGAAACCCAGTGTAAATTTTTGGTTTCACATCTATAGGTCTGGGCAACTGTAATCAGGATTAAAAAGTTTAATGAGGGGGCGCCTGGGTGACTCAGTCATTAAGCGTCTGCCTTCGGCTCAGGTCATGATCCCAGGGTCCTGGGATCGAGCCCCGCATCGGGCTCCCTGCTCGGCGGGAAGCCTGCTTCTCCCTCTCCCACTCCCCCTGCTTGTGTTCCCTCTCTCGCTGTGTCTCTCTCTGTCAAATAAATAAGAATCTTAAAAAAAAAAAAAGGTTTAACGAGACATAATTCCATGTCTGATCAAACTCTTCAATTTAAAATTAATTCTGAAACCTGAAACCAGCTACATTTGGGTTATTTTTCACAAATTTCTGTATCACTTAAAAAGTTATTTTAGATAATTTATTTAAGCTGCTTTCTTTAAAAGTGTTGGTCCCAAATGTGTGGAAGAACCTTCATAGACCATATGTCTTATGTTTGCAAAATACTGGAGCAGATTTCTGAGCTATCTAGCTTGCTGGATACTGAGCGTTTCAGAATAATTTATATATTAGACAAAATACTTTTACATCACCTTTTATCTACTAAGCCTGTGAAAATCAGAATCAGTGGATGCCTAAAAAGAATAATATGTACATTGGGCGCCTGGGTGGCTCAGATGGTTAAGCGTCTGCCTTCGGCTCAGGTCATGATCCCAGCGTCCTGGGATCGAGTCCCGCATCAGTCTCCCTGCTCCTTGGGAGCCTGCTTCTCCCTCTGCCTCTCTCTCTCTCTCTGGTCTCTCATGAATAAATAAATAAAATCTTTTTTAAAAAAAAGAATAATATGTACATTTCTTCTTGATGGATAAATAACACAGTCTATTTCAACTTAGATCATAGATATTTTCAGAGAGGCGTTGAAATCAGTAAAACTAATTAATGTCTGACCATGTAAGAAGATACATTTCTATCCTTCTGCTGACTTTTTGTCTTCGAAGCTTTTTGTTTGGTCATACACCACCTGTTCTTATTTGTATTTCATGATATTGAGATTGCCATATTTTTTAAACTAATTGCAGGGCTTTACTTTATGTCTTTTCCAGAAGAAGACCAAAACATAAGATGACTTTATACTAGGTTTTGGATGATTCAGAAGGGAAATGTACTGGAAATGTAATGGAAGCCCTTGTAATCTGAACTATGTCACTGTGACTTTAATTTGAAACTTTTGTTTTTCTAAAAATTCTAACTTGGTAAGAGATTGTGAGTCAGTTATTTCACCTTCAACGTGCCACATGCTTTTTTCCCTTTTGCAAATGTTCTTCTGTTAAAAGGCCCATACATTCGGCACCCTTCAAAAATGATTTTATCCCTGTTTTAACTTCAAAGTAAATGTTTGAAATAACAGGAGAGAAAGTAAACGGCTCAAGCAGATAAGATTGTGTATGATTGAGCTCGACAATATGACAGTTGATTAGCTCTGATGTTTTTCTGCATTTGAGAAAAATTGCAGTGGTTCAGATTGCTTTAATGATCTGTTGTTTTAAGTCAACAATAGAAGTGTGTCTTTGAAACAATATTTTTTCCCATTTGTTTCCATTGTCTTAGACTCTTAAGCAACACATGAAAGATTGATTTATAATTTTATAAGCGGCAAGAGTCTTTAAAGAAAATTGATTGTTTTTCCCCTTCCTCTCCCTTAAAGCCACTTTCTCTACAAAGGCTTTGAGAAATGGAATATTTATTGAGATTGCCAGTGGGTTCCATTAGTTGGACTGCACCTTGTGGTTTACTAATGGGGCTAGGCTGTGCTTGCTGTCATTAAGGATGATTTGAAAGAATGCTATAATTATCGCTTTGCATTGATTGTGATTGCTTTTCTCATGGCTTTAGCAGTAACTATGTTCCGCGATATCTTTCTTTCAGAGTTTTTCTATAGTACTTGACATTTTATTGTTGGTGGTCATTCTGCTTCTGCAGAAAAATAGAGCAAATTAGCTTTGCTGCTTGTCATTTGGGGAAGATAATTTATGGATCTTTACATTTAGTTAAACTCCTACTTCTCCCAACATATTGTGGATAAACACCCAGGGTACTGCAGAGGTTGCTAAGCTTTTCTTTTGCAAAGAAAACACCATCTTGGATCTTTTCTAAGAGCATCCAAGTAATGGAAATATTCCTCCTTTTATCTGGAGTTTAGGCTAATTCTTTTTGTAAGTATTTTGTGTCGTACAGCCTGATGTGTAGTCATGTTAACCTATTCTTGGAGCTGCTGGATGTTAATTCACTCCGTATATTTGAGGATTTTTCCTCCTTTGTTTGCTTGTTTGTTTCTAAGTCACCCATCCTTGGCAGGGAGCTAAAGTCTTTGAACACCCCCCGAGTCTGAGTCGACTCAGGTTCGGCCAACATTCCAGTGAAATTGCTTCGGTAGATCTCGTTTAACTGATCTTCACTAGATAAATTTCACCATTGATCATATTCTCTTCCATGATACAGTGGAAAGCATGTGGACTTCGGAATAGGTAGACCAGAATCACTCCTGGTTGTGTGACGTTGGTAGGTTACTTGAGCTTGCTGAGCTCCAGTTTCCTAACTGTAAAATGTGCATATTATCTACTTCTCAGGCTTCTTATAGAGATTAAATAAGATAATCATAAGTAAAATATAAGTAATGTAATATATTATAACATATATATTGTATGTAAAACATTCTTCATGATACATAGTATGACATCAAATGTATATTGTCTCCTAATGCATGCTTTTTCATTTTCCTGTGCTTTTATAAAACTGGTAAAAAACTTTAGGGAAATTGTCTGATGGGCAAGTGAGTGGGCAAGTGTGTGGGTTCTCACCTACTCTAGCTCTCTTGATTGAGTTAATGTAGAAAAGTTATAATCTTGTGGTTTCTAGGAGTAGTCAGAAGTTTATTACCACTGTGGATTGATTTATATAGCATCACACTTTTCTCTGGGATGAATTTAATGCTGAAGATATGTGCAACTGAAACATTCCATTCTTTTTTTTAATTTAAATTCAATTAAATAACAAATAATGTATTATTAGTTTCAGAGGTAAGGGTCAGTGAACATTCCATTCTTTATAATCTCCCAAAAGAGAGAGAATGTTTGCATTTATTTATTTATTTAAGATTTTTACACAGCTGGAGCAGAACTGCCTTGATGAGTATTCCACCAGAAGTTCCACGGATGGTCATTTATAATAAGCTGTGACCAGTGGGGATGAGGCCATCTGGAGAATGAATGTTATTCCCAGCCAATTAAATGGTGAGTTCCCAAACAAGTTACAAGTTAAATTTTTATTACACAAAGTTATATTTAGACTTGTAGAATGCTTAGAATTGCTTAAGTGCTTATTGTTTAGTAGTAAGTATCCATGCATTCTACTGTATGGCACATCCTTTAAAAAAATGAATAAGAATCAAGGAATGATTTGAAGACATTGTAGCAAACACATATATGTTAGGGAGGGGAAATATTTGAAGAGGGATGAGTGGGTGAAAGGGAAGTAGACTTCTCTTCCAAAGCTGTGACCTCAAGATGGAAGGGGTGGGGGCTAAGCATGAGGGGAGGGGCATTGTGAAGTCTATTATTAAACAGGGGTTGGAACTGATGTGCACACTCCCATTGGCCAGGTACCAGAGTTTGGGTACTAGCCCCCCCTTTTCACCTCACTTGATCAGTCATTTCAATAATGTCTGCATTTGACAGAAGGCACTTTGAAAACACGCGGAGTGCGTGGGAGGAATGTTGGAATATAAAGAAGAATTTGTCCCCTCTGACCAGAAAGCTAGAAAGTGTCAAGGATAGCAACATGGGAGAACTAGGGAAGCAGATGGTTTCAGGCTCTAACCAGCCAAGAGCTGTTGGTTCCTGTCCACACAGTGATTTCAGAATCCTGTATGGTGTTTTCAAAGCAAGTTAAAGTACTTATACTTTGAAGGACATATTTGTTCAGGGATCTCAGTGCAAACTTCTTAAAATTTGGATATAGTACGGTTCTTTTCAGCTCCTTTTCAAAAGAAGGGGATAAAGTAGCTGTAAATCTGAAGAAAGAATCTCTACCACCAAACCCAGGAATAACATATGTTTATTTGAACAAAGGAAGCCATGGAACCCCTCATCACACTCACATTCAAGGTCATCTGAAGTTAAACTAGAGATAGTCAGGTATTGTCCTCTCTGTGGGATGCTTTCCATTAGCAGAAACTTCAAGCATCATTTTTCATTATTTAAAGCTTCCTAAAGATAGACACTGTGTGCTATTACTTGCCCGCCTCTACCTGCTGCCTAATCTGTCTTGCCATTCACAGGACTCTGCAGAGATAGGCACGCAATCAAATAGCATAAAGAATGCAGAGTGAAGAGAAGTGCTGAATCAGAGCAGTTATCCAGATATATTCATTCCGAATCAACAGCTTCATTTTGAAATTAAAAGAGCAGTTTGTATTTGAAGAAGTAAAAGAGTACAAAAGAAGAGAAACTCACTTGTTTGGGTTACTGTGGTCAAAACAAGACGTGTAGTATGTTCTTTTGTTCTCTGGCTCTGAGACTTAGTGTTTATTGTTTTGAGGAGAAGGAGTCAGGAGGGTCTGTGGAGGTTTTCATACCCATTAATGCAGGAAAAGGTGTTGACACTGGTCGTTTTAGATCCTCCTGGTACCTGATGGTTTCTGGATCTTCCAAGCTATTTGTCCCATAAGGCAAATGAAGGAGATGTGATGGGCGTGACCCTTATCTCCAGAAATTGGTGAGAAACCCAACTGCCTGGCCCTGCCCACTGGATTTAGCACAGAGATTTTGTAGCCTTATTTTTCTGCTTTGTTGATGTCAGAGATGGAAGCTGGATTAAAGATTTGCCAGTTTCTAATCTAGAATCTGTGCTGAAACCTGGAAATAGTCCCGTATTTGACAACACATCCATTAATTTTATTACTAATTCTCAGACCTTCCACTTTGGGAATTTATTTGCTTTCTACAAATTTGTCTGACATATATCTTTGTCTTTTTCTTCAATTTTTCTCAATGGGGCAACTTTTGT
Organism: Mirounga leonina; assembly: GCF_011800145.1. NCBI lineage: Eukaryota > Metazoa > Chordata > Mammalia > Carnivora > Phocidae > Mirounga > Mirounga leonina. Next base: position 28,918,544 of record NW_023270415.1, on the reverse strand, counting down.
AATTTTATGTATACCCTCCAAAGCATACTTACCAAATTCCTTTGACTCTTTGTATTTTTCCTGGCTATGACCTTTGGCCTGACAGATGCATTCGATGCACAAAAGAATATTCTAAAAGTGAATTTTCATTGGTTCCATTTTCACCTATCTCGGGTTAATGCATATTTATATTTTTAAGACATCACATAATTCCAATTAGTATTAGACATTAGGAGGATATACAAATAGTATATCTGATTCATCTTTGGGGTGTGAAAAAAAGCTGTTTAAAATTCATTATATCCCACTAAAAATAATTTTGAATAAATGAGGAATTTTCAAGGGTTGTGCCATTCTAACATCCCCCGCCCCCAACAGAGTTTCAAAAATGCATGTATCTTTTGTTAGCAATAAAGAATTCTTTTAGCCCAACCAAGGAGCTGATGCAATAATCCTAACTAGGTAGCCACTTAATGATTGTCATTCACTGATACAGCTCTCCTAAGAGACATTTACACTCATCTTCTTGTTATCAGAACTCTGATTTTATTCAGAAATTGGGGGATCCATATATTTTAGGGAATGAAATAAATACTTTAAGCCAATATATATTCCATTGCCCTTGCTAGATTGGGCATGTCATGAAATTCTGGCTAATCACAGGTGAGGGGTAGTTTCTTAGGAAGGTTATCTCCACTCTTAAAAAGATACTTAGGACAACACATGTCTTTTTTTTTTTAACATTTGGATTTTGTTACATAGAAACACAATGGCTATAGATACAATAGTAATCCTAATACAATGAGAGGTGAAGGCTAAGGTTGTCAAAACAGAGCAGTCTGTTTTGCTCTGATATCAAAAATGCTGACTTAATGGATGCTCTACTTTGGGACTTATTATGTGAGTTAATAAATTTACCTTATTTTCTACAAAAGTTTTAAAATAGTGTTATTGAGGTATAATTAACATACAATAAACTGTACTTTAAGGTATATAGTTTGAGAACTTTTGATATTTGTACCTACTTGTGAAATCACACAATCAATATAATGAACATATCTACTCTCCCAAAAGTTTTCTTATGTACCTACCTGTGAATAAACAGTTTTAATTTTTTTATTAAAACATTTTGTTTATTTTGATTAATTGCACTGATTATAGTATCTATCACATTGTTGAACAGAAGTGGTGAGAGGTGACATTTTTGTCTTTTCCTTCATTTTTGCATTTAGTCTTTTTTCACTATGTATGATGTGAACTATAATCGCTTTGTAGATATTTTTGTTTGAGGAAGTTCTATTCTTAGTTTGTTGAGATTTTTTATCACGGACTGACGTTGGATTTCATCAAATATTTTTCCGTGTCTATTGAGATAGTTATATGATTTCTCTTTTTTAATCTGTTAATACATTATATTTTATTGATTTTTTAAAAAGATTTTATTTATTTGTCAGAAAGAGAGAGAGCACAAGTAGGGAGAGTAGCAGGTAGAGGGACAAGCCAACTCCCCACTGAGCAGGGAGCCTGATGTGGGATTCGATCCCAGGACCCTGGGATCATGACCTGAGCTGAAGGCAGATGCTTAACCAACTGAGCCACCCAGGCGTTCCTATATTGATTGATTTTTTTAAATGTTAAAACAACTTTCATTCCTGGAATAAATCTACCTCTGTCATGATAACATTTTCTTTTATATAATAATGGACTCAGTTTGACAAAATTTTGTTAAGGAATTACCATCCAGGTTCAAGAGGGTGTGAAAATGAGTAAAGGAAAACCTCATTCAAAAGAGTCAGGACAGGGCACCTGGGTGGCTCAGTCGGTAAACTGTCTACCTTTGGCTCAGGTCATGATCCCAGAGCCCTGCTTCTCCCTCTCCCTCTGCCTGCCACTCCCCCTACTTGTGCTCTCTCTGTCAAATAAATAAATAAAACCTTTAGAAAAAAATGGAGTCACGAAGTCTGGAATGGGGAGCTTTCACGCATGTACTACTTTTTACAGCCATTGCCCAATAGGAAAAAGGTTACTTTACTACCTCAGCAGGAGGAAAGGAGATTTTTCTCCTTGACCAGAAGGACAAGGAGAAAATAAGACAATAAGACAATAAGAACCAGACAATCAGAACGCTTACAACTCAGCCAATGAGAAGTCACCATAACTCCAAACTCTAGCTCTCTTCCAATGATATTTCATTCCAAAACAGCACCTTCCAACTCCTTCATTTCCTCTTAAAAGAACACTCCTCTTCTTTGTTCTCTGGACTTGCTTATAGTTTGCCATAATTTACATGTTCTGAATTGCAGTTTCTCTGCTATTCCTGAATAAACTCATTTTGCTAGTAAACTAACTGGCTATTTTATTTTTAAGGTTGTCAAGGGATATTGGTCTGTAATTTTATTTTCTTGGAATGTCTTCATCATGTTTTGGTATAAAAGTCATGGCATCATAGACCAAGTTGGTAAGTATTCCTTCTTCTTCAGTCTTCTGGAAGAAAATTTTTGTATTGTTTTTCTGTTTCTATTTTATTGATTCCTGCTATGATCTTTATTATTTCCTTTCTTCTGCTTACTTTTGATTTTCTTTTTTTTTTTTTTTTTTAAGATTTTATTTATTTGACAGAGAGAGCACAAGCAGAGGGAGAGAGAGGGAGAAGCAGGTTGCCTGCTGAGCAAGGAGCCCGATGTGGGACTCGATCCCAGGATCCTGGGATCATGACCTGGGCCAAAGGCAGCCGCTTAACCGACTAAGCCACCTAGGTGTCCCTTACTTTTGATTTTCATTTGTCCTTTTTTTTCTTCTAGTTTCTTATGATGAAAGATGAAGTAGTTGATTTGAGATCTTTCTTTTTTCTAATATAGGTATTTTAGTTCTCTTTCTCTTTCAGTTTTGCTTTAGCTGCATCCCACAAATTTGATATGCTATATTTTTATTTTCATTCAGTTCAAGATACTTTTTAAATGTACATGTGGAAATGTGCAATTTAGTTTCAAATATTTGGGGATTTTTCTGGTATATTTCTATTACTGATTTAAAATGAAATTTTACTGTGATCAGATATATACTTTGTATGATTTAATTCCTTTTGAAGTGTATTCAAACATGTTTTGTGTCACAGTGTATGGTATATATAGGTAAATGCTTTGTGTGTACTTGTAAAGTATGTATTCTGTTATTAAGAGTGTTCTATGAATGTTATTTAGGTCAAGTTGGTTGACAGTGTTGGTCAAGACTTCTATCTCTTTATTGATATTCTGTCTACTTCCATCAATTATTGAGACAGAAATGTTGAAATCTCGGGGCACCTGGGTGGCTCAGTTGGTTGAGCATCTGCTTTCGGCTCAGGTCATGATCCCAGGGTCTTGGTATGGAGCCCCACATCGCACTCCCTGCTCAGCAGGGAGCCTGCTTCTCCCTCTGCCTCTGCCCCTCCCCCTGCTCATGCTCGCGCTCTCTCAAATAAATAAAATCTAAAAAAAAAAAAAAAAAGAAATCTCATACTATTATTTTGCATTTGTCTGTTTCTTGAATTTTTCTAATGGAAAATGGACAGTCCCTTCAACAAATAGTATTGGGAAAACTGGACAGCCACATGTAGAAGAATGAAACTGGACCATTTTCTTAAACCATACACAAAGATTAGTTGCTATTTTCACTAACAGCTAAAAACGATATATATGGTGACATGCAAATTTTGAAAATTATTTATTTGGAAAGAAAATCTATTTAGTTACTTATTTACTTTCTTATATACCTTTTCCTTACTCTGGTTTATTGGTGAAAATTTTTGTACTTAAACTTCTCTAGAATAAACATTTCTTTTTAAAAAACATTTCTGTTATATTTGCAAAGAAGAAAAGAAAGTAGTCCTTTATAACTGATTTTTTATAAGTAAATGTTAATTAACTTTGAGGTTATTTAGCACATGCAGCAGAGGCTGTGAGCTCATGACTCATAGGTCATGGTCTGCAAGCATGGTCTGCAAGCATGTTTTATTTGTCTCCCAGAATCTTGGCCCTTACAATATTCTAAAAATATATAAATGTTGCCATCATTAAAAAATGTCAGAGAATTTATTTATTTATTTATTTTAAAGATTTTATTTATTTATTTGAAAGAGAGAGAGAGAGCACAAGCAGGAGGAGTGGGAGAGGGAGAAGCAGGCTCCCGGCTGAGCAGAGAGCCCAACGTGGGGCTCGATCCCAGGACCCTGGAGATCATGACCTGAGCCGAAGGCAGACGCTTAACCAACTGAGCCACCCAGGCGCCCCAAAAAATGTCAGAGAATTTAAATGGAAATCTAGATTACCTTCTCTTAAAACACTGAATATCTAGAGCTACTCAGAAAGTATCATAACAAAGTATAAGAGCAATGAATAGTTGCCCCCTTCAGATGGAGCATGTGTTCTCCAGAATACAGTCTCCATCAGTCCTTATAGACCCATACCCAGCTCTTTCACTCATACACATCATGTACCTTATGACTGACAAGATTTGAGTTTGCACTTTTTCCAATATAAGGGTTACCTATGGATCCAACTCATTTCTAGATTTCTTTTTAGATTCACTTATAAAATGACTGGGAAAATGCCTCTGGATTTCAGTGAAGAAGCCAGCCAAACAAAAATTCTCTTTCTCTACTTTTTCCTAATCTCTTTTTTAGGGGGATTGAAGAGAAGGATTCTTTTTTGACTTATCTTTCCATTTCCTTAACAAATATGGACATGCTTTTATTCCTCTTCATTTGCCTTTTGTCACCATTTTGGTAAAATGGGATAGAACCTAGCTTGACATCTAATTTTTTAAAGTACCCCTGTTTGTTGAAATAAGCTAACATCTTTTTAGCCTCCTGGAATAGGCTTCCCAAGGAACTTGTACTCAAAAGCTACATATATGAGCTGGTTTAGTGATGATTAGGACTAAAAAGTATGAGAAACTTTATATTGTGCAGCAATGTTCTGGGCTGGGTTTTGACTGCTTTCTGATTTTGTTTGTATATACAATATGTTTGTAATGGATGATTCTTCACTGTGACCATATCACTTCTCCAATTCTGGTTGGGCCATCTTTTTAACTCCATCTTAGAATTAGGAAGTGGTATAGCCTAATGATTTTGTTTGCCTACATGACTATAATGTTTTTGACTTATGTGAATCTTATAAAATTGTAATAAGCAATGTCAAGTTTGCAAATTTCAAATGCCAGTTTTCAGATATAAACTGTAATCTGAAGGGGACACTTCATAAAAAATACATAACCTTCATCTTTTCATCTTTAAAACCTCTTGACTTCTTTCCTGAACTCCAAACCACATGTTTATAAATGTGTATTGTGCCTCTCACAACCCCTACTCAAGCATTCACATTTACATGAATCTGGGTAGTAGCAAATAGGGAAAGAAATGTCAGCTAACAACTAATGAGTGCAGCTATTAGCTCAAAATAGTAGTCATTTCATTTCATCCTCACAATAACCTCGAAGGTAACTATTCTCATTACTGTATTTTACAGATTCTATAGAACTGAGGCAGAGCTAGATTAATTTGCTCCAAGACACATAGTCACATGGATTCAGGCCAGGGAATTGACTCCAAAGTCTGTTTCCTCCATACTGTCTCCTGAAATGTGTACAGGTAATCAACTGCGGGAGGTAAATTTGAGTCATTGTAGGTACATAAGGGAAATTTTGCAACTGGTATTTCAGCTCTGATACAAAGAAGTTGTTGGTTTAGAAATGACATCAATCAGCAGATAACCCTGAAGAAGTCAGATGGAAGAGAGCCACGGAGGTGAAAGGAAACTCAGACCAGAACTAACACAGAAACATGTGCTTTAGCCACTTCCTTTTATGTATCACAGAACTATACCTTATTTATGTTTGTATATCAACTGCAGGTTGTTGCTGGATGCATAGAATGAGTTATGCACATAAACACACACATAAACAAACACACACACACCCATAAAACTTTTTTGATATAAATGTTCTGTAAACTACATTCCATTAGGTGTTTACTTATTTTGTTGACCTTATAACACCACAATATAAAATAGAACAAAATAAAACAAAAATGAAAGCAACTTCAAATATTGCTCAGGAAGAAGGCCAGGACCTGAAAGCTTTAGGTAACATTTTCAGAACCATGGGAACTTTAGTGTGACAAGGTTATAGGCAAAATAATGGTCCTCCCAAAGATGTTCACATCCTGTGACCTGTGAATAAGTTACTCTATATGTAAAAGAGAGTTTGAAGATGTGATTAAGGACCTTGATACTTGGGTATTAACCTTGATTACCAAGTGGGCCCAATCTAATTATAGTTTCCTTAAAAGAATTACAGGGGAGATGTGTTGATGGAAGTTAAATCAGAGATATTTGAAGGCACTGGCTTTGAGGTGGAAGAGGGGCCATGAGCCAAGGAAAACAGGTGGCCCCGAGAAGCTGGAAAAGACGAGAATGTAAACTCTCTCCTAGAAAGCCCTGTTGACACCTTGATTTTAGCTCAATGAAACCCATTTAGAATTTTTTACTTCCAGATCTGGAAGACAAATTTGTGTGTTTTAAGCCATTAAATTTGTGATAATTTGTTAAAAGTAGCAATAGGAAGTAAATATCTACAAAAAGAATTTTGACTTTATATGATGGATTTTCCTTGCTAAAATATTATTTTTAGTTTAGTTTTTAATAAATATTTGAAAAAATATCAGCTTGATTTTTTTTAAATTTAAGAAAACCAACTGAACAATGAATTTTCCTCTTTTTCCGCAAATGAAAAATAAAAATATTTCCAAAATACATAAAGCTTATCTTTTAAGTGTTTTACACTCATGAATAATCCTTGTAGAATGCAAGGAAGTTCTAATATGTATTATTTATTTTATAACCAGGTAAAACAACTTCTCTTTTGTTGCTATTGTAAATAAATTTATCTTTGAGGATTCAATTTAAAATTTCAATTTAAAAAAAAGTTTATTCATACACAATATGTAAAGAATTTAACTTAATCATTTTATAACATACTTCATTTCTGGCTATTTTTGGTCATTTTTTTTTTTTTTAAGTAGGCTCCATGCCTAATGCGGGGCTTGAACTCCTGACCCTGAGATCAAGAGTTGCTTGCTCTACTGACTGAGCCACCCAGGCACCCCTTGGTGATTTTCAAAGACAGAAAATGAAAATTTTAGTCCTGGAATAGGAGATTTCAAAAACTTTTAAGATCTTAGAAAGATTTTTTTTTTGTTATTTTTCCTGAAATAATTCTTTAAAAATTCTTAAAACACATAATAAGATGAAAGGGGAGCTTAAATTTCAAACATGCCATAATCAGAAGTTATTAGCCAAAAAAAAAGGACTTGATCATAAGTAATATACACACACACACTGCAGAATATATATGTCTTACTTGTAAACTGGATTCTGTTTTTACAAGAACTCAATCATTTGGATCTTGTATTTGCTCTTGTTTCGCCATTGACATTGTTTGAATCATTGTCCATGAGATCATTTGTTCACCTCTAATCTTTAGAAGATAAATAACTTATAAACTATACCAAACTTAATATAGCAAAATTTATCAACTCTGAAAGCATCTTTAAGTTTGGGGAACTATAAAGTATATCTGAGGACTGGTCAAACAAATGTAAAAGATTTGTAAGGGCAAAGTATTTGCTTTTTGGTTAGAATTCATAGATTTCAGAAGGTAGAAGGCTACTGAGAGCTTATTCAGTCCCACTTCTTTGTCTCATCCAAGGCAAATTATTTAACCTTTGAGTTTCATTTTTCCAATCTGGAAAATGGGGCTTACAACACCTATTCACAGACTCCTTGTGAATAGTGACTGAAATAATGAATATAAAAGACTTAATAAAACATTTGGCATATATCTAGTGCTCAGAGGTTTATTATTATCACTATTACCCTAGAAATGTTAATTATTATGGTTATTCTTTTTCTATAAATATTTCTATTACTTAATAATATTATGTTTAGAAGATTCTTCATGGTTTCCGAGGTTATGACTCAATGTGTCAAAGCTCCAAATAAAAGCTGAACATTTTAGTTAATATTTCAGCTTTTGAAAATGGATGATTCTGATATCACTTACCTACCCAAACAAACAAATACAAAATAAACAAAACTCCGATTTCTACCCACTATCCACCAAATCAAATTTAAAACCCCTTTGCCTTAATGTTTTTCCCTAGTTGAACCTCAAGCTACATTTCCCTAATTTGCAGACACACGAAACCACATGCTGTTCTCTGAGTTTGTCCAAAGGTTTCCTGCTATCTTTCCCTCAGGTTGTTCCTGTCTATGGCCCTAGATGAACACTCTGTAGGAACCTCATTTGGGACTTCATGAGAGAGACTGGACTCAGCACACTGGTAGACTTTTGTTTCTACTTCATTTCCTCCAAAACTTATTAACCATTTGAAAACAGTTCTGTATCCTCAAAGATCTGAGGGAAATTTGGACCAATGAGAATAAGCCACTATCTCAGAGAAACTGGAACATTTTACATTTTTTAAGACCAGGTTAGACCTCCCAGTGGTTAACCACCAAGTAAAACCTCGAGCCACACTGCTTAAATGGTATGAGGTTTTTTTTTTTTAAATATTTTTATTTACTTGAGATAGAGAGACCACAAGTGAGAGAGAGAGAGAAAGAGGGAGAGAGAATGGGGGTGGGGGGAAGGGGGGCAGAGAGAGGGGGAGGAGCAGGCTCTCCACTGAGCAGAGAGCCCAACCCAGGGTTCAATCCCAGGACCCTGAGATCATGACCTGAGCTGAAGGCAGTTGCTTAACCAGCTGAGCCACCCAGGTGCCCCAATGGCATGAGTTTTTAACAAGCCTCCTTCTCAGCCCTATCTTTCTCTTACTTCAATAATGGAACAGTATATTTCCTACCACTATCCTTGGTGATAAGTTCCTGTCTTTGCTCTTGTGTCTTACAAAATCTTATTCTTTAGTCTCAATACCAGCTACTTCAAAAACCTACATCTAAGTCCCATTTGGGAAACCCAGCACTCATCCTGGGCCATTGTCCTCAATTCCTGTGCTTTTATGGCTGCTCTTTCCAGGAAGCTCCCTATGTATGACATACCCTTTCTCCATTCCCTCTCAAGATCCTACCTATAAATGGACCAAACAAATGTTAGCTCCTCCACAAGGCCTTTTCTAATCTCTAAAAGGCTTGAGAAATTCTATTTGCAAACTCTTGAGAAATGGTTCACATGCCATTTTGTACCATGGTTATCAGTGTGTACTTATCTACTCATCTTGTCTTGCTGGATATTAAGTCTGTCATGTCTCACTCCTACTTGTATTCCTTAAGGAATATCTTACAATGCCTTCCATCAAGTAAGTGCTCAATAAATATTTCACTAATTGTGTTGAATTAAAATTTTCAGTGTTAAGTTCCTACAGGTAAAAATGAGAGTTATGTTGTTTTTGTTTTTGTTTTTGTTTTTGACACAGAAGTATGTATAAAATCTTACCCCAGTCCTGTGTTCAATCTGACATTTGTCCTCTTTGGTGTACTCTTCGTTAATATTTTCTTGCAGATGCTAAAGTGAGACAAGTGGACATGAAAAGACAATACAACCTGTTAAGTCACATCTACATTTTAAGAAAAACCCAGGGCAGTTCCGATAGAGGTCATATACATTACACCAAAAACTTTCACCTAGACAAACCATAAAAATGAGCTTGCCCAGATATTTTTTTAATGTTGAACCTGTTCACCCATAAAACTGTAGACATTGGGGAGGGCATGTGCTATGGTGAGCGCTGTGAATTGTGCAAGACTGTTGAATCACAGACCTGTACCTCTGAAGCAAATAATACATTATATGTTAAAAAAAAAAGAAGAAGAAGAAGAAGAAGATAGCAGGAAGGGAAAAATGAAGGGGGGGGAAATCTGAGGGGGAGATCAGCCATGAGAGGCTATGGACTCTGAGAAACAAACTGAGGGTTCTAGAGGGAAGGGGGTGGGGGGATGGGTTAGCCTGGTGATGGGTATTAAAGAGGGCACGTTCCATGGAGCCCTGGGTGTTATAGGAAAACAATGACTCATGGAACACTACATCAAAAACTAATGATGTGATGTATGGTGATTAACATAACATAATAAACACACACACATAAAATTGTGTGTCTATTATTTTAAATAGTGGGATTGACATTTTTACATTTTAATTATTTAGGCACTGGCTACACTCAATATCCATGAGGTGACTTTTCACTTTATTTCATCATCAGCATCATGAGGAGGGCATATGGGGCTGTGTGTGGTTGGGAAATCTATGGGAGTAGGTGTCATAGCATTTGGAGATGATTTCTAGTTCTTTGGTAAGAAGTAATGCAATTTAAAAAATGGTTCTTTAATCCCCTTTGAGCTATATATGACAGATAACAATAAGAATTATTCTTATCTTACAGGGATTTTTGAAGATTCAATAAACTATTTTTGTGTGAACGTGAATTATGAAATATACAAAATTCATTATATTATTTGGGGTCACATATGGGATGAATATCTTATGGAAATTGTCTTTGGATTTCCAGCCACTGGTTTTGATGGTAGCAAATGGAGCTGGTGGAAAATGTCTTTTCTTTACATTGCTCCTGAAAGTGCAGGAAAAATTATCCTGGGGAAGTAGTATCACTGAAGTTTGAGTGGGAGAATCTCCTCTTGTAAAAATACTGATGTCAATACCACTTAATCTGTCTTCAAATAGGAATCACTCTGTGGAAATGCATGGAGTGATGGCATAAGAGAGGGGTTTGGTAATTATTGCCCCGATCCTGGTTTTCAATCAGCGTTTTCACAGTGTAATAATCTGAAGAAGGTTTGAAAGCTCCGTGCTGGAGGGCCTGGTAATATGCCCTGGTATATTTTAAAGCCTTCTGATTGATTTGAATGGGTAGCCAGAGGTGAGTAGTACTGTTCTGGATTAGTCTTAGAATAAAGGCTTTATAACTCAATGTGTTTAATTATTAGAATTTTGTTGTTTTGCTCTTCTTACTTTTAATAACTAACCCATATCATATACATTATGGGCCAGGTGTTACTCTAAATCACTTTACATATGCTAGCTCATAGAATCAATCTTCATAACAATGCTGAGGTAAGCATTGTTATTTCCCCTGTTTTATTTTTTATTTATTTATTTTTTAAATTTTATTATGTTATGTTAGTCACCATACAATACATCATTGGTTTTTGATGTGGTGATCCGCCATCCATTGTTTTCGTATAACACCCAGTGCTCCATGCAGTACGTGCCCTCCTTAATACCCATCACCGGGCTAACCAATCCCCCCTCCCCCCTCTCCTCTAAAACCCTGTTTGTTTCTCAGAGTCCATAGTCTCTCATGGTTTATCTCTCCCTCCACTCGCCCCCCATTTTTCCCTTCCTTCTCCTAATGTCCTCCATGCTATTCCTTATGTTCCACAAATAAGTGAAACCATATGGTAATTGACTTTCTCTGCTTGACTTATTTCACTTAGCATAATCTCCTCCAGTCCCATCCTTGTTGATGGAAAAGTTGGGTATTCATCCTTTCTGATGGCTGAGTAATATTCCTTTGTATATATGGACCACATCTTCTTTATCCATTCATCTGTTGAAGGGCATCTCGGCTCTTTCCACAGTTTGGCTATTGCAGACATTTGCTGCTATGAACACTGGGGTGCATATGGCCCTTCTTTTCACTACATCTGTGTCTTTGGGGTAAATACCCAAGAGTGCAATTTTTGGGTCATAGGATAGCTCTATTTTTAAATTTTTGAGGAACCTCCACACTGTTTTCCAAAGTGGCTGTACCAACTTGCATTCCCACCAACAGTGTAAGAGGGTTCCCCTTTCTCCACAACCTCTCCAACATTTGTTGTTTCTTTCCCTGTCCATTTTTGCCATTCTAACTGGTGTAAGGTGGTATCTCAGTGTGGTTTTGATTTGGATTTCCCTGATGGCTAATGATAATGAACATTTTTTCATGTGTCTGTTAGCCATTTGTATGTCTTCTTCAGAGAAGTGTCTTTTCATATCTTCTGCCCACTTTTTGACTTGATTATTTGTTTTTTGGATTCCCCTGTTTTATAAATGAGAAAACTGAAACAATGAGAGTTTAAGGACATGACTAATGTCACACAGACCAAGTTATTCTCACCTCACTCTTTTTTTTTTTTTTTTTAAGATTTTATTTATTTATTTGACGGAGAGAGAGAGAACACAAGCAGGGGGAGTGGCAGGCAGAGGGAGAAGCAGGCTCCCCGCAGAGCATCCAACGTGGGGCTTGATCCCAGGACCCTGGGATCATGACCTGAGCCGAAGGCAGACTCTTAGCAGACTGAGCCATCCAGGTGCCCCTTCCGTCACTCTTCATCTCAACTTTTGAACACTTGATTTATTATTGTAGGGATACTCTGTATTGCAGGCGATAATATAATAGTAAGCTAAAAGAAATAGAAGGCTTCAAAAGGAAAAATGAATAGAAAATCATCAAAAAGTAGAATAAAAAGTCATTTTGAAAGAAGTCATTAAGCCACAGTCTTTCCTAGGAAAAAAAACAACAACAACAAAGACAGATTTCAAGCCCCAATAATTTGTACACTGAAAACAACTATTGAAAGAAACTTGTGTTCAAAATACTTTGAGCAATGAATAATACATCAAGAAAAACATTACTGGCAAATTAAGTTATAAACCATCAGTAACATTTAGAAATTGATTTTAGGGGTTCCTGGGTGCTGTAGTCAGTTAAGTGTCTGACTCTTGGTTTGAACTCAGGTCGTGATCTCGGGGTCCTGGGCTTGAGCCCTGTGTTGGGCTCCACGCTTGGCACGGAGTCTGCTTGAGATTCTCTCTCCTCCCTCTGCCCCTCCTGCTTGTGCTCATGCTCTTTCTTTCTCTCTCTCTCAAATAAATAAATAAATCTTTAAAAAAAAGGAACTGATTTTTTGTTATTGCAGTACAAATGATATTATTAAGCAGGGGTCTTGTTCAGCCATGAAATATGGATGGGCTGTTTAATATGCATGTAGACGACACATTTCTAATTAATTCCAGTGGTCACTACAATGAGTTGAACTCTAAAAAATGGGTTAATGCCTTATAATACTGTATCTTGGACAGCACTGATGTTATTCATTTTTTAAATGCCCACCATCACCCAGAAATATTACAATTACCTTCACATTGAATCAACCAAAGAAAGCAAAACTGGGAGAATTTAGTGTTCTCCTGTCTATTTACTGCCCTCCAGTATGATTATAATTTAAAAATTTACTGAGTGGAGGCTTATAACATTGAGATATTAACTGATTTTTCTCTGTGATTCCATAATAGCCCTCAGGCCACCCACTGAAATTAGATTGCAAGTGTGAGGCTTATCACCTAAAAGAAAGGCTAAAAGGAGAAGAAAAAGATTAAAAATCATTGGCTTTTGACTTCCATGTAATGTAGTCATTCTCAATCCGGGGTGATTTGCCCCCACAAGATGTTTGGCAAGTGTAGAGACATGTTTGGTTGTCACATCAGGGAAGGGAATGCTATTGGAACCTAGTGGTTAGATGCTAAGCACCCCCCAAGCCCAGGGCAGCTTCCCACAGAAAGAATTATCTGACCCCAAATGTTAATAGTGGTGAGGTTAAGAAACTCTGATCTAGAGATATTTGAAAAACCCAGAGTTGACAAAGTACTCTTTGATGAAAGAAGATGGCTTGATTTTATTGAGTGCATATTATGTGCCATGTGCTGGTTAAAGAATATACATATATACACATATATATGAATTTATCTTCAGAACAATCCAATGAATATAGGTAATTATAATTTTCATTCTATAATGATGAGGTAAAGCAGTTTGCATCAATTCTTACAGACAGCAAGTGGTGGAGCCAGATCTCAACCCTTGGAGATCTAATTCCAGAATTTACTTACCCGACCACTCTGGTCAGCTTCCAAGACTTTCAATTGCAAGAGTCTCACAGAGAGAGAAAAGTGTTTGGAAGGAATTTGCAAAAGGCCTGGAGTCCTCAGAAAATGAAGTTTATACCATCAAGAGAATGATTGGGAGAACTGAATGATGGTGTAAGAGCCTGTTGTCCAATCATAAAGGAGATGGTTTTTGATGGCCTAGGGAAAACAATAAAATAGACAGGTAGAAAGAGAGAGGTCCAGGTGAGAAGAATGGAGATAGAAATCTTAGATGGGTTTGGGGATATCTGAGAACAGAGTGAACCTATATTTCACCAGCCTGGGGAGGAGCTTCACACAGAAATTTGCACACCAGTTTGGTAGGTCAGGATGGACAATCGAGGCTGAGACTCTGCTTACCTCAGAGGGTGTTTGGCAGAGGATGTTGCTGAGACGTCTGCACTGCTCCACTTCCTAAAGTGGGCCACCTTAATCTCAGAGAGGCATGGGAAAGTATACAGAATTGCCCTAAGAAGACCATACAAGTTTCCGAGAAAGTGCAGCAGGCTAGAAGACGCATCATGATAATGGCGAGGTGATGGCAGCCATGAATGTGGTGTACGGACCCCACACCATAAAGAAGCTAGGCCAGCAGCAGTAGACGGCAACAAGGATTGATGCCAACAAAGACAACATCTTTTAAGGACCAGAGCCGACACTGTGCAGTGTAAAACACCAATCACTTGTCCCAGCCCTGGCATATGAATTAATCAGGCTATCTGGGAACAGGAAGCCAGCCCTGTGGAGAGGAAGGGAGTTGGAGAATCCTGATTTTGAGAGTTAACAAGTGAAAGGACTAAAGACACACTGATTGAGGTGAAATATTCCTCCAACAGTGTAATGGAGACTTATGATGGAAATAGTTTGGTTAGGGAAAATAAATTCACATTTGTGAACTCCAGACTTTTATGTTTTTGACACTCCAATTATGCTAAATGTATCTATGCAAGACACAAATGAGGAGTGGAAATTAACATTTTCACAAGAAAGGCATGTGATATCCTGGCTTGCAGTCTGTCTCTACTGCAACCTATCCCTTAAACTACGATCTAGAGAATATTTAGAAAATGATTCTTTGCACACATCACTTAATCTGTCCAAACTTCAGGGTTTCCCTTTGTTTATAGATAAGATCCCGACTTTATGCTAACCTTCCACAATTGGGTTTCTGTGTAATTCTCTCCGACCCTAACTCTAAGTTCCCTCCCCATCCACAGGCAAGATTCTCCCTTTTACCCAAATAGATCTATTAGATTTCTTATAGGTACTTGGACACAGCTTACCTGTTTGTCTTGGACCATAATGCTCCTCTAGTTTGGAGTATCTTGTCCTTTCCTTTCTGCATGTCTAATTATAAATCTCTTTCAAAATCCATGCGCATGTCACACATGGTTTATAAAGCTTTCTCCAAATACCCCAATCATAACTCCTGGAAATGACAGCTATATATTCATTGGCATGTGGACAATCTGGCTATGCCTTTATCAAGGCTTTTATTTGAATTGCAAAGAGGTCTCAGTTTTTCTATCTGCAATTGCTCACATGTTGAATGCTGAGTTGTCATTAACCATAATTCTTTATGGTCCCCAATTTGCTTCTTCACAGATTCATGCAATGCTCAATTTAAAAGGTTTCTTTTCTTTCGATGCATTATCTTTAAAATGCCTCTTACTCAGGAGTGGCTTTACTTTTCCCGCAATGTGCTTTCTGAATTGAAGTCAAGAAGTATGAATTGTAACAAAAATGATCATGGCTTTTAGTGTGAAAAGACAACTACCAGATTAGATACTATTTAGGAAAGAAAAGACAGCTACCAGATTAGATACTCTCTTCACTGTGTAGAAATTACTCTACTTTTCTAAACAACCCACCCCATTTGGGGTAGAGAAGCATGTTTTGTATTCATTTTGTGTGGACAATGTATATTTGAGATCATTAGCATGCAACTGACACTAAAAGGTTAATTAGGATAAATTGATTTTAGCAGGAGTCCTCTTCTCCAAGGAAATTGGGTCATATATTTGGCTAATTAACCCAAAGGTCTGTCAAATGTGAAATAATAATACAGTTTTGTGCAGCGAAGAATTAACTCAAGAGAGTTCTGGCCTTGGCCTTTGGCTACTGGGAGGTGATTTCTAGTCCCCTGGGGTGTGCTTCCCAGGAGGAGTGTCTTTGTTTGCCTTGGGGAAGAAACTGAAGACTAAAGATGTTAGCTTGAACCTCTGGTAGGTGCTGGAGACTAACGGACAGCCATGTCAGCAGTGTGTGATAGAGTCCCAGTAAAAACTCTGAACACTGAAGGCTTTGGTGGACTTCCCTGGGTGGCAATACTCTGTGCATACTGTCATACATCAAAGCTGGGGAAGTAACACGTTCATGATTTCATGGGGAGAGGACAACAGAAACTCCACACGTGGTACTTTTCTCTCCTTCCTATGCTTTCTTCCCTTGGCTTATTTTGGCCCATAACCTTTCCCTGTCGTAAATCATAACTATGAATATAGCAGTTTTTAGTGAGTTCGGTGAATCCTTCTAGTGAATTATTTTACCTGAGTGGTTTGGGACTCCCCTTCACCCTTACCGAATTTGAAGGTGGTGTTAGAAGTGAGAGTAATCCTTTGTACGCTGTGTTCCTTCTAATATAACAGTTGGCTAAACTCATAAACTCAACCCAGGTGTTAATTAGCAATATCCATAAATACTTAAAGTCTCCTTCTTGTAGGCATATTGTAGTAGGTATATAGTGTTGCAATAAACTGTTGTTGTTTGAATGACTGGAATTTGAAGATTGTCACTCCAGCATAACCTAGACATTTGATTGATAAACACACAAAAATAAAACCTTTGGCTTTGACCGAAAGCATAGAAAAGTAACTTTATTTACCTGTATTTCAATAGGCATTTTCTTTGAGTATGGAGTCAGTGGTTACAGGTCTGTGCCATCTTTCTTGAATAAATCAACCCCATAATTCATTATCTAATATACAGTTATGATTTCTCAGAAATGGAGCATTATCAATCTCAGCACAGGATCCTTCTAGATTCCTCCCCTTATTTTTGTACTCATGTGCATATATACG
This sequence comes from Mirounga leonina, assembly GCF_011800145.1. NCBI lineage: Eukaryota > Metazoa > Chordata > Mammalia > Carnivora > Phocidae > Mirounga > Mirounga leonina. The sequence goes on along the minus strand of NW_023270415.1, from coordinate 28,901,508 downwards.
ATTCCCTGGAATAATGTAATCCTAATACAAATATAACAGACATAAAAAGGTTTGGGACTGAATATGATAAGTTCTTAATAGGCATACAATTCACTTGTAATAGGAAGCATTCAAGCATACAAATGGACATTTTAGGATTGGAGAGCATTTTATGTGCTGTACGCATCTATATTTAAGTTTTATGTATGAAATGGAAAGTGTTAGCTAATAAAACAAATTAATTAAATTGTGGATGGCTAGGAGAGCTTCTGCGGTAACTGATGAAGAAGATAAGATTTGGAGGTATTGACCTCCATACTTTGATACAGTACACAAACTTTAAGTGGTGTACAGTATTTTAACTCACAACACCTGATCTTTAACTGCTTTTTTAACCTTTAATTTCTGTTCTACTTTCTTTTATTTCACTTAAGTTATGGTGTGTATCAGGAACTCCTTATAGAGAGAAAGACTCAAGAGCATAAATGAGAGAATAAGAAACTTTTTGCATTATCAACAATTTCACCCCCGACACAAGGTAGTATAATGTTATGAAAGTAATTTGCATTTGTGTGTTATAAAAGGTAAATCTAGAATTCTCAATGTATGGCTGAAAAGAGTAAAGAATTAAGCCAATTTATGTTTGTTTCTAACAAGCAGTTATAAGGGAGTGGCTTGATTCACCCAAGTAACTACGTCAGTTTTCAACCCTACCTCATCTGTGTAGCTACGGTTGTAATAGTGTTTCAGGATACTGTAGCTGGTAGATGCAAATTTCTTGGTCGATTAGATAAGTCTATTCCTCCAAGAACTCCTCGATACTGCCAATGTTGGGGAAACCCCTATGACTTCTTTCAGGTACAGGATTTCAGAATCTCATTCCTGGGGACTCATTAGTGCAACTCTGTTGTTTTACAAACAAGGGACTCCAGTGTCCGAGGGGTTTTTCTGACTTGCTTACATACAAATAACTAATGGAAAACTCACATATTACATCCAAGGTCTCCTGCCTCTTGATCCAACTCTCTTGTCACTATACTCAATTGTCAATTCTAATCTAGAAAATTGTTGCACCCCTAATCACTACTGTTTTCTTTTACCACTAAGCCTATTTGCTCCTTATTTTATCACCTTCTCTAAAAAATGTTGATTTCTATTCTGCAAACTATCTAACAACTTTTTCACAGGGTCTTCTGTAATCTTTTTTTTTTCTCTTAATATTTTGTGGCCATTTTGCCCAGACAAGAAATATAGGGCTAAATTGTCATTTTTAACCAATGTATAGTCTCTGATATATAAGTGTGTAGAATATTTTTGAAATTAACCAGTTGCTTCTTAGAACAGGAAGATGGGAGTGACTGCCAGAATGTTCTCTGCTCTCTGGTCCCTGGCCTAGATGATTGATCCAGGAGCGGAAATATTGATGTTCTGAAATTTCCCACCTATATATCCAAGAAAGTATTTGTTTTCACTTAACTTACTTAGTATTCAGTGGTCCCTTTCAATTTAATAACTATTGTTTTCCTTGAGCACTGGGTAATTTTATTATAATACTGTAATTTTTTTCATTTTAAAAATCTGATATATAATAATTGACAAATGATATATTAGTTTCAGTCATACAACATAATGATTTTCTATTTGTATATATTGTGAAATGATCACAATAACTCTAGTTACCATTCATCACTACACACAATCACAATTTTTTTTTCTCGTGGTGAGAACTTTCAGGATTTACTCTCTTAGCAACATTCAAATATACAATTCAGTATTGTTAACTATAGTCGCCATGCTATAACTTACATCCCCATGAATTAGTTATTTAATAACTGGAAGTTTGTACCTTTTTACATCTTAACTCATTTCACCTACCCCTCACCCTCCACCTCTAGCAACCACCAATGTGTTATTTGTATCTATGAGCTTATTTCTGTTTTGTTTTTATTGTTAGAGTCCACATATAAGTGAGATTATACAGTATTTGTCTTTCTCTGTCTGACTTATTTCACTTAGCATTATGCCCTCAAGGCCCACCCATGTTGTCACAAATGGCAAGATTTCCTTCTTATTGTCCTTATCTTTTTTTTTTTTTAGTTATAAAATTTAATTGTAAAGAGCAAGCAGTGGTTATCGGTCAAACCAATCCACAGTAATAGCTTTGAAGTGTGCCGTATTTATTTGACAGAGACACAGTGAGAGAGGGAACACAAGCAGGCGGAGTGGGAGAGGGAGAAGCAGGCTTCTCGCTGAGCAGGGAGCCCGACGCGGGCCTCAGTCCCAGGACCCTGGGATCATGACCTGGGCTGAAGGCAGACACTTAACCGACTGAGCCACCCAGGCGCCCCCCTTATTGTCCTTATCTTAAAAACAATTTCACCGTTTTCTTTCTTTTCTCTTTATGGGAGCCCTATTAATCAGAACTTAGATGCTCTTTTTTTTTCTTCAGTTACTCTATTCATGCAACAGATTTCCCCAAAATTTAGTTCCTTAAAACAACCTTCTAATTTTGTTCATGATTTTCTAAATTAGGATTTTTTTAAAGATGTATTTATTTGAGAGAGAGTGGGGCGGGGTGGGGCAGAGGGAGAGGGAGAGACAGTCTTAAGCAGACCCCACCCTGAGCACGGTGCCCTACACGGGGTTGGATCTCACAACCCTGAGATCAGGACCTGAGCTGAAACCAAGAGTCGGACACTTGACCGACTGCACCACCCAGGCACCCAGTAAATTAGGATTTTTGGAAAGACCTTAGGCAGGTCTCACTCGGGGGTTCTAATGCAGACGCAGCCAGATTTTAGCTGGGTTTGTCATTATCTGATCAGCTAGGCTGGACGTTCGAAGTAACTCATCCGTAAGGTGGCAGCTGATGCTGGCCGTCAGCTGGGAGCTCTGTTGGAGGCAGTCAGCTGGCGCGTCTCCATGTGGCGGCTTCCTGTGGCTGGAACTCCAGCTGATTTCCTTCTTCAGAAATTTGTGGATTCTCTCAGCTTCCATTGTGTGGTGAATTTATATTAAGCCTTTTGAATATGTCTTTGCTGTCGTGTTTTTTCAAGTAAACATTTTAAGGAAACATAATATAGTTGCAGAAATGTATGTAGACCTTTCAAATCAATGCATTTTCCTAAGTGAAAACACCCATGTAACTGGTACCTAGATCAATAGGGAATATAAGAAAGAGCACAAAGGATCATAGGGGAAGGGAGGGAAAACTGAACGCAAAGAAATCAGAGAGGGAGACAAACCATGAGAGACTCTGGGCCCGGGAAACAAATTGAGGGTTGTGGAAAGGGAAGGGGGTGGGGAGATGGGGTAACCGGGTGATGGGCATTAAGGAGGCCACGTGATATATGAAAACAATGAATCATGAATCACTACATCAAAATAGTGATGTATTGTATGGTGACTAACAACATAATAAAATTAAATTAAATTAAAAAAAGGATGTGATGTGACAAGCACTGGGTGTTATAAGCAACTAATGGATCATTGAACACTACACCAAAAACTAATGATGTACTATATGTTGGCTAATTGAATTTAAGAAAAAAAGAAAAACTATAAAGGAAAAAAAAATAAAAACATTAGCAGCACTGCAAAAGCCCCCAATTTTGGTATCTCCTGAGAAGCCGCTCTCCACTATCCTAACTTCACACACCACAGATTAATTTTGTTTGCTTTTGAATTAATTTTTTTTAAAAGATTTTATTTATTTATTTGACAGAGAGAGAGAGAGAGAGCACAAGTAGGCAGAGCAGTAGGCAGAGGCAGAGGGAGAAGCAGGTTCCCCGCCGAGTGGGGAGCCTGACGTGGGGCTTGATCCCAGGATCCTGGGATCATGACCTGAGCCGAAGGCAGACACTTAACCGACTGAGCCACCCAGGCACCCCTGCTTTTGAATTAATTTTAATGTAATCATCATGCTGTATGTACTCTGAGTCTGGCTCTTTTTGCTCGACATTATGTTTGTGAGAGCCAATCATGCTGCAACATTTGTGATTAATCTCTTTGTTATGTTATCACACGGCATGAAATGCCATAATTTAATTCTCTATTGTTAATGTACATTTTTTCAGTTTTTGGCCTTTATCAATAGGGACTCTATAACTCATTTATGAATTCTAGTAGTTTATCTGTACATTCTTTTGAATTTTCTACCTACACAGTTTGTTTGTGAATAGTGATTTTTATAATTATTTTATGAAGCTTTTCATAAGACATATGAAAACATAAATGCATTTACTTAGACTTCTTGCACCAGAAATCTGGTGAGCACATTTCATATACAGATACTTCCCTAACCCTTCCCTCAGAAGTGTTATATCAGTGTATCTTTCTAACAGTGCATGAGTAGCTGCTTTGCCATAGCTTTTCTGCTACTATATACTTTTCCATGTTAACCTTTGCCAATCTCTTCTTCAAGAATAAAACTTTAAAAAATTGTATTGATTATTGGAAATTTGCAATGGAAATTTGTTATACATTTGCATTGGAATTTTTTGGTAAATTGATTTATTGTTTCCTTTGATCATTTTTCTTTTCACATAAGTTATGAATTAAGATTGTATTTGATGTATAAGAAATCTGGCACAGAGTGATGCAAATAGGTAAAGATTGATACTGTGACTCCACAATTATGACATTCTTAACATGTGGCTTTCATCTCATAATTGTCACTTTCTGGTATAAGATGGCTATTCTACCTCCAGCAGCAAGAAGGAGATGGGGTAAAGGCTTATACCAGGTATGCCTTCCCTAGTTTAAAAGTATTTCTGGAAGCTTTGTTTGTCCTGTAACCTCTGCTTCTATCTCGCTGTTCAGAACTAGGTCATGCAGTGACCCCTCGCTTCTCTGAAGCAAAGAATGTAGCTATAGACAGCATTCTTGCCACTTCAAACAAAATCAGAGTTCTGTAGACAAGGGACTATGGAAAGGTGGAGTGCAGGAGCAGCCTCAGAATCTTCTGGTGTACACCAGTTTGGTTCCCTAACACTGATGCGCATCTTTTCATACACAGAATCTATTTACCATCATTCCAAGGAAGTGCTCCCCGTAAACCCTTTCATGGTCTGGTGACCTACAATCTAAAAGATGAGTTACCAGCCTCTGACACATCCATCAAGTCCTTGCTATGCTGCCCTGAAGGGTTTGATATTTGTTATTAAAAGGTAACCACTGTGTGTTTCCCTTTGTCCCCTTTTCTGAATTGGAATTATAAGTGTAGTCCGGAAAGAACCATAGGATTCTTACTGTATGATGTATGAACTCTACCTTGAACTCTTGCCTCATGTTCATCCCCAGCCGAGTTCTGGAGTAAAAATGGTACCACAGAGCTGTCCCGCCTTGAGCAAGGGGGTTAGGCTTTTATACCTGTATCAGTGAGTCCTTAGCTGCTGACCACCACTCAGTTGCAAGGTTTTGTGCAATCACCCAGACACCTCGGAGTCCGTTGGCTCTGGCTGGCGAACTAGTTGCTGGGGGAGGGTGCAGCTGTGTCAGCCATTAACAACCAACAGCACAGCAGCTGTGTATGACAAAGGAGACGTGGGTGGGTACCAAACAGCATCATGTAGCTATTCTGGCAACTTCGGTTCTTTTGTTTAAAAAAGTCTCATCTTTTGCTTTTGTGGTGTTTTTTTATTTTATTTTATTTATTTCTTTGAGAGCGAGAGAGAGCAAAAGAGAGCATAAGCTGGGGGAGAGGCAGATGCAGACTCCCCACTGAGCAGCGAGCCCAATGTGGGGCTCCATCCCAGGACCCCGGGATCATGACCTGAGCTGAAGGCAGACGCTTAACCGACTGAGCCACCCAGGCGCCCCCAAAAGTCTCGTCTTTTGTTTTCTTTGGCTTCTTCAGCCTATGTGTGTGTTGGGGGTGGGTGGAGGAGGGGGTTGTTCCTGCTTGCTCATTTCTTCTATTGCTTCTTCTGAGGAGGGTTTAGGGGAGGCTGCCTTTTCCTGGGTTGATCAGCTTTCTAAGGCCTCTTCCATGGGTGCAATTTAGGAGACCTAGAGGTGGATTTAGGGTTTCAAAAATCACAAGCTCTTGCAGCCAGGCCTGGGATTTTGTTGGCAAAGTCAACTCCTGAAAAGCTTTCTATTTTGTTCCCAGTTACGTGCAAATGGAAGCATTTAGAATGTTTCCTATACATAATGGTTTAAGCATGAAGATTCCCTGGTTTTATTTAATGGCCTCATCACTCAGACTATTCCTTTGGGGATATTAATGGGTATTCCAGCTCCTTGGTAATGGAATTTACTGTGCTCTTTTTTGTGCATTGTGGAAATGGGAAACAGAGAAGTTAAATGCCTGACATCAGGCTACACACCTCTGTAGCTTCAGTTTTACTTCCTCAGAGCCCAACATTTTGACTAAATTGCATTCACATCGAAAAGTGATCAAGATATAATTATCATATTAATGGAAGCTTACTTTTATTGAGTGCTTACTATATTGTAGTTATTATTCCAAATACTTTGTATAAAGTAATTTCATCCTTCCAAGAAATCTGTAAGGAACTTTCAAAAGGTCACGTGGCTAAAGAACACTGAACAGCTTGAGACTATGTATAATATTTAGTAGAAAAATATAGTTCTTCTAAATAGACTCCCTCATTCCAAGTATCACTTCCTCGGTCTTCAAAACTCTTCTTTTTTTCTATAAAAATACTTACTTCCCTTTGACTTTGGTCTGGTCCGTGTCATGATCATTTCACATCAGACTACTGAAATTGCCACTGTCCGTGTTTTCTACAGCTGATCTCACCTTGTTCATAAGCCTTCTCTCCTTCCAAAAGCAGGAAACTTTCATCTTTACCATTTAAAAAGAAATCCGTCTCATTTAGAAGTGTCTCCTCATGGTAAATATTTAGTTAATTTAAGCTCCTTCTGAAGACTATTTTTTCCTCCAGGGTTTGGTCTTTCCCTTCTTTCCAAGAGTGCAGCTGGGTTTTGGTGGAAGCTCACTTCTCTTTATGGTGGTGTGGAAGGAGGCCTTTTGTCCTCCTTCTGTCCTTTGGGACTGCACCAAACTCAGGGTTACAGAATGCCTCCATTCCTCCCCGTCCTTGGGCATCTTCTACTGCAGTCTGCTGGAGATGTGGCCCCATCCTTTTGTCATTCTAGACACTGTGCTGACATCCATTGCTGAAAGTTGTGGTCCCTGCATCAGTCTTCTAGTTGATGTCCCCACTCCCTGGCTTCATGGCACTCACCAGTCCCTTCAAGCCTCTGCACCCCACTTGGGTATCATGGGGGCTTCATTCCAATACCTACACACAGGCAATGGGCCAGGATGCATTGCCTCAAGCAGAATCCCCTAGGTACCATCTTATGCCATATTGGAAGAGGCAGGAAGGGAAGGAGTTGTTGAAAGTTAAGTGTTAATTTACCATAGGAAAGTCAATAGACCCAGGTAGGTATAAAATTCATACCAAGGGCATGTCTCAACATCTCCTCTGTAGAGTAGAACTTATAGTCATTAAATTCTTAGACTCCCAAGCTTTATTCTTAATGCATAAAAGGAAGCTGTGGGATTTAGGATACTTTTTGTTCTCTCTCTCTCATTAATTCCATGCTTTCAAGACTCACTAATTAAACACTCCAGCTCTTCCAGCCTGGAGAATGAAGTTTCGTCTTTTTAACCTAGAATTCAACATCTTCCACAATTTGATTTCCAACCTATCTTTCCATTTTCAAAGTCTCTGTGTCCAAAAAGACTTCCATCTCTTTATTCTTGCTAGTATCACTTACCTACACTTAAATGCCCTTCTCTCTCCACCTGCCTCATCTGCTCCCATTTCCCTCCTGAGCAAAGCCTTTTCTCCTCTTCAGTCACCACTGTACCTTTTTTTTGCCTCGTACTCTGTCAATTTTGCAATCATTTTATTTATTTTATTTTATTTTATCATTTTATTTTCCTTTTTCAACCCCTCTCTGAGTGTTGGCAGTCCTCAAGGTCCTTTGTCCTGTCCTCTTGTCTGGTGGGTTTTCTTTGGTTGATCCTACTTGTTTCTTATTCTCAACTACCGCCTCCAGTCAATGGTTCCTACTGCTGCATCTCTAGTCCTAACATCTGTCTTGAAGAATATCTTTAATGGAGCCACTGATCTCTCCTGCAGGTACCTCAGACTAAAGGTGTTCAAAGCTGACTTACAGAAATGGGAGAGGGAAAGCTGTTATTTTTATATTCTTAACACTTCAGGCCAATTCTTTTGCTTCAAGAGGAAGAAATCACCAAGAAAGATGAAGAATTTAGAATGTAGCAAATTCAGTTTTATGAAAGTTAAGTGTTAATTTACCATAGGAAGGTCAATAGACCTAGGTAGGTATAAAATTCATCCTATCTGCCCAAGTGTTGGAAGGAGTAACACTATGACTCATATGTTCTGTTTTATTTTTGTTCCTTATAAAAATTTTGTCCTGATTATAAACATAATGTTTTTGCTGTTTTTACTTAATATTATATAGGGAATATTTTTATTTCATTAAAATTTCCTGTAATTACCACTTGCAGTGACTGCAGTGTGTCCCATGGTCTGGATATAAATAATTTATCTCTTTATTCTCTCTTTGTTGGTACTTTCGATATTTCCAATTTCATTTTTCTACTTTTAAAGCCTATCAGATGAGAGGACAAGGCAAAGAACCAAACTCTGAGATCTGCCAGCACTAGGAGAGAAGCTGAGAAAGGAAAATAAATGATGGAGGAGCTTACTCTTTGATGAACATCCTTTACCTATATCTTTGATCTTATGTTTGATTATTTTCTTCAGATAAAGTCCTAGAAATTGCTGTGACTAAAGTTGGGATTTTTTTCCTTTTCTTCAACCAAGATTCAATCTTCTTTATCTAGTCTGCTCTGGGATTAATCAGGAAGAGAGCATGGATGGCTTAAATCCAGCAGACCTTTTTACTATAGCTTTTCTTTGTCCAAAAAAAAATTCAATAGCTTGTCTTTGTAATTTACTTGTAAAAAAAAACTTGTCTTTGTAAATTGGAGACTTCTCCAAATGCATATGCATCTCCACATGCTCTTTCTTCAGATTCCTCCATAAGGAACACAGTAACTCCCACCTCCTGCCTATGAAGGATGTTTAGGGTTCTAAAGCATATGAGGCCTGAGAATGGGGCTAGCGTTTTGTGGTGGGGGAGACATCATAAATATTCTCCTTGGTCCTTTAAGGTGAATAAAATTATTCAATACACAAACACTTATTTAATGTTTTAGGCAGTGCTCAATGTTCTGGATACTTGTACATTTTGGACAAAAGATATAAAGATAGTTCATTTTGGTTTAAGGTTCTTTTCTCCATCACAAGTGGTACTTTTAAACACCTATCAAAATCAACAAATTTGATTCTTTTGAATGAGGTAATTGGTTGTTATAGCTTGAATGTTTATGTGCCCCTCGATCCCCAAAATTCACATGTTGAAGTCTTAACCCCCAGTGTGGCTTATTCAGAGATAGGGCCCCTAGAGAAGTAATTAAGGTTTAATGAGATCATTAAGGTGAGACTCCAATCCTATAGGATTAGTGTTCTTACAAGAAGAGACACCAAAGAGGCTTGCTGTCTCTCTCTTTCTCCACTGGCACAGAGAAAAGGCCCATGAGGACACAGTGGAAAGCTGTCTACCAGCCAGGAAGAGAGCTTTAACCAGGAACCCGCTACACTGCCGCCCTGATCTCAGACGTCCAGCTTCCAGACCTGTGAGGAAATAAATTTCTGTTATTTAAGCCATTAACTCTGTTGTATTTTGTTATGGCAGCCTGAGCAGATTAATCGTATTAACCTAATGTTAGACAGAAGCTCAGAGCACAGGGGACAAAGGTTGACTCGTTGAACACCAAAGCAAGGATACATGTAAGAATCTAAAAAAAGATTTGACCTCTGATGTGTGGAAATAAGATCAATTTAGATAAATGAAACTAACAATAGGATGTAAGTTTTATCAGGGTTTTTTTTTTTTTTTTCAAACTTAAGTGATAAAATTGTGGAGCTTCTGAAAAAATCAAATTCTTGAACCTCAAGGCTAGAGAGTCTAATTTTGTCAACTGGGAGTAGGGTCTCTGCGCTTTATTTTAAAAAAGCATCCCAAGTATTTCTGATGATTAATTGGGTTTTGGAACCACTAATTTAAGTATTATAGTGCTTACTTTTTATTGTTTTTTTAAAGAAACATTGTTTATTTTCCATTCTTCTTAAGATGAGCATAACAATGCATGGTGGTCAAAGTGACTCACATCTGAGCCATCTTGTCTTATAATTAAGAAGGAATTTAATAAAGTCTTGTGCTCATACTATCTCTCTATCACCTCAGTCTTTTAAAATTCTCTTTTTAGGAAACTTGCCTTGAAGCATGACTCATCTTTTATTCAGCTTCAGAAGAAACATTTAAGTCTTTGTTTCATTTCCAGGGTAAGTTTTGATTGCTTTAGAGAATCAAAAAACAATAGATTCATTTTTCCCCCACAGGAATATTTCAGAATAACAGATCCTGATTTCATTTTTATTCTCTCTTGTGCTATTCTTTGTTCTATTTGTAAAGAAAATTTTCTTCTCCCTCTTATTCCCTTTCCCTCTCCTCACCATCTCCAACTTTTTCAGGCACTTTAATTTTTATGTGATCTCACTTTTATAATTTGGAATTTGATCAAAGCTATTAAAAAAGGAGAAGATGCTTCTTGGAAAACGCTGTTGTGTCTTTGTTTTAGAGATTGTTCCGTATTAGCATCATGGATTTCTGTATTTCTCTGATTATTTTCCATTGTATATGTCTTAGTTTGATTCAAAATCCACTACTAATCAACTACTATTGACCCTCTCTAAAACATTGTGGGGCTGACGTGGCTTTCTGTTGTATTGAATTGCATGATATTGCTGTGTTTGAAGATGAAAAAAAAATAGTTGAATACTAGCTATTTTGTGTGATCCAGCCTAATAATGTACTTGGTGGCTGAATAAACTGAACTTCAGACAGAATAAGTGACTTTGCTCAAGGTCACCTAAATGTAAAAGACAGAATTAGTTTCAATGTGTTCTTTCTCCTAAACCATAGTTGTTTTTCGTTAAAAAAAAAAGTATTTACCAACATCTGCAACCTGTTTTCCTTTTTTTTCCCTAAATTGAAATCAATGAGATCTTAAATTGTGCTATTTAACGTCTATTGCACATGCATAGAGTTCTGATTCATAGAGCGTAACACTGGATTTATCTTGCTTTACCTCAAGCAGGCTATTCCATGTTGCTCTATAAATATTCACAGTTTATATGAATATGCCTTTTTAAAGGTGAGAAATAACAATGATCATTTCTAGAACTTAAAATTACAGTATAAAGAATTTTTAGATTGGATATTTTTGTGTGTTATAATGGAAAAGCCTAATATATGAAGTATAAAGGCGCTAATGTTATTTTATCTATGTGATACTTATTATGTCTAGAAGCTGCTGTAAATAATCAGACCAAAAGGGAAGTAGTCATAATACAAGTGCTAAGTCCTGGAATTTTGTTCTAATAAGATTGCAATTAATGGGAATGTTATTATAGCTTTGGATGAAATATCAGAGTGAGGTTCTTGAACTCATAACTGTTGAAGTAAATTTATTGTTTTAATAGTCTGGTTCTTCTTACCTCCTTGTATTCATTTCCCTTCTTGTATAACTTTGTCATGAGCAGGTTGGCCTGCCCCTCCTCTTGACTCATTCTCCATGTGACTCGTTTGGCCAATGGAATAAGTAGAAGTGACAGTGTGTCAACTCCAAGCAGAAGACTCATGAAGCCTTGCACATTTCTGCTTATGCTCTAGAGAAGTGGTTCTCAACTGGGGGCAGTTTTGGCAATATCTGGAAACATTATTAGTTGTCACAACTTGGGGAATTCTACTGGACCTAGTGAGGAGAGGCCAGGGACGCTGCTGAAAAGCCTGTAACAGACATGACAACTCCCCAAAAGAAAAAATTATTCAGTCTCAACTATCAATAGTGTTGAAGTTGAGAAACTGTGCTCTTTATAGACTCTGTCATCCTGCAAGGACATGCCTAGACTGGCCCTCAGGTCTTAGGAGGAGAATGAAAGACCCATGGAATAAAATTAATTTGCAGAAATATGAGCAAGCTCATCAAGATAACTAACACTTAGCTTTGTGGCTTATGAGATTTCATAATAAATGATTTTATATAACTAAGTCTTGAGGTGGTTTGTTATGCAGGAATTACTAAAACTAATACAATCTTGTAACAAAGAAAAAAGGAACATTGGGTGACAGAGTCACAAGTCAGTATACCATGTTAACCAATTACCAACCAAAAGATAAAAAATTAAACTTTTCCAGTTCCTAGACCCTACCAAAAGAATATATTTTAAAATTTTTTCTGTGAAAAGAAATTCAGTTTTAAGATTTGTATAATGATTATATTTTATAAGTCAAAGGATAAAAAATAATAGTATGTTAATATAAATAAGAACCTCTGTTCTTATTAAACTATTTACTATTAAGTATACCATATAAAATTCAATTGTATCCATATTAGTTAAGTGCCTTCAGTCCCAGGCATCATTAAGAACACTGTAATTATAAGGACGAAAATAGTCCCTGCATACAATAAGCTCCCCATACAGCTGCTATATTCAAAAAATTGTGTTCATGTATTTTTAATGAGTATCTATCTTATATTGATTTAGGAAAAGCACCTAACTTAAAACAAACAAATCTGTTCTTGGGGGCAGAGTTATAGCTCAAAATATTAATCTCTGTTTTTTTTCTGAGTTTTTGCCCCTCTCTTCTTTCTGTTGGTATGCTTGGGGCAATTTTTATCTCCTAAGCCAACACTGAAATGAAAAAAAAGATTAAAAAAATGAAAGACACTCACACATGGAGGTATGTTTTTAATAATCAAAGATTCATAAGGCAAAGGTAGTGGGAAAGTGGGATTCCAGCTAGAAAGGAGGAGTAGAGGGGCCTCATTCCGCAAAGGTGTGGGGGGGAAAAGGTTGGATTTTTCTATTACAAGCATTGGGGAGCAAAGCTAAAGAGGCTTATTATTGGCTATTCTCCAATATATATATATATTCCTCCTGCCTGGTCACCCATTGCCTGGGGACAAACTACAGTTCCACAATCCCGGAGACTGTAAGTTTCACCAATTGAAAAGGTCTTGGAAACCTTATATGGAGATGAGAATATAAAAAGCGCCTCACTTGCTGACCAAGGTGGAGCCGGTGGAATCCATTTGGACTTTTCCTATGCAGGTACAGCTGGGAACATGTAACACCACATATAATTTTTATAGCAGTAACCCTATGTAACCATATATTTATTGCTTTATTGAGCCTACATTCTATTTTTACCTGTGACACATTTATATGTATATTTCATGCTATTTCAAGATTTAAACATTTCTCATTAACTTTTCATTTTCAAAATATTCTTTGTCAATAGCACATATAATTAAGTTTGTGATTTTTCTTACTGATGTCTGAAAATATGAAATCTTAGAAATGTTGTTTTTCTCATATGTATAGTAATCCAACATATTTTCATAGCAGCAAGGCAGAATTTCCTGTTAGCATGGTTTCTATGCCTCCCACGACAGAAGGGCTAAAAAAGGCTTCAAGTAGAGAGACTATGCATTTTTTCTCATTGTGGCAACATTAAAGCTGTGGTGATGAATAGATCCTAGTGTGACTGCCATGGATCCCCATCTCCTGCTATTTATACCTGATGTAAACATTCTGCAGAAACAGGACAGACCCACAGCCACACTGAATTCAAGAATGATGATGCCATACATACACCAAGAGGGTATGAAAAGGTGTATTACTCACATAACAAGGCTTTGTGGCAATGCAAGGCAGCCTTCTCAGGCTGGTCTAAAAATGGTCCTGGAAAGCAGGGAAAGAAAACTGTGTGTGATGGGCCCATTAAGGTTTTGCCTTTTTATAAAAAGTGACTTTAGATGTATGGAATGTCTAATTGGCATTATTATCCAAGGATGCTCATTACCAGCTCATGAGGTGTCTCCCTGCGGGCACATGTAACCCTACACACTTGAGAGGCCTCTGTGACTCAGATATTTGTCCTACCACCGGAAATCTGGAGGCTCTGTCTTCCCCATATTAAGTATAAATGTTTCCAGTGTCTTGAATTGACAGGCAGCATGCGGGGGCTTGTGGAAATCAAGGAAAATAATAGGAAATAGAAAAAGGTTAGAATAAAATCTGAGAGAAACATTTCATGTACCTCACAGTAGTGACCATTGTTGACCAGAGAAAATAATTACCTTTATGAATGAGAAGGTCCCTTCTGTGTCCCTCTTCATTCTTTCTATATAATGAAAACTATAACTTCTGATGTTGAATATTGCTTTCTTTCCTCGAAATCTCAAAAGACAGATTTTGCAAATGTTTTCTACATGTTTGAGTTGTTTTGCCACCAAAAAAAAAAAAATGTGCATCTCTATTTGAATTTAATATTGCAGATTTTTGTTTCATTGAAGTGATAGGTATAAAATAACAAAATGAGCATAGAGCATTTTCTGTGTCTTGGTGTTGAAATCTTCCTAAGTGACACAGAAAATGGTAAAATGAAGTGGAGTGCTACAAAGAACATACCCTAAAGGGAGTATCTGCTGAGGGGAGACAGTAGTGGTGGTAAGTGAGAATACCCAGGCAGTGGCTAATCCAAGTTAAGCATTCACCCACTGTCCTTTAAACTGTTGCTTGTTGTACCCTGGGACATAGATCAATTCCTATACAGGTTCTAGTGTAAGGAAAACCACAAGGGAGGTTTAAGATTTGAGATGATTTAATTCTTCCTAATGCTGTTGGTAAATTCCTAAAAGAAAAGATTTGGATGAAGTGGTCTAACCAAATATATATAAGAAAATAAATATGGTTTTTCAAAAAGAGGTCATTTGTGCCTTTGATTTATAACCAAGTCCACTGATGGTTAGTATAGCCACATACTCTATCTTAGCTAACCTTAGTCTAAATAGCAACAGAGAGGCAGAAATTTAGCAGGTCTCAATATTTGGGTTTCATTAGAGTGTCTCTTATTAGTCACTCTGCCTGGAAAAAGGCCAATCCTGGGTAGAAGATCAGATTCTTCACGATGCCTCCCCACTGAAAAGGCAACTGTTTCACACTCCTTCAAGGCAGAGGTTGATCGGAAACCAAGAGGGAAGAGGAGACAGAAATATAGGGCTAGAAACCAAATATTTTTATAATCAAAGGTCATATCTAAATGAAGATCTTTATGGCCTGGAAGCAAAAATACCGGAAGCTTAATAAATTGTTAGGAGAACTGTATTCTCCTTTGGAAATGTCCTGGCCACTAAAATCTCAGCCACTTACAGTGGTCTGCCAAAGCATTGGGATATTCTGCAAGGTCTGTTTTTATACCATTCACCTCAGGTGTGATCATAGAGAAAAATGTACAGGGATATATTTACACAGAACAGAACAATGCTGTCAGACCGGCTGATCAAGACAATATTCTTTTCCTGGGGCAGGGAATCTCCTCTTTTCTTTCCAACAGAATATACACAGTATGGGCTAATACCTCTTATGTTTAATTTCCTATTCTCCCTTTTACCCAAGTGGGAATTTTATTATTGTTAACCTGTCCTTTCTGCCCTTTTTGTGTTAATTATTTTCGGTTTGGATCCCTAATCTCTTAGTCCAAGTTTGGAAGAAGCCATATCTGCACCTGAGGACTGTGAGTAGCTGGAGATTTTGTACTTGGATCTGGGCAAAGAAGAGATTTTAGACTTTCTTCACAAAGGATATAAAAATGTTTATGAAGGTATTAGCATTTCTAAAAATATGTGTAGATATTGGGCAGCCAGAGGTGAACTGTAAGAGTCATCAAGGTTGACTTCTCAATATCCCACTCCAAATGATTGGCACAAGATAATCATGATGTCTCATTTCTGTTGTCAATCCTAGGCAATGAAACTTCAGTGGAATATTACTATGGTGCTTCTGGAAAATGGTTGCCTGCTTCTTCAAAAGATATGCAAAAATTATATGGCTTCATTGCTGACTCTGGAAGTTGTAGTTCTGGTTGTATGTAACACATGAAATTTCTGCAGCGATCTTGCAACACTTTGAGGATTGATCCAGCACAAAGAGGAGGGAGATCAACAGGAATCATAGAAATGTAAATTTGGAGTCTCTGACTGTGGACTCCATGTTGTAAAATAATATATTTCATTATTGTTTAATCCAACTGGAACTGGGTCTTTTCTTATTTGAAGTAAAAAAAAATACTAGCTCATGAGTAGGTTATACATGGGCTATTTTGGTTCCCTTAATACAGTGAGACTTAGTGTTTTATTTGATCTGCATATATCCACTGGGTATACATCAGAAATAGAGTTGCCAGGTTTAACAAATAAAAATACAGGATACTCAGTTAAATTGGAATTTCAGATGGACAAATATTTCATGGGACATATACTGAAATTTAAATTTAACTGGGCAGCCATATTTTTTTTTTTAAGATTTTATTTATTTGACAGCAAGATATAGTGAGAGAGGGAACACGAGCAGGGGGAGTGGGAGAGGGAGAAGCAGGCTTCCCGTGGAGCAGGGAGCCCGATGTGGGGCTCGATCCCAGGACCCTGGGATCATGACCTGAGCCGAAGGCAGATGCCCAATGACTGAGCCACCCAGGTGCCCCTGGGCAGCCATATTTTATCTGGCAACCCTAACAAGGATACCTTGGTGAGAAGGTATAAATAGATATTTTTGATGCCCCAGGTTATTCTGTCTGCTTACTGGAAAAGACCATATTACTTATGGATGACAGTGCAGAAGAAAAGCGAGTCAGATTCCTTAGCACTCCTGTTTATACCGGGGGTAGGGAATTTAGATTACGTGTTGGCAATTTTTTTAATATAAAGAGCCAGATAGTAAATAGTTTAGGCTCTGCAGGCCTTACTGTCTTTGCTGTAACCATTCCTCTCTGTTATTGCAACTTGAAAGCTGCCATAGACAATATATCAATGAGGAAGTATGGGTATGTTTCAATAAAACTTTAAAAAGCAGATGAGCTATATTTGTCTTGCAGACTGTAGTTTGGTGACCCCTTATCTAGACCATCCAATGGGAATTGGTGATGAGACATGACTTGCTTATCCAATTCCAGAACACTCTCTTAATACTTCATCTCTGATCTTATAATGTGCTAGATTGAGTTGCTGAGTTAGAGAATTTGTATAAGGCCCCATTTAAAACTCTTGAGGAGCCCAGAGCAATCTTTACAGCTTCTATTGTTGCCCGTATGCCAAAACCTTGATTAAATAGAACCTTCCTTTTCAGTACAGAAATGAAGTGTGGAATTAGAGGGGAATGGTAGACAACAAATGAAATTACAGGGATTGCAACGTAAGAGGCAAGATTCATTGTCCTAGTGTTAATCATCTCCTTCTGAAATAAATTTACTGCAAGCAAAATGAGAATATTTTAGATTCTGAATGACACAGTATAAAGAAATACCAACTCTATGAATAGTAGTAGATCATCAGAATAGGGCACTATGAGCAAAGTTTACTTGTGAATGTATAGCATATCCAGGTTCAGTAAATCAGAAACATTAAATTCCAATTCATGATGTCGCAGACTAACTGGAGATACCTCTCTGGATCACAGACAAAAAGTTTAAACAGATAAAATTGATGATAATAAATAGGGAGAAAATGAGTCAAAGGTAATAGATTTCTTTTAAAGAGGTAATAGAGCTCAGATTGACTGATTTCGCTTACCATAGTACCCTCTAGTTCCATCCAAGCTAAGTGAAATAAGTCAATCAGAGAAAGACAATTATCATATGATCTCACTCATATGTGGAATTTAAGAAGCAAAACAGGATCATTGGGGAAGGGAGGGAAAAATAAAACAAGACGAAATCAGAGAGGGAGACAAACCATAAGCGACTCTTCTTTTTTTTTAAATTCAATTAGCCAACTTACAGTATTATCATTAGCTTCAGATGTAGTGTTCAATAATTTATCAGTTTTGTGTAACATCCAGTGCTCATCGCATCACGTGTCCTCCTTAATGACCGTCACTCAACTACCCCATCCCCACCACCTACCTCCCCTCCAGCAATCCTTAGTTTGTTTCCTGTTAAGAGTTTTTCCTGATTTTTCTCCCTCTCTGATGACTTCCCATTCAGTCTTCCCTCCCCTCCTCTATGATTCTCTGCCCTATTTCTTATGTTCCACATATGACTGAAACAATATGATAATTGTTTTTCTCTGATTCACTTATTTTGCTCAGCATAATACCCTCCAGTTCCATCCATGTTGATGTAAATGGTAAGTATTCATCTTTTCTGATGGTTGAGTAATATTCCATTGTATATATACCACATCTTCTTTATCCACTTTCTGTCGATGGACATCTTGGCTCTTTCCACAGTTTGGCTATTGTAGACATTGCTGCTATGAACATAGGGGTGCATGTGCCCCTTCGGATCATTACATTTGTATATTTGGGGTAAATAACTAGTAGGGCAATTGCTGGGTCATAGGGTAGCTCTATTTTAAACTTCTTGAGGAACCTTCATACTGTTTTCCAGAGTGGCTGTACCAGCTTGCATTCCCACCAACAGTGTAAGAGGGTTACCTTTTTTCTGCATCCTCTCCAACATTTATTGTTTCCTGATTTGTTACTTTTAGCCATTCTGACTGGTGTGAGGTGGTATCTCATTGTGGCTTTTATTTATATTTCCCTGATGCCAAGAGACTCTTAATCATAAGAAACAAGCTGAGGGTTGCTGGAGCGGAGGGAGGTGGGGGGATGGGGTAACTGGGTGATGGGCATTAGGGAGCCCATGTGATGTAATGAGCACTGGGTATTATATAAGATTGATGAATCACTGAACTCTACCTCTGAAACTAATAATACACTGTGTTAATTAATTGAAATTAAGTTTAAAAAATTCAAAAGAGATTTTTAAAAAAGGCAATAACAGAGCTCATGAACACAATCTATAACAAAACAGAATAGCAGAAATAGTTCCTGACCTGAAAATAACATGGTTCAAGAAATCTGTGAAAAGCTTGATTATCTAGCCATATTTGGAATATATTTAAAAATACCTTGTAAACATCCAAGTAAATTAGAAAGTAAGTATAACTTACATTGACATTAGACCTCTTTCCACAGGATTAGCTTCCAGATAACAATAAAATAAAAATTTCTACCTCTACTATCTTTGGGTAGCCAAATTAATTTTCATGGGTGAAATGTACAGCAAGGTGTTTTAGATGTTTATAGAAATAAAAGCAGAATTTCTATCAAGTTATCCTTCTTACATAGATGCCTTTCAATTACTGAATCAAAGATTAGAATCTAAGAATTGGAGGTTGTAGATAAGAGACTAATGATAAATATTTAAGCCAGATAAGCCAATAGAATTACAAATATTTATAGAATTTGGTTTCAAATTAAGTACATAAAAATTATGTGGGGAAAAAAAACCCCTGTGTTTGGAAAGAGTTTTTTAAAAATACAGATTTAACACCCTAAATTACATTACAGAAAACCAGGAAAATTACAGGGGAGTGAGAAATGATGACCAGATGGATATAGAAAGAAAATAAAAGCCCTGAGAGTCTCCTTAAATAATTATAAACTTTAAAAATCTGCTTATTATTTTATTTCAAAATTAGATAAATATAATTTTGAGCACTTAAAAACACAAGATACCTACTAATAAAATTAAAAATTGAATGCGTACCATCTAAGTTAATGCAGAAGTTATAGACAAAATGATTTAGTTTGTACAACCCCTCCCCCTCCCCCAAATAGACTTCGAGGGGGGAAGTGGTCTTTAAGAAATATACTCTACACGAAAACAATAATGTCCAAATGAAAACAAGCCCTTTAAACGTTACTGCTCTCCAAATTACATGTGAGGAGCAGTGTAAAAGGGGAATCCTGTTTATTACATATTTTCAGACTTAGTCCAAAATAGAGTGGGAGTTTTCCTCATCACACGCATCCTTTGGCCCTGCTCTTCCTTTTTTCCATCCATCTCTATGTCTCACTTCATATCTCCTTCACAGTGTTCCCTTTTTTGCCCCAGTCTCCCCACCTGGAGACATCAACCATGTTAACAGCAATGGTGTCTCAGCATTGCGTGGCCCGACTCCTAGAGCCCCCTGAAACATCAATCCCCATAACTGTTTTTCTACTTACTCCATGGCAGTTAAGATATTATAAAAAGTTATGAAACTAAATAAAATAAAACTCACTAAAAGATAAGAACACTCGTATGAATTAAAGAACAAAACTTAGCCATACACAGTGAATAATTAAGACATGTGGCACAGCATGGTTGCAAATAAAGACATAAGGTAAAGATCTATTTGGTAAATACTGATAGAAGTGTCCCAGATACATTTCCAAGACCAAAACATTAAGTAGAATATTCACTATAAATTGATAATCCATTTTGAAGCCTTAACCAAAATTAACTCCAGTGTGTCAAATGTCATATTAAAATATAATATTAATTATCTTAAAATATATAAAACAACAACAGGTAGAAATACAAGGAGAAATTAATATTTCAGATCAAGTTTATAAGAAGGGTTCCAAGGACATAGCAGACAGAAATGGTAAATCACTAAAAATATCCTTCAGTGATGCTTACTCTATGGAATCTATCCTAGGTCTTTATGACAATGAAGATGCTAATAGCAATAAATAAAATACTTTAACCACAATAATAAATATGAGGAATTTTTCTAGATATTCTAAAAATATTGTCTTAATTAACTATCACAATAGCCTGACCAGGTAGAAATAACATCCATTTGAAGTGTAAGCTATCTGAGATTATGAAAGGCTAAACTAACTTATCCTAGATCACAGAGTCTTTCAAAGAAGTGAACAAAATTTGAAACTGTATTTGTCTAATTCCAGGGCTAGTGCTTTTTCTATCATGTCGTGATTCATCTTATGCTCAAAGACTTTCATCACCATAGTAGGAATGGAATGAACATAAATCATGGCTCCTCATTGAAATACTCCACAATAATAAAAATGTTTATTAATTCTTTATAATAATATTTTGGTTATTTTTATATACATTGAATAGGAAATTGAATACAATTTAGTCCTAATTATGCAAATAAAATAGAAATACTGTGTTTCTTAAAAAACCTTTTTATATTTTCTGTAGAATGAGTAGCTTTTACTTTAAAAATTAGCTTCCACGGGGGCGCCTGGGTGGCTCAGTTCGTTAGGCGACTGCCTTCGGCTCAGGTCATGATCCTGGAGTCCCTGGATCGAGTCCCGCATCGGGCTCCCTGCTCGGCAGGGAGTCTGCTTCTCCCTCTGACCCTCCCCCCTCTCATGTGCTCTCTCTCTCTCTCATTCTCTCTTTCAAATAAATAAATTTAAAAATCTTAAAAAAAAAAATAAAAAAAAATAAAAATTAGTTTCCAAATCCATTCCACCTGGGGTTTGGTGGTAGCATTTTGGTAGTCTCAGGGAACCTAAAATAGGAAGATTTTTGGCACACAGGGTCTAATATTGCAAAGAGTTGAATAAGGTACTGATCCATAGAGAAACACTACCAAAAAGATTTTTTTAAATGGGAAGACACCCTACCTCCAATTTTTCTGGCCTCTGATTATTAATATTATCCTTCAAGAATATTATTTTATTTAAAAAACTTGTTTGTAAGTAACTTTATAACAAATCTTGTTAAAAAACAAATATTGCTTCTTATGTTTAGATGTCTGTAAAATTTAAAAAGTCTTCAAAGCAAGCTATTAATCATTGTATTTTTATGAAGACAATTTAGTGAGAAAAATAAAACAAGTTCTCCCTATTGGAAACTAGCTGACAGATTACCATCATTCTGGACCGACATGCAACATTTTAGTGTAGTTTGTTTCACAGAATTTGGCCTTATTCAGCCCTTATGGAGGTAACGTGTGGGTATTGGGTCTTATCGAACATATCCTATTTAGCGCAGAGGAGAGATTACAGTTCTGGAGATGCCACTGAAGTGCCTGGATATTCAGATTCAAGTAAACTGACCTACTTGCACGGACAAAGACAGGCCAAAATAGGCTTTTATTTCTTTTCCCAGTAAAGGCTTGTATTCCTTTCCCACCTAATTAGATGAATAACTGATTTTACCATCAGTTTGTAGTCTCCCCCCACAGAGAGTAGAGCCTGAAACATACCTATACTCCCATCAGCAATTTTATTTGAAGCCTGGAGTTTTAATCTGATGAAAGATGTGCCAAGATGAGGAATCCTGCCTCAAGTTTTATATTGCAGAGAGAGCCTTAAAAAAAAAAAAACACACAAAAACTAGAACCCTCATGTATTGCTTTTCACTGTGTGGATCTATATCAGAGCTTGCTGAGCTAGCCATCTAAGGCTATGCAAATCCTTCTAACATATATAAAGCCTGCCTTTCCTGTTGACTCTGATGTAGTGCAGTTCGTGTTCATAGCCCCTACATCAGGGGGGGTTTGCAAAATCAAGGAAAGCATGTCAGTGCCAGAGTTAGCATGCACTTCTGATGACTCTGGAGGTGTATTACTTTCCAAGTAAAGTCACCTTCCCAGAAGACACAACCATATCTCTTGCTCCAGACATCCCAGAGGCCAATGATCCTGACCACCTAGTGATGCACAAAAAATTGTACAACCCCCATTTATGAAATCTGCCAACTTGTGTAGCCTTTTTTTTTTTTTTAAGATTTATTTATTTAGTTGAAAGAGAGAGAGCATGGGAGGGGAGGGCAGAGGAAGAGGGAGAGCGAGAATCCTCAAGCAGACTCCCCACTCAGTATGGAGCCCAACTCAGGGTTCCATCCCAGGATCCGAAATCATGACCTGAGCCAAAATCAAGAGTCAGACACTCAACTGACTGAGCCACCCAGGCACCCCCAACCTGTGTAGCCTTTAATAAATACTTCTAATAGTTAATGAACAGGGGTTGCGGTTCTGCTCAACAAGTGCCGAATGTTTAACATTTTAATAATGAAAGATTGACTCAGGATCTATTTTTAATTTTGAAAGACACTCAAATAAGAGATGCCCTAAGAAGTGGGGAGACAAATATGACTAAGAGGCCAACCACCCACAGTAAATTTATGAAGTTAATTGTTCAGTACATCTGGATAATGGAGTTTCTAAGAATATCCTAGTCACAAGATGGAGAGAACATGTGAGAAATGGCTCTCCAATTCAATTCTTCGTTTCCTTTAGTTTTTTCATAGCTTCTAGAGTTTTGGGTCAATACCCCTGAATAAACAGTGGGACTGTACGTTGTATTCAAGTAACCTAACCCATGACCAATCAGTTTTATTTCCGTCAGAGGGAGAGATTATGGTTTGACATGCCAGCCAGCAGAGTGACAAAGCCTGTCACAGCAAGGAGAGGATAAAGATAAGTTCTTCCAGCACTTCCTGAACTGAAAAATAACAGATGCTTGATCCTTCTCCAAATCTGATATTACAAAGTTCATCTCTAACCAGTCCATGATTGCTTTATGTGGAAATGGTTGAGAAACACAACAAAAGAGGTCCCACAAAAGGCAGTTTGATACTCACATCACTCTCATGTGTTATTTCAGTTGGATGTTTTGTTTTCTGTAGTTTTCAGAACTGATTCTAGAGTAGTACCAGCAAGCTACTATGTTGCAAAGGCCGAGAGTTCTAGAAACATTCTGGACAGAAGCAAATGAGAAAGCCATGATATATTGAGAGTGTTATTGGTCACATTAGATATGCAACAGATGCATGGGAGGCAGGAGGCTTGCCGGTAGGTGATATCTATCTATATTTACTGGTTGGTCTGAGTATTTTGGTTAAACTTGAATCTGTAATACAGAATCTGTTGTGTATGAATGCAGCAAATTCAATGAGTGAGAAACAGAGAGGACCATTACAAAATTATTGGACAGAGACAGACAGAAAGACATACACATGCAAACACATTCACAAGTGGTGTTTGTATATCTTTTGAATTCATTTCCCTCCTGAGAATTTCCAGAGATGCTGACCTCAATAATTTTCACCTGAACTTTTGCAATACCTTTTAAATTACTTCCCAGTTCCTAGTCCACCTTCTGCAATATGCAAAAATTACTATCACTAGATATAGATTTAATCGTGTTACTTAAAATCTTCAAAACAAAACCTACATTTATAACTATGATATATTTAAGCCAGACTAGGACATTTTGCTGCCTTCAGTAAGTTAATAATTTATTATTCCTTCAAAGCAATAGTCTTAATATTTGTTTATAGATTATTTATGTATGAGGCTGAGCATCCATGTGAAAAGGGGGGAGAAGAAAGCACTCAACCTCTCTCCGATTATCGCACTTAATTCAGCTCTGGTCCCAAACTTGCATACCTTGTTCTGTCAAATGAAAGTCCTCTTACTAACCAGACCGAATTTTCCTAAGAGGGAATTAGAAGGGGGAAATCGGAGGGGGAGATGAACCATGAGAGACAATGGACTCTGAAAAACAAACTGAGGGTCCTAGAGGGGAGGGGGTTGGAGGATGGGTTAGCCTGGTGATAGGTATTAAAGAGGGCACATTCTGCATGGAGCACTGGGTGTTATACACAAACAATGAATCATGGAACACTACATCAAAAACTAATGATGTAATGTATGGTGATTAACATAACATAATAATAATAATAATAAAAGAGGGAATTAGAATACCCCCAGAATATTCCTATGATGTAACAATTTCACTCCTATGCATTTGCCCAAGAAAATGAAAACATATGTTCACAAAAAAGAATTGTACAAAAATATTTGTAACCATCTTACTTATAATTGCCCCAAACTGGAAAATAAAGTCCTACTATTTCTCAGCAGAAATAAGAATAAACGAATTGCCATGTGGTCACACAATGGAATACTACTCAGTAATAAAAAGAACAAAGCAACATGGATGAATCTCAAAAAAGGTACCTTAAGTGAAACGAGGCACAAAGAATCTATACAATATGTATACATATATCCTTTGTATCAAACCCAAATACAGGCAAAACTAATCTGTAGTGAAAGGACAGATAGTGCGTGTGAGACAGAATTAACTAGAAGAGGCATATGGAACTCTCCTGAAGATGGAGATACTCTTTATCTTGTTGTGGGAGATGATTTCATAGGCATATACAGTTGTCAAAATCTATCCAACTGAATATATAAGATGCAGGCTCTTCATTTTATGTTAATTTTATCTCAGTAAAAAAGGCAGTTATGAGCCATTTATTGTTGCTTGAAGGTATCCCTTTGGGGTATCATCCCTTGTCTCGAGTAGCTAAAGAGTTTCCTCTAACACATTCAGATTTTTTTTCCTGAGAAGAATCCTGGTAAAGATGTTTTTCTGTATATCATGACTTTCTAAGAAGTTACTAGCACCCAGTGATCTTTCACAGCCCCATCTAAATAAATTCACTGGGCAACTACCCAGCTGGTGTAGTCCTAATGCTGTCTCCATAGCTGATGGTCCCGACACACTTATCCCAGCCTGCCATTCTAGCTTCATCACCAACACCACTCACTATAGAGCCTGTATTCATTTCAGCCACAAAGAACAGCTGATACTTCCTGAACATATCTCTGTAGTTAATCCAGTGGTGCATACAGAGCATGGCTGCCTGGGTGGGACTCTCCCCTTTCACACTCTCTACCTTTGTAAATGTTGCTAGACTACCTCACTGCTCTACCCTCATCTTAACTCATGTGAATTGGGAATATAGAATCTAACTCATAGGATTTTATGAGTATTAAATGAATGTGTGTGGGTGTGGTTTAGAACAGTCTGACAGGGGCATCTGGGTGGCTCAGTCTGTTGAGTGTCTGCCTTCGGCTCAGGTCACAATCCCAGGGTCCTGGGATCGCGCCTTGCATCGGGCTCCCTGCTCAGCGGGGAGCCTGCTTCTCCCTCTCCCTCTGCCTGTCACTCCCCCTGCTCTTGCTCTCTCTCTAACAAATAAAAAAAATTGTTAAAAAAAAAAGAACAGAGTCTGACATATAGTCCCTTGTAAGTGTTAGTTATTAATATTTCAATGTTATTTGTGATTTCATGCATTTGCTCATATTTTTAAAATTCAATATTTATTATTTTCCATCTCATTTACTTTATTGTAAAGGATTATCTTCTTAGCTTGGACTTCCTTAGAAAAGGGAATTTACACTTTTTTTTACAAAAGTTAAGTTTGTATGGAACATGGAACCATATAAATGGAATGAATCATATTCATGGAAAGTATTTTGAGATATTTATAATTCATTTTTTTTTCATTCACAGGACAATGTTAAGATTATTATGAAACTGATGTTCTGTTTCCTAGAGTTTTGTTCACAGTACACCTTCATGCTAAGATTGCCCATTTAGTTCTTGTATTTTATTTTAGTATGACTGTTATGGCACAGGCGAGTGAATGAAATACCGGGCGAGTACTTGCTCCATCAGCTTTCTCTGCATTCCATCTGCTCACAATTTTCAAAGATCTCAGTCTATAGATTTTCTCCTCGATCTGCTTTCTCCCCTTCCTCTCTCTCATGTAGAACTTTCTTTGCATGTTTATTTTAAGAACATTTATTTTGCAATATAATGACTAAACATGTTAGTGATAACAATTTCATATGGAAACAAAATAAATATTGGGGTTGCTTGTTGCTTTTTGTTCCTTTCTTTGTGTAACAGTTGTATTGCCATATAATTTATTTACCACCCATTTGAAGTACACAATTCAATGGTTTTTTGTATATTCACAGAACTGTGCACCCATTTCCACAATTAATTTTAGAAAAATCTCATCACACCCCAAAGAAACCCTTTTCCCATTAAAAATCACTCTTCATTTCTCACCAGTATCCCACCCCCAGCCATAGGCAACCACTAATCTACTTTCGGTTCTATTTGGACAACCCATATAAATATAATCATATTGTAGAAGTGTTCTTTAAATAATTTGAATATGGTTTCTTACTCTTAGCATAATGTTTTCAAAGTTCTTTCACCCTGTAGCACATATCAGTACTTTTTATGGCTGAATATTCCATCATATGTACATGCCCATTTTATTTATCCATTCATCAGCTAATGGGCATTTGAGTTTCCATTTTGTGGCTATTAGACTAATGCTGCTGTGACATTCGTGGGCATAAATTTTGGTCTGGACATATGTTTTCATTTCCCTTGGATATATAAGTGGAGTGGAATTGCTGAGTCATATGGTAATTCCCTTGGCTCAGATTCTCTGCCTCTTGAATACATAGTCATCATTCAAAATCCAACGGCATTTTCACTTCTCCACTCTCCCAAGAAGAATTAGTAAATCACTGCCTCTTATCTGCTTTCATAACATTTTGTACATAAATATATTGAGTGTTTTCTTGTTGTTATAATTATTAGGTAATAAATCTGTCTCCCTACTCATTGTCTCTGTGTAAGGAAATAAATTTTATTCATCTTTTTCCCCCCAGTAACTAGCTCGTAGTTTTCAATAAATGGTCAAATAATAAACTGGGCATAAGTGAATAATTTGTGACTTAGTCCAGTTTAGTAATTAAATTCATCAGCATTACACACTGTGGGTCAGGCACGGTACTGTGCCCGGAAGGTATACGGATGAGTGATAAGTGGTTCCCTTTCAGGAGGGCAAAAATAGAGAAAAATGCCCGGGAAGGTTCCGTGCAGACACCGTGCCCACACTGGCTGCCAAGCCCATGCCCCTTGCTCCCGACTGCCTTGCCTCTGGCTGTGTGCGGGAAAGGAGCTGGGGAGAAACGGGGGAATGAGACAGGGCTGCTGGAGTAGGAAC
The DNA here is from genome assembly GCF_011800145.1 of Mirounga leonina. NCBI lineage: Eukaryota > Metazoa > Chordata > Mammalia > Carnivora > Phocidae > Mirounga > Mirounga leonina. Next base: position 28,873,695 of record NW_023270415.1, on the reverse strand, counting down.
TGGCCTGCCAAATGGAAACTGAAAGGTGATAAATTGTAGGAAGCCCCAAAGTAGACAGACCAGTGGGAACCTGGGTTTTAGAATAGAAACTTTTTCAAATATGATGAGATCTGTATTTATTGCAAAGGTAAAGGTGAAATTATATTTAGGAGCCACCTATTCACCAAAAGTGTTTTTAGCTGGACCAAAATATGAGCAAGAGGGCAGTGACAAAAGTGGGGCCCCGGTTAAATCTGGAGATGTTCACAAGTTATTTATTCACAGCATCACACATATTCATTGAGCAAATACTAGGGTACACCCTGTGCTGGCCCTTGGGAAACAAAGGTGAATAAGGAAATTTCCTAACCACTATATGTATACACATGTATTGCACTCATATGTGTATTATCTCCTCCTTTGTGAGGCACCATTGCAAATTTAATATTAGCTTTTGGGGGTAAAAAGCACTGTGCTAAACACAGTCAACTGTTAGATTCATTCCAATATTTGGAATGTAATAATATGAAAAAAGTGTGTTCTAAAATTGAGGAAACGTGTTGAACAATATACTATATATGTTACATGTATCTATAATATACTTATGTTATATAAAATTCCTAAATAAATGAATCTGAATGACCCTGAGTGTAAAGTGTTTTGTACACTGATCTCACCCATTCTTTACACTGAGCATGTACAATGTGCTGATATATTTTCTATGCTATTTTACCAAAAACTCTAGTAGGTAGGCACTATATTATAGATGAGAAAACAAGGCAGAGTCATTCGCCAAGTTCCCTGAATTACTAGCCCACAGTCATAGAGTGAGTGGGCAAGTAAAAAAAAAAAATTTTTTTTTTGACTCAGACAGTACCTGAGTATCTATGCTCTAACCATTAAAAAATACTACTTTCTGGGCGCCTGGGTGGCTCAGTTGGTTAAGCAACTGCCTTCGGCTCAGGTCATGATCCCGGAGTCCCAGGATCAAGTCCCGCATCGGGCTCCCTGCTCGGCAGGGAGTCTGCTTCTCCCTCTGACCCTCCTCCCTCTCATGCTCTCTGTCTCTCATTCTCTCTCTCGCAAATAAATAAAATCTTAAAAAAAAAAATTTAAAAAAAAATACTACTTTCTATATAAGGTGGATTTTATACTTATCTTACAAATGAAGAAACTGGAAGTGAGAGGGAGTGGTAGGATATTTATAAGTCATTCAAAAGAAGTTCATAAGAAATTAAACCTGAATTTTAACCCCTAATTGTGGATTCTAATATCTGCATTTTTTTACTATATTTTTGCTGCACAATAAATCTTTTGTGAATGAGTAATTGAGTAAATATTCTACTATAAAAATTATTTTTGTTTTAAGTTGATCTTTTGGCAACATATATAGTCTTAAGTCTCTCTATTGTGTATCTTCAGGACTATGCTATGCTGGCCTGGGGATACATTTAGGGATGGGAATTTTTCATGATACCTTTCAAATCATCATACTTCAAATCATACTTGAAGGAACTGGGGAACAATCTTTGTCCTGAAACACATTGTCCCTTAATGCTAAGCTGCATGTCATTAGTATGGACTAACGCATTAAGCTTATAAAAATATATCTGTAACATTTTAGCCTTTCACATTACAGTGAGTTTTAAAAGTGCTCCACATATTCATTATTATTACAAAAGCATATTTGATTTCTTGATTTGAGTGGGTTAGAAGAACAGTCTGTTTGAGAATATATGTTAATGATGGTTTTGTTGTGCGTAAAAATTCACGTGGAGTACCCTCACTGTTGAGTCACAAAACACTTCCAAGTTATAAACAGGGAACTAGAGCAAACACCTTTTTAAAAGTGACAATGAAGTCATTGTTAAGAATGTGTTCTGACCTTGGAAATGTAAACTCTCTACTCCTTTATTCTCTTTTGCTCACCCTTGGAATCATTTGCTTTGTCTTGAGAGTGTTACTTTCCAGCTTTCACAGAAACTTTTTCTTGAAGTCATGAAGAACAATGTACTTTTTGCATACAATCAATAATTTCTCAGTACCATAACAGCATATTGCAGGGGAAATAGAAATAACCCAGGATATTTTTAAGGGCTTCGTTCTTTGGTTCAGGTAAAAGATTTCATAGAGTTAATGACTTCTCTCTTTCCTTTCTCAGGAATATATAAGATGTATTAGTTCCCAGTTGTTGTCATAACAAATCACCACAAACTAAGTAGTAAGATATTTAATACAATAACTTTAAACAACACAAATTTATTATCTCACAGTTCTGGAGGTCAGGAGTCTGAAAGGGCTTTATGGGTTAAAATAAGGGTGTTGGCAGGGCTATGTTCCTTCTGGAGGTTCTAGGGGTTAATCAATTCTTTTGCTTTTTCCAAATGCTATAGGCCAACGACGTTTCTTGGCTGGTATTCTTTTCTACCATTTTCAAAGCCAGAACCACAGCACTTTCAAATCTCTCTCAGACTCTCTTGCTTCCCTCTTTTACTTCATAAAATCTTTAGTGATACATTGACATCATTGGTGTTGCCTATCACAGTAGAATAGGAGCAAGTATTAGCAATCTCTGTCTTTTTATGATACGACGTTGGCCACCGGATGGACAGAAGAAAGCTGATTAAATACTCTGATGAATGGATCTACTGTTGCAAGATATGTCAGAATATTAGCTTTTGGTGAAATTCATTTGTGAGCTTATTCTTTTAGGACTGTAAACTTCAGAGTCAAATAACAGGAAGCTTTTCCTCACACATGAAGCCAGGGCTATCGTTTGTCAATATGCTTTATTAACCGTATGTTTTTATAACACTTGAGTTGATGATACTAAATAATTGGGCAACTTCTTTTTTCCCTCTTGATATTAATATTTCAGGCATATTCATGAAGGTGTTCTTAAATAGCTGGTGGTATGAAACACCTCTAATTCAAATTTCAAATTTGTTGTAGTTTAAGTCACATATATATTTTAATATTAGAATTGGGACAAGAAGAAAGGCAGCAAGAAAGGAGAAAGTTATGTGACATCTATAAAACACAGGATACTTTAGGGTCTCTAGGAACTTGGAGAAACTGAAAAATATTTCAGTCCCTAGAATATCATCTAATTTAAGAAGGATTTCAAGCATGCCAGAACATTTAAGAAGTATTATAAAACACATTTAAAAAATAAGGACCTTTGCAAAAAGGTATTTTTATCTCATAGCACATTCCAATCATAAAGAGAAGGACTATCAGCCTCTTTTTGCTCAGTGGAAAGGATGATGATGACAATGAATGATGTCTGCCTTGGGTGCGGGAAAAAAGGAGTGGAGTCATATGGATTACACATTTGCTCTCCCTTTATTTAATGTTTTGTCTAGATTCTTCTGAAAGAACATACCAAAAAAATAGTAGACTTTGCTGAAAATATGTAGTTCTCAATATTATTTCTATTTTCTTAGTACCATGAAAAGATAGAGTGGGTTCTTCTGTTCTTCCAAGGAAGTTGACAGGTATCTTGCCAAAAATGCCGTTCTATTAAATGCATTCATAAAGATCATGGGAGAAGTATATTACCTTTTCTTATTATCATTTCTAAAGTTATTTTATTATGACCACAGAAAATAATAAGACCAACATTTTCCTTATATGGTTTTATAAGGGCTAGTGACAAGATGCTTTATTTTTTTAAAAATATAAAAACAAAAAGACTAACACAAAAGGAAGAAAAACAAGCAAAACATTCTAGAGGGGCCACCAGAATACATTTCATGATAGGGAAAACCATGAAAAAGAGGATATCAAGTACAGCCCCGGGGGAAAAAAAAAATCAAAATACATGAAAGAAAAAAATTTTAAAACATGAAAAATCATGAAAAGACCTAAGTAATCATAGGAATTAGGTTTTGAAGAGTAATGAATGTTAGTTAATTAATGTTCATTAATTACGCAGATGTCAGGAATGACATATTTTGAGTATTTAGCCACACTAATATTTAACACAAATATTTTGAAATATTTATGTATTTCAAAATTTTGTACATCAAAGTGTGAATTAGGAGGCAAGGGATGCATTTAATTGCAAAAAATAAATCAAAAACATTTTCTTTGGACAACATATTCTCAGAATAATGCAATGGAGCCTCCATATTAATGTAAGGTAAAAGGGACAAAATAGTGGTGGGCTGCTTCCTGAGAAGGCTGAGGATACTATCAAGGGTAGAAGTGTGGAGAGAAGAAGAGGCATAAAAATAGAGGTCACATGAGTGTTTAAAGCAGGAACAAACAGAGAAACTATTAATCTGTTTATACCAAGAATCAACTTGGGTTTCTTTTCAAGAACACTTTGCAGAATTTTGTTTGGTTCTGTCTTTGTTCTACTTTCAAAAGTATATACTCTTATTCTTGGATTGCTCATTCGGCATGCCTGAATACAAGGTCTGGGAACAGTGATGGGCTGGTCAACTAGTTCTCTGTAAAAAACAAAACACACAAAATGAAAACAACCCCAATTTATAGAATTTGCTAATTTATATGCTGTCAATTCTTCCACCATGGCTGATTTCCAGCTACCATTGTGTTGTCACTGAATGTGTAGTTTGGAAGAGAGGCACAGAATTGGTTCTAGTCAGTTTCAGGAATGCATTATCTGGAATTAATGATTTTGCTTTCTAAAATACATCGGCATAATTGTTGAGAATCATAAGGGGAACACTTTTCTTCTTACTCTGTGGACTTCTTGAATGAGGACAAAGCAGTAGTAAGCATATCATAGGCAATCAAATAACTGTAAAAATCTACTTTATGTTTAAAGGATTAAAATGAGAAAATCTTTGCTGCCCTTCTGACTAGTCTGTGCCTCAGGCAAACCAACTCCAAGATGGAATTAGAGGTGCAAAAGACTTACTGGGGGGAAACACCTCAAACTAAAGGAAAAAGGAGTAGAATAGGTATGGAGAGTCTTCAGACCATAATAAGGGTCTGACATCTTAGGAGAGAAGTTAGGAAGAACTGGGTAGGAAAAGCCTCAGACTACAACGTAGCTCTGAGAAATTCTTGGCCAGGCTGACCAGTAGGGACCCTCAGAACCTGGATTCATCGTTAAGGTAGTTTCTTATGGGCTGGAATGGCCCATCTCTAGTTCCCACTCTGGGTCCAGTCATTGGCTATGAACATGGCAGATGTTCGCAGTAAGCTCCCTTTGAAAGGACATCAGATTGGCATTCCTACATGGCTGCCATACTTTCCTCCTATAAGATGCAAAAATTATGAGGTCTATGTGGCAGGGATTTTTATCTTCTTTGTTCACAGATATATTGCCAACACCTCAAATAATAAGTGGCATATAGTGGGTGCTTCATAAATACTCATTGAATTAATTAATTATAGCCCATATTGTCTAGCCTTAGTCACTCATTCATACAGATGTTCATAAATGTTATTGAGTACTACCTTGCACTTAGTCATTGCATTATAGAGAAAATGTGTCTTCTCTCCTTGAGAAGCTAACTCACAGTTTCTTAGAAGACTAGTGATACCATTATAGCATCACTGCAATGTTGTTTGAAGTCTATAATAGACTTATGAAGAACATCTTGAAGAATGACAGAGAAAGAGAAGTCAAACAAAACTTCATGCAGGAAGGGGCTTTATCTGATTAAGTCTTCAATAGATTCATGAAATTTAGATAGATGAATTTTTTTTTTTCTGAAATGAAGTAAAAGGATTCAGGTTAAAACACTGTGCAAATGACTATAAGCCCAGCCAACCAACTTTACTGGCCTCCCAGAGTAGAACCAAGAGAGAGCCTGAAGTTATTCACTACAATGTGCGCTTATTTCAGTAAAGGGAATCTTTTGGACACTTACAATATTCTATTTCTCCTATAGCTCCAGTTCAGTTAAACCTATGTTTGTTGGAGATATCCCTTAATCAGTTGGTCATGGGAAAAGATTTGTGCACCTCTACTTCAATGCAAAGGAAAAAAAGTAAGAGAAAATTAAAGAGCAGAAGCTCATTCCATCTGTCCATCCATCCATTCATCCATCCATCCATCCATATATACATTTTTTTGTCTCCTCAGCTATTTAATGCCATGTTTGAAAGTGTATTTTCATGTTTCAAATAAAAAATTCTACTACCTTGTTAATATGGTATGGGATCTCTTTCTGATCCTCTCTGTGCTTTCTGTCCCCACCCTTACCCATTCTAGGTTGTCAGGTATTTAGTAATGACATTGGGAGGCAACAAGTGAGGCTTCTAACTGGATACACCAGCACAGCACAGCTGCTCAGGACCAGACTTGCCACAAAATTTAAGTCTTTCTATCCAATAGAAGTAATGTTATTGTAATTGGGTTATTGGCATCCTCAACTTCATTTCATGGGTTTGTTCACTCAATATTCCATATATAACTTCTGGACTGGGAGAAAGTAGAATGCTAGAGGGTCATAAAAGAAATAATTTTTTAAAAAGCTAGCATCGAAAGTGTTATGATCCCAAAGCAAGATATTTTGGAATTAGAGTGGTTACAGGTAAGGAAAATTTTACCAGGGTGAGGCCACAGGAGGGGGCAGCTGTAGTGGAGTAGAGGCCTCGGTCATTGGCTATGAGGCCTTTGAGGAACTGAGAGGCCAGGGAGTCAGATGGTTGCCACTGGATGCTGAATTCTGCCAGGATTATGGTAGAACATGGAATAGACATGAAGTCTACATCAGGTGCAGGAGTAGGAGTCTGCTATGGATGAGGAGTATTAAGTGAGGTCCATAGATGAGAGTAACAAGGAGGGGAAAAGGATGGTGTTTCCAGATGAGATAGCTTTCAAAAATGATTTCCTTAGAGAGTCGGGAGCAATGATCAAGAAACAGTGATTGAGACTGAGGAGGACCCAGGTCACACCTCCTGATTTTGAGGACTAGAAGAGGGAGCAGTCACCAGGTGAGGGAGGAAGCATATCCTTGGTGCTGGGCCAGGTATCAGAGCAAGACTAGGAGGCAGGGCAAATAAAGTAGCCCAACTTCCGTTGTTAGAAGTTCAAAGTGAGTTTACTAGTGGAGATAGTAGAAAAAATTCAATTTTAACTCAATCTTCTTCTATTCACAGGCAGTACTTCCTCTGCTCCCACCAAAGCCTGACATTTGAAAATGATCAGGATCCATTAGAGATTGTGGCCACAGTTACATTTGAGGGCAGAACTCATTTTGCCTCTCCCTTCTTATCCATGAACACTGGGATAAAAAATCAGAGTAGGACAAAGAGAAATAGTACAGCAGGCCTAATGGGAACAATAATAAACTAATTTCTCCCTTCTCTTGTTATGGTTTTACAGACCTGAAATGGATACCTGTATTTTCTCTCCTTGGGTTGGGGGGCGGGTAGAGAATATGAAAATGGTATAAATTTGGTTAGTGCTATCCTATTTTGTGAAACAACTGCTCTCTGCGTTAGTAATGCAAGGGACTTTTTGAAAACCTTTTGCAAAGTTGCTTCAGAGATTAAAAGGAGTGTTCTTGTTATTCACTAGCACATGGGCAAACTAGTAGTTTCCAGGTTATGTTTGAGGAAAAGTGTAAAATAGTCTTCCTCCAACCAGACTTTTTTTCATAGCTTTCCTGTCTTTGGATGTCACTGCCCTCTCCAAGCACCCCACATCTTGTGGCAGCCCTTGGATGCTTAATCCCACTGCAGTGACCCACCCAATACTTCTCATTAGAACACTGTCCTTGTCCTTTCCATTCAATCAGAATCTTACCTATATTGTGTCCCATTTTTTGATTATGTACATGTATTCTCCTCAGAGGGCTTTTAGCTGAGGTATTTAAATTCAAATGAAGGAATTTTCCAGCAATCAAGGTACTGGGGAAACAGGGTGATGTCCCTTAAGTTAGAACATGAAGACAATTGCTTACTACATCTACTGCAACCTCCAGTAGTCATTATGTAAGATTTGTCCTTTATAAAGAGAGTGAAGCCAAAGCACCTAAACTTCATGATTACAGAATTATTGACAAAGCCCAGAAATCAAGGAATCAAATAAAACACTTGCTGAAATCTGCTAGACAAGATGTGCCATTCTAGATTCATGTTAATTGGCTAAGGCATTACTCACCAGAGAAAACCTTGGATCCAGTCAATAGCATATCTCAGACACAAGATGCAGAGTTCTTGTCACCATGGAGACAACAGAAAGCAAAGACCATGTCACTATCCTTGAGGACTTCAGCTACAACATAAATGAGTAGGAATATAAAACCTTGTTCCTACCCTCAACACCAAGTCCATATGAGTGTAGCAAAAAGTGTACTACATGAAGGCAGATTTTTTGAGATATGTGGCTGGCTACTTAACTGTCATGTTTGTATTAATCTTCTAAAATCCACCTTCTTTAATTAAATATGGTGGCATATATTTCCTCTGAAGTAGTTTGGATATTGAATGAAAAGTTACAATAACTATAGCTCAATTGGCATCTTGGTATTGAAGTCAAGAACAGAAACATCATTCATGTATATATTCATTTATACATCCATTCATCCATACTTTATTAATTATATTTTCAACTAATTTTTATTCAGGGTTCAGCATGAGTCAGGTTTTGATAACAATGATAAGTAATATGTAGTTCCTACTCTTAAATTCTAAAATCTAAATACCAATGAGTAAAGGCCCTAACTACATTGTAAGAAGAGAGGCTACAGAGCCTCATATGCTGGTAGTATAAACTTGGTCAGTTAAGTTAGAAGCTTTGTAATTAAGTTTATTGTAGGTGATACTGGTGTTCCTAAGAATAAAAAAGTACATACACACATTTACTTGTGGAAAAAATAGTAACTCTTATTGATGACATTAGGAACTCCAGAAAGCTGTCAAAAGAAAACCAGAGCTGGATAGTAGTTAAAATGGTAGAAGCAGATTTTAATCAGGAACTATTGTAATAGAGGAAAAGAGACTCCACTATAGAACTGGGCTCAATCCCAAATACTGCGTTGACAGGTGGAGATTTCTAGCCAAGGAGCAGGGTGGATGGAAAATTACTAGGAGTAGACTTTAGAGGTAAAAGGGAGATTCTGGGTAACTGACTTAACAAGGTTTCTTGCTGAAGGCCGCCAGGGTGATTAGATATCACCTGGGGGATGATGGAAATGAAGAATTTGATTAGATATCAATGGTAATCAGATTATCAAGGGTGAAGATTCTGGCTAAGCCAACTTGGGAGGATTCTTTCTAAGAGCAGGCAATGTGAAGACGAACAGGGCAGCCTAATTGTCGGGGTATAGAAGGTGGTTCAGAATATAAAATTTGGTCGAGGAGAGAGAGTCTTTGTCATGACATAGCCCCAAATGGTATCCATAACTGTGCAACTTTACCTAGGTGGAAGAGAGAAAAAATCAGGACACTTGCTGGTATAGAAGACTTGGTGGGGTTTTGAGAGGCTTAGATTTTAGTACTGATCTTGTTGCTAATAGTAAGAGAGTCCATCTGTTTAAACCTCTCTGGCTCTTAATTTCTTTAATTGTAAAATCCAAGGATAGGACTAAGTAGTATCTAAAGCAGCCTAAGATGACAATAGAACAGCTCCCAAGCAGTCTATCATGGCAGGGTGAACACAAAAGGCCATGGCAGATCTCTCTCTATGTATATATTCTATTCTTTACAAGGGAGCCTCTCATTTCTCCTTCATGGATCTTCATTTCATGTGTGCTTAGCCTGCTCATACCCATCATTCAGTCAACTTGATCATTCAATAAACAGTAAGTGCCCACTCTGCCCCAGACCTTGGGCTGGGGACTGTGTGCTTGGATCTCATGTTAGCTGGCACTCACTCATTCTCCTGAGAATCATCTTTCCTTCTGGCCAGAGTAACGGGTTTTCCTGGTTAGAAGGAGCCCTCCAAACACTGTACGTCTATAAACAGGGAAGTGAATGCTTCTCCAGGAGGCATTTGGCTTAGAAATAGTTTTGATAAAAAGAGGTTGATTGTGTATTTACCCAGCCTCTATGTTCAGAGTACCTTGAAGAAGGAATTGGAGATGATTCTGAAGATGAAAACCCCCCTTCCCTTTCATGAACTGGGTTCAGTACAGGGACACTACAAATGCTTAGATGCAAGAGGATGTGCTGCAAAGAACTCTTTCTGAAAATAATCTTTGAGGTGAATGCTTGAATCATCCAACTGTGTGTCGTCTCCTTGGAATAGCCAGTGTAATGGATTGAATTGTGTCCCTTCAAATTCATGTATTGACCATCCTAACCCCCAAACCTCACAATGTGACCTTTTTGAAAACAGAATTGTTGCAGATGTAATCAGTTGAGATGAGGTCATTAGGGTGGGCGTTAATCCAATATGACTGGTGTCCTCATTATAAGGGAGAAGTGTGGACACAGAGAAATTTACACAGGGAGAACACCATATGAAGATGGAGGAAGAGATCTTCAAGCCAAAAAACACCCAAGATTGCCAGCAAACCACAAGATCTTTTATCTTTGACAGATTTGATAGGAACATATCTTAGCCCCAATGTGATCCTGTACTTCTAGCTTCCAGAACAGTGAGACAATAAATTTTTGTTGTATAACCCACCCATTCTATAGTGCTTCCTTACTGCAGCCCCAGCAAAAAGAAAAAAAAAAAAATCCATCAATGGGGCTGAAAATGTTGCACTGACATTTCTATAAGAGCAGGTATGTGCCAGGGGCTTAGGGCAGGTTGGGACACAGTTAGGACATTTATTACTTTACTTGCAGGAGTGGAAGCTTAGTATAAAGGAAACAAAATCAGCTTAAATGTACATCTAGGAAATAAAAAGATACAATACAGGTTTTCCTCTTAAAACATATGTTGACAGGATCTTAAAAAAAGGTATTGAAAAAAACCATACTGATATGACCTTCTGGTAAAGACAGACAGAGGAAATCTAGAGAAAATAAAAGACAATAAAGAATTTAGCAAGGGCTCTCAAATGCCAGTCACAATTCGTTCGAGAAAAGTATAGCCACATACAATGTTCAGTAGATAAAGAGAATGGTGTTTATATATATTTTTTTCTCATGTTATGCTCTCTACAGTCAATAATAGGACAACCTGTGAAAGAATGCGAGAGTCAGCCAGAGGTTGACCGAGGCAAAGAAGACATTTGAGGCTGATTAGGATGGTTCTCATCACGTTCACTATCCACTTTCTAAAAAATCAAGCAGGCAGAATCACCGTTAATTTGCAGTTGGTTTTGTTTGCTTGTTTTACCACTTTACAGATCAGTGATTCTCACAATGATTTGGAAGAAAAAAAAAAAAACATCTTAGGGATACGGGGAAGTTTGGATGGATTTGACAATCCCAAATTAGGGCGCTCTGGATGACTTACTGCCCTGGCCATGCGGATCCACTCCCTTGCCAGCTCGCTGCCTTTGCCTTCTTTCACTCAGCACCCGGGGGAATGTTCGGTTTCTTCTCCTCCCCCTTTTCCTTTCTTGAGCGGACTACTAAATGAACGGAAAAAGAGAGGTGAAACCTGTTGCATTTATTTTGGGCCTTTCAATTATTTTCATTTTTTAAAGTAAAATATCAATAGGTTTTGCTCTTTCGCCCTTCCGCTATTTGCCATTTTCCTCAGTGAGCCTCAGGCACCCTTTGTCTGAAGTGATGAGCTGGGCACAAGCGTGGGAATAAATTGCCACAGTGAGGTTGAAAACATTCAACACAGGTTTTGCAATATTTGACAACAGACTCGGAGGCTTTTTCATATAAGGAGAAGGTCTTCTCTATTCCCTTGGCGCAGAGCTCTGTACCTTCACACGCTGATGTGTTAAGAATGAGTCAAAGACGTAAAAAATATTGATTTCCTCTGAACTGCTGGGGGTTAAAGTAAGGCCTGGGGCCAGTCATGCAGATAGGCCACACTTGCCAGGATCAGATTTTCAGGTCCCCACCCTGATAAGAAAACCGGGAGTTGACAGAAGCTGTTGGCTGTCTCCCAACAGATGAGCAGCAACCAGGGAACAAAACATCACCATGGAAACCAAAGGAATCAGAGGACAACAGGAGGACGTGAGATTTCATTTACTTGGGAGGTCACATAAGCCACAGACCTCCACCAGGAGAAAAGGAGATGTGAAATCTGAGTGGCTGCATATTTTATCTGAAAGCATTAAATTATTGCAACAGGCTATGTTGGACTGATTAAATGCAGTCTCCCTCCTTTACTACCCCGGCTTCAGGGGCTTTTGAGGAAGATTAGTCTTAAAGAATGAAGATATATTCTCTTTGCAGTGAGGGTATATTTGCTACTCAGTTTAATTTTATTAACTTTTGCTCAGTTTTCTGGCTGTTTGATATTCAAGATGAGATGAATCCAGAAGTAGATACCAACAACCAATGTGAAGGGGACATGAACAGGAACATTCTGTGTCCTCAGTCATTTCTCCCACTGACTAGCTCTTTTCATTTCTTAGGAGAACTGAGAATCTATGGGTGGTTTTGCAATAAAAGTGACTATGGGTCTCTGCAGAAATCTTTTTCTCAGGTTTTATATAATCCTGAGCACTGATTTTTCAGCCCTGTTGGTTACTGGGTAGAATGAAGACAACTAGGTTGCTCAAAGAAATTTGATGATAAAGTTGGTAATATTGTGTTTCTCAAATAATAACCTAGGACCAGTGTTGTTGTTTTTTTTTTAAATTCCTAATCTGTTATAGATGTGGTGCTTCTGTAAAATACAATAAAAATGAGTCACTGAGGTCCAGAGAATTTCAGTGTGCTACTGAAGATCATGAGCATTGGTGATGGCACTGGTGAATGGCAAAGTTGGGACATTAATAAAGATAATCTTCCCCTCTTCTCATTGTACTTGCACTTTTCCTTTTCTTTATTTTAAATTTTTTTAAAGATTTTATTTATTCATTTGACAGAGAGAGAGATAATGAGAGAGGGAACACAAGCAGGGGGAGTGGGGGATGGAGAAGTAGGCTTCCTGCAGAGCAGGGAGCCCAATGCTGGGCTCCATCCCAGGACCCTGGGATCATGACCTGAGCTGAAGGCAGATGCTTAATGACTGAGCCACCCAGGCGTCCTCCTTTTCTTTATATTCATAGTTCCTGCACCAAAGACAGCTTGCTATGAATATTTCTTCTAATCTTAGTGTTTTATAATTATTTATTATTAGTGAGTGTTTGACGGATATCAGTTAAGCATTTGAACTCAAGGTCTTGCACTGGATATTGTACAACCACTAATTTAAAGTGATACGGTTCTGCCCACTCAGAGCCAATAATCAGATGTAATGACTGGGGAGTAAGCTTTGCGTTTAGACCATGATACACTCAACAGAACTCCTTAAACAAAGGCTGCCAAATAAAAACAGGGAAGATCTTTGTTTTATAAATGACAATGCTGCTTTAGGAACGTGCTTGAGTGCAGGTAAAAAAACAAAAAAACAAAACAAAAAAAAAAACCACTCCCCCAAAAGCACTGCAGGTGGGATATCAGAATTCCTAATTACATTAATTTCAAGTTTCTGGAAGGTAAAAACATTTATGTTTCCATATAAGGATTGAAGATATAAAGAGAATGTTTAAAGGGAAATGTTAATGGAAATAAAAACAGGTGGTATGTAAATTCCTAACAATAATCTCTAATTTGCTGTATAATTTTCTGGTGAACAGAAAACACAACAGTTAGTAGAGAACATGCTGCATTTGGTAGCTTAACTGCATTGGGCTCCATTAGCCATTAAAAGAAAGTGTTCTTTAGTTTTAAGAAAGGATTTTTTCCTATGCTGTGAATTAGTGTTAATAGGACAACTATTTCACATTGGATAACTCCAAATTGCTTATTTAGGTGTTTCTATGGTCCAGTAATTAAGCATGGATGAATATGTAATTAGCTTTCAAACTCTACCCTAATAGGCAATATACAGCTTCTGTTCTATAGAACTTCACTGAACGTGTCCCTAAGCACTTTTAGAATGTTAAGTAGAGAGTATTACCTGCTATTTGCCTCAATGCAGTGAATTTATCTCCCAATAGACACATAATCTATACAAAAGTTTCAGAACTATTTGGTGTAGTGATATGAATACAAAATCTATTATAAGGACTAGAACACACAGAACATTTAGGAAATTGAGAGGGAGTAGCTATGTACCTGGAAAGTCCTTACAGAATTCAATTTCATTTGATGACACAAAATAAAGCACCAAAATATAAAATGTATATTGTCTTAGAAGTAAAATAACAGACATTTAAGTAGGTGTTGGGCAATATGACTGGAGGAAGAAAGTAGAGTGAACAACTGAAATTCAGTTAGAAAAATTCTTAGAGTTTATCTAAAATTCCATCTTGAGATGATAAGAATGTCTCTGAAATTGTTACCACAAAGAACATTCTTCCTCCTCCTGAAAGTTGACTTAGGAACTTTGAGATGCTAAGAAAGCTTTTTGCAACATGTTATGATTACAAGAAGGATCACAGGGCAGAAGGGAGATATAAAAATAAAGTTGTTTTCTGAATAGTAAGAAAATGATAAGAAAGTTAAAATTTTCTACTAATTCCTCAATTGAATTTAGAACTGAAACAATGACTTTCTGATTCTATTAACAAATATTTTAATTGGGTGCAGGGTGAATTTTTCATGATTATTTCACAGAGATCAATAATTTTTGTAAACCCGTGGACTCTGATTTTGGCATCGTTGAATGAGGTAAGTGGATTTCAATAGCAGTTTTTAAAAATCTCTGCTTATCTGTAATTAATAAACTTGGGAAGTATGTAGCAAGTCAAATCGTCAATGAAAGATTACCTCAAAATACATTCAGTTAGATGTGTAAGTAAAATAGCTTAAAATAAGAAAAGCTTTTTAAAATTTCTATTTGATTATTCAGGCATATTGCAACTTCACATATCTGTGTATAAAAGACAGTTGTTATTTTATGTATATATAAAAATATATTTCTTTCTAATTCTGAAAAAAACTTGCAGTCACCTTATTTTTTTAGAATTTTACTTTATGATTATTTCCTTGATTATGTATTACCAGTTTTTTTGATTATTAAAGTGAAGCATGCTCTTGGCATGAAATAGAAGAGTATGAAAATGTGTATGCTAACTTCCTATCTTACTCCTTGCTGTGGGTAGATCAAGAGTTTTGAATGAGGGTAAATGGGGTTGGAGGGATTTAATAACAAGGACTACTAGAGATAGCCAAGGCATAAAAGTTAATGAATGTGAATAAAAATAATTAAGTTGGAGTATGCAGAAGGAACTCCAAGCATTTCTAGACTTTATTGAGAGACAAAACAAGGAGAGAAGGATGAAATATTCAAAGGCATCTTGACACCCAGAAGTAATCTCCAACTATGGCTGAACTCTGCATACCCCACTCTACTTCCTTGACAAGGGATTTCTCTCCCTGCTAATGATGCATCAATTAATTTTCACAAAATGCAGCCAGTAATTAGAGGTGGAGCCACATAATCTAATCAGTTCCCCCATGAAGGAATGGTCTGGAAAAGCTACCAAGGAGCTCTGGCTACCGGTAACATATTGCTTCTCCTCCAGACTCTAAAATAAAGCATTGTCCTGGCTTCAGCAACAGTGTGTGGAAGAATCAGTTCAGAAGAACTGCCTTTATAATCAATATGGGTGCTGAGCATTCTTGGCACTCTCCATAAGATTGCTTCTCTAACTCTAACATCACCTATGAAGTTTGCATCTTTCTGAGCAGAGGTTCAGTAGGGTAAATGAGCAGAAAAATCAATCAACATCTCTTCGCTCAGAAGCAGCATAAACAACATTGTTAATCGGCATTATGTTTTGGTTCTTTTTTTCTATGCATTTTAAAAAATATATAGCTGAGATGATACCGTATCATGTCATTTTGTTTTTTTCTTTTCTGCATATATATGCATACCTATCTACTTATATATGCATATATTTTTCATATCATTAATCATTCCTCACAAAAAACGATTTTAATGGTTGCATTTTTTGCTAGGATTTTTTCATGTTAATGCATTTTTAAAATTTCTAAATATTCCATTTTTTGTGTCCTCTTCAATTTATTCTAAGTGTTTTATAGTTTTCAGAGTAGAGATCTTTTACCTCTTTGGTTAAGTTTATTCTGAGGTATCCTATGGTTTTTGGTTCAATTGTAAATGGGATCAATTCCTTGATTTCTCTTTGCTGCTTCTTTACTGGTGTATGGAAATGCAACAGATTTCTATACTTTGATTTTGTATCCTGCGGCTTTACTGAATTCAAGTATCATTTCTAGCAATTTTTTTGGTGGAGTCTTCTGGGTTTTCTATATGGAGTATCATGTCATCTGCAAATAGTGAAAGTTTGACTTCTTCCTTGACAATTTGGATGCCTTTTATTTCTTTTTGTTGTCTGCTGTTCTGTATTATCAATATTCTTAGCTTACCTAACTATTGTCCTCTTAATAGAAATGAAAATCATTCCTTTGTTCCACTATTACAACAGTGTGGCAGTGAAAACCCTGACATGCTTCTATATATGTCTTTTATATGCTTCTATATATGTCTATCTATCTACGATAGGTACTTCAACATACGATTATTGCATTGAAGAGTACACAATTCCTGGGTAGGTACTGCCTGGATCATGATCAAGAAGTCATTCCAAAAAGGAATGTCTGCCTCCTTTATCCTCACTGTCTTTCTCTTCCAAGTTCTTCTTTTCCCAACATACATCCTTCCTTCAAAGTCCCTCAGTTTGGTATCCCTTCGTGCTTCCTTGGGAAACCCCATTCCTCTCCACAGGAAGAGATTTCTCCTCTTGATACAGTTCAGTACTGTGGATACTTCAGTGGTGCTCTCAGAGGAGCATTTTAAGAGGGTCTCCTTGGCTTGGTCACAAGATCTGTACAATGCAGTGGGCTTTCTGGAAGTTCTGGGGGTTCAGTTCTAGTGCAGACTTCTCACTGGAACTCCCCTCAAATTCCCCCCAAAATGGTTACTTCATTACCAGGTCTCCAGGATGGTGGTATAATTCAAAACAGTATCATGTTTGCCCCCAAACAGTGCAGTCTACATTTATATTTAGGGAAAGAAGCTTCTATCAGTGTGGCCTTATTTTTTATCGTTTTAGAATAATAAATCCCACCATAATTATACTAAACCTAAGCTCAGCTTGCAACTCAAGAGAAACAAGACTGGATCAGCATGATGCTGCACTGTAGGAATTACACCAACTCTGATGGTATTCTTTTGCTCCAAATGTGAAGTTTTCATATTAATCACACCGTACGTGCACATTCACACTTAACTCTCACAAGATGCCAAGTGGCAGCTACCATCATTCCCTTCTAGTAGATGAGGGTGTGTACTGAAGCTTAATGTGGTTACATGATTTGTTTAAGATCACAAAGGTAATTCAAAAGAGCAGGGCTTTGTCTAACTTTTGGGGACCATGACATTAATCCCTATATATATAATGGAATATTACTCAGCCATCAAAAAGAATGTTATCTCACCATTTGCAACAATGTGGATGGGACTAGAGGGTATTATGCTAAACAAAATAAGTCAGTCAGAGAAAGACAAATATCATATGATTTCACTCATATGTGGAATTTAAGAAACAAAACAGATGAATATAGGGGAAGGGAAGAAAAAATAAAATAAGATGAAAACAGAGAGGGAGACAAACCATAAGAGACTCTTAACTATGGAAAACAAACTGACAGTTGCTGGAGAGGAGGTTGGTGGGGGCATGGGGTAACTGCGTGATGGGCATTAAGGAGGGTACTTGATGCAATGATCACTGGGTGTTATACGCAACTGATGAAAAATTCTTTGGGTAAACATTGTTTTACTTGACTTATGAAGCTGATGTAAAATTTTACAATAATGTGTGTAATCTTTCTTATTATAAAAATCATATATGTTCACTAACAAATCATGCTGCTTAACAAAATAGGAAAAAAACTCACTTGTAATATCACACCAGGACCCCCTGGTTAACGTTCTGCTATATTTTTCATATAAATATATATATATAATTAGGGTCATTACTATTTTTTTCCATTTTGAGTCCTTATATCTCAATGATATCTTTTCTATACTATTTGAGTATTTATAAGGTTGGTTCTAGGAACTGCAGGCATTAGGAGGCCCTTCGGACTTCCCTCTAGTCATATGTGTCAATATCAAGGGAAAATACATGGTTTCTTATGCTTACTGATTTTCTTACTCAGTTTGGGACATATATTTGTGTGAGGATTTTTTCCTCTCAAGTTGCAGATTCTGACTGCCATAGTACTTATACATAATTTTGTCTAGTGCCTTCCTCCTGTCAATTGCTGATCATCCACTGAAAAATTACCAGGGCTTCCTGAGGGCATTTTGTTGTGCATCATCTCTGCTGGTGGTCATTAACCAAAATTTGTGAATTGGTTTCAAAAGCACCACTTTTAAAGCTTTTTTTTTTTTTTTTTTTTTTGTCTCTTGAGCTCACAGGTAGTCAAGCAACTCCAGCCAGAGCTGGTGTTTGCCATTTGTCCCCCCACAACCCTTGCTTTGACCCTCAAGTGGCAGAGGGACCACATCCTTATTATCCTTGGCTGGGAAATGTGAATGGAATGACAGTGTTTCAGCACCTGAAATGAACCAAATCTTAATCAGAAAGTGAAGTGATGGGATCAGCATATTATTTTTTCTGAACTGAAATAAAGGCCGCATGTAATGTATAAACTTTCTATTTAAATTTTACTTCAGAAACTCTATGAGTACTGTATAAAATATAGAATATTCTATGTGTTTTAATAATAGATGCTAACACCTTTAGGGTGCTTATAATATACTAAAAAATGCCCTAAGCACTTCACGTGTGTTATTTTTTGTAAGCCCATAGCACATTCATGATATGTTATGGACTGAGTGTTTGTGTTCCTCCAAAATTCTTATGTTGACCCTAACGCCCAATTTGATGGTACCGGGAGTGGGGCCTTTGGGAAGTAATTAGGTTTAGATGAGATCATGAGGGGGTAGTCCTCAATACGGGATTAGTGTCCTTAGATGAAGAGGCCAGAAAGCTTGCTTCCAATCTTGTGTCTCTCTCTTTGCCATATAAGGGCACAACCAGAAGATGACTGTCTGTAAGGCAGAAAGAGAACCTTCACCTTGAATATGACCATGCTGACACCTTGATCTTGGATTTCCCAACCTTAAGACTGTTGGAAATAAATACTTCTTGTTTAAGCCACCCAGTCTATGGTTATTTTGTTTAGCACATGAACTAGACTAAGAAATGGGTAAGTACTGTTTGATTACAGATGAAGAAGAAATTTGGGGAGGTTAAGTAACCCACAACAAGGCCATTTTTCTAGTGAGCAGGGATAAACCATGACCATTAATTCTAATGTTCAACACCTAACCACCACGCGGTACTGCCTCCTCCCTCCCAGAGACCTAAGCATGGAAAGAAACCCAACCTTTTTGTGAAATATTGATAATCCTTGCATAAAGCTGTTAATACTCTCAAGTCAACCTAGTCCTGGAATTCAGGAGATCCATCTTATTGATATTGTACTGAGCCCAGCATCACAAATGATCACAGTAACTTCCAGGAAATTATTAGTTAGAAAGTTTTATCCATATTATTCACTTGACCAGAATTTAGCCCTTTCTTAATTATCACATTCATTTTAAAGTGATGCTTTTTTTTTTCATAGAAACCAAATGGATGATTTCACCCTTTCATTTACTCAGTGTCAAATGTACTAGGATGGAAGTAACTAAGTATTTTGTCTTTAGATACTCATTCTTTCTCATTCCTTTATTCTACACACATTTATTTAGTGCCTACTCCATGTCAGGCACCCTTCAGGGCATTGGGAAGCAATGATGAGCAAAACGGATAAAGGTACCTATGTTCATAGAATGTACATTCTGGTGAAGAGCTGGGGATTGATAATAAGCAGAAAGTTATGTAAATCAATACTTAAGATAATTTCTGATAGTGGGAAATACTGTGGAGAAAGTAAAACAGAAACAAATGAATGGGAAGGTGCAGTTAGAGATCATCTCTTAAAGATGTCAACATTTAGGTTGATATTTGAATTGAGTCAGAAATTCTAGGGAAAAGCATTCCAGGCAAAGAGAACAGTGAGTGCAAAGTCCTAGAGTCAAAATTAACTTCCATGTTCCAGAGAATAAGGTGAGATTTGTTTTTAGAGGCACTGTCCGATTTTCTTTAGGCTCAGTTTGATTTATTTCAGACCCTAGGCATAAACCAATTTGCATGGCTAGATTAAATAACATAATGAACTCTGACCCACATGCTTGGACATTAAGGTTGTCAAGTACCCATTTGGGTTTTGTTTATGTCTTCCTTCCTGTTGAATGTCATCCTGTTTGAAATCTTCCCAGCATTGACTTTAAAAAGGAAACATAGGTCATCTAAATGAGAGAGCAAGCAGACAGGAGATGCTGTAAATCAGAGCATTACTGATCATGATTGGATTTTGAACATATTCCAAGAATACTCTTTGCATTCCTCTCCAACCTCTTCTGATCTGATTGATTTATGCTAGAAATTATGATCTCATGTTACAGTCTTGTATTGGTTTGCTGCTGGTATACTTGTGTTTTACAATGGCAGTGATAATGAGCATAATGAAATCATTAAATTCCTACAGCCATTACCAGAAGAATTTGGGGTGGGGGACTTTATTTTTCTATAAAAGAAATTCCATTTGAGTCGCTAATCTAAATAATAAAAATTCACATGCCACTAATGACTCAGACCACTTCACCAGAGTGCCTTAGTATACATGCTGGGCAAGGCCATTAAGGTAGATGACAACACACTGTTTGAACAGAGGAAGGATTTACAATTAAGGGCCTTAAGATAGAAGGCCCTTTCTTCTGTCCTTTACCAGAATTTCCCCTCTTTATCAATATTTTGTCTAATTAATAGCCTAAAAATATAAACAGAATCATATAAGCTGTTTCTAAAGTCTAATTTCAGAAACAATAAAGAAAGCATACAAGGAAAGCAATATATATCATAATACTATGTATCATTATGCCAAAATAATAATGCTCTGAAAAGAAAAGTGAGTCTTAAATTATTAGAATCATCAGATGACCGGGCTCTGAAAAAACCTTGGAAATTATGTCAATTTTAAAAGGAAAGTTATTTGTTAGATAATTTTGAATATGTAATGGTATCTTGAGAAAGTTTACTTAAGTACCTATTTTCAAAATGTTGTAGGCCATTTTAGCTATTGTGATTTGCTTTTTCTATTCCAAAAGTTCTTTAGTCACCCTGTTATTAGCCAATATCACAGGAACACTAATGATACACCTTACTTGGGGGAGACAAGTATGTTCCCTCAGAGGCTTAAAAAAAAGCCTAATGCTACATTTACCCTTTAGAACTAAATTTTGCCAAATAGGTAGTTTTTCATAAAAGTCTTTTAAATTGTGTTTCCTAGTGAATCTAGCCCTATACAGGTATTTATCATTTAAAAAACAATTTGCAAGTTGCTGTCATAGGCAGAAGTGGTGTTTGATCATAAAAGTCTATAGTGATAAATAAAGGAAACATAGCATTTGGTGTTTGGAAACCCATAGATTTAGACATAAATGGGCACTCAGATGCCTCTCTCATGCTTATCTTTATGGCATATCAAGTGGGGAATTTAAGATCCTCAGATAAACATAAAGAGGGTTCTATAGATTCTATTCTTCTTACCATATTGGCACATATTTTCCATGTGCCATATTTGGACATATTCTCAACTTGCCATGTTGGTGCATATTCTCAAGGTACCACCTGAAATGCCTGGAATTCTAACATAATTTATTTCATGGGTGTTTGTTGGCATTTCAGAAAGCCAGGACCACTCATCGTATTGCCTTATTGAAGAACCAGGTTGGGCTGATCTTTACAAACATCAGTAACCATCATTTTTTAAAGCAGAATTTATGTGAAACATTTTTAAAAGCAATGGTTCTTATGCTAGGATAGCTGATAGTGGTAAACTTAGAAACTTGATTGAAGGAAAACATTGAATAACTTCTTTTGTGTGGTAAATTTGAGAAAAAAGAATCATTCTGTTCAATAATTATCCAGAAGCCAGTAATACCTAGAATGAAAAAAAAATCTATTTTTTGCTCTTTCAAAGTATGATTAATATTCAACAAATGTCAACTACACATGCATATAAACAGATAAGACAAATACTCAGAGAATTGCCTTGGAAATTATTTTGTATTATCTGAAAGACAAGTAAAATTTTAAATTCTAAGCATAACCAGAACAATTATTTGATAGTTATATGTAAATCTATTAATGAAATATGTAAATATGAGATAATATATTACCAAATCTTAGCAGTCATTTTTATTCAGAACACTTTTTGAGCTTTGTACATAATGAAGTGTGTTGAGAATATTTCAGCTTAGTTAATAGCTCTCTTTAAAAATGATATATTAAACATTTCTTTAAGTCATAGGCTGGGAAATGTTTGCAAAGTGAATTCAAATCATTAGAATTACTTAAATCCGTCTAGATTTTTTTAAAAAACCATCTAGAAATTTACTAAACTGTTATAAGGGTAAGAAAATAGGATTCGAAAATAAGTATCTGGTTGACTGTGATTTTTAAACCTGGCTAATAAGAAAGATGATTTATTAGAAGCCTAATTTATACTTTAGAGGCCTAAAAGGGAATATTTTAGATTTATTAAGTCAAGATCTGTTCTAGATATGCCAGGTTCATGATGCCTACAATTCCAGAAACACTGATACTACTGGCAATGGCATTTTATCATCACTTCAACTTTTCAGACAGAGTATCAAAAGAGACAGAAATGAGCAAAATAGCATTACATCAAATTTTGTTGCTTTATTTAATTGTCTGCGGAAGGGACCCTTATATACTATTGAAAGTATTTTTAGTCAGAACTCTGATAAGTATTATTTATTGCTTTCATAGGTGAAATTTAACATATCCATTCATTCAGTAATTCAATGAGTAGAATGCCCACCAAGTATCAGACCCATTTTAGGCACTGGCCATTTAGAAGTGAACAAAGCAAGAACACAGTCCTGACTGTGAATAAAACTATCAATTAAGTAGAGAAATCATAACTATAAAACTAGATACGTTACACTGGCTAAAATAAATTCTTTTAAATACATCAGCTGCATTCATGGCCAAAAGGTTTCAGGAAATAACATTTGCTCTGAGAGGAATAACATATCAGTATATTTTTATGTGTAGCATAGCTGACTTGCAATATTTTGGAACCCTCACTTCTTAGGGAAAATAGAATCCTAAACTGAAAATCTGACTCAAAATTTCTCACTTATATGTTCATTTAAGTGAAAAAAATTCTACAAGTAGATGAGCAGGTAGGTAAAAAGATTGATAAACAAACAACAACAATAAAAAACAAACACAATGCTCTGCATCCAGGTTCCTTTACTATTCCCCAGAAGCAGTTCAGTTAGTTGATAGCTAATAATTAGGAAGGATATTTAAGTGTGATATGTGCCAAAACTAACATCATATTTGGCACAATTGCTTTGGCAACCAGATAGATGAAGTAAATAACTCTACCCAACAGGCTAAATCACTTAGTTATACAGGGGTTCACTCTGAAGTTAAGTGATCCTGATGGGTTTTTAAGGATGGATTCAAATACACACGTTACAGGAGCTATGATACTGGTAGGTGTTTGATAACTCTTGTACTCAAAAGCTTCTGCTTCTTTGGGTGCCTGGGTGGCTCAGTTGGTTAAGCGACTGCCTTTGGCTCAGGTCTTGATCCCGGAGTCCCGGGATCGAGTCCCACATTGGGATCCCTGCTGAGCGGGGAGTCTGCTTCTCCCTCTGACCCTCTCCCCTCTCATGCTTTCTCTCAAATAAATAAATAAAATTTTTTTTAAAAAAAGCTTCTGCTTCTTTAGTTTATTGACGTGAAAACTTTAGAGTTTCTAACAAATACTTGTGTGACCATCAGAGTTGATGCATTGCTACTTCTGAGCAAAGTCTTACCCTTGATTTCAGGTGTCCCTGCTGGGGCCACTTTTTATTCTGAGATAATAATAATAATGGTAATAAGAGCAAGGGCTAATATCTGCTATTTTGAAATAACAATCATACTATGATAATAACAATGATAGACTCCATTTGTTGACTTACTCTATGCCAGGCATTGTGCTGAGTGCTTATGCACATTATTTCATTTAATCATCTAAGCAACTTAAAATTTTTAGTAGTGGAAACTGAAATGCAAGGAAGGAGTTTTATGAAGACAGTAAGGGGGGAGGGGGTCTGGATTTGGCTCAAATTTAACCAATTTCAAAGCCTGTATCTATAATCCCAGTTCAAAATAAAACCTTGACACTTTTAATCACACTTGTAAAATCTAAAGTTATACCAATCCTGTTTTAACCATGACCTAGATAATGTTTGATATTTAGGTTCCTGCCAACAATCTTTATTTTAAGGAGTTTTCCCTAGAGCTCCTACCAAAGTTCAGCTGGATCAGTAGATATTTATAAAAGATCACCTAAGAATAGTAATCATATAATTTTAGGATTACTCAAGCTTTATTTCAGCATTAAGCCAGAAATATAGAAAGCTACATGGTTTGATTATTAAGTTGGATTTACAAAACCAAAAATTCATCTTATTTCTTTTAATGTATTAACCAACAAGTTCCATAAAATTTTTGAGCATTACAAAAATGCATGCAATTAAAAGACTAAGAAAGGGGCATTTGGGTGGCTCAATCGGTTAAGCATTAGACTCTTGATTTGAGCTCAGGTCATGATCTCAGGGTCTTGAGATCAAGCTCTGTGTTGGGCTCCATGATGGGCGTGAAGCCTGCTTGAGATTCTTTCTCTCCCTCTCCCTCTGCCACCTACCCCCCCACTCCGCCCACTCAGGCGTGAACGATCTCTCTCTCTCTCAAAAAATTAATTAACTAATTAAAAAAAAACTAAGATGATAATAAAACTAAAAATACAATTATGACACAGCCAAACATACCACATGATCCTGAGATATGTCTGCAAATTTGACTTAGAACTTTCTTAAAGGCCAGTGAAGGGAGGGTAATATAGTTCTTTACAACATTTAGAGTCTACAAAAGATGAAAAACTAAGTAGGATTCGAAAGGAACACAGTGTTTCCAGATTCTGAATTATGAGAGAAATTTCTCTTCTGGGATCTAATAAAGAGAAACTTCTTCATAGCATCTGACATAAGATTAAATATGAATTTCATGGAGTTGCTTCTTCTATTGTCTTTTATCACTGAGCCACACCAGTGCCATTTAAATTTGGATTTCTCTGGTAGTCAATGGACTGCATTATGTAAAAACTATTCCATAAATAGTATTTCTCCTGGACTGGCTTCTGATAAGGTTTGGACTGCGAGAGTTTAAGGTGGTAGTCCTTGGCAAACATCTGTAATTCTGGCATTCTACGAACTGATTAAAAACAATTCCATTTGTTTTGATATAAGTTAAAGATTTATTTTTTAATGAAAAAGCCATGATCTTCACCAACAAATTTGTTTAAAAAGATGGCTATCCTACCTTTGGGTGGAACTAGGTCAAGAGCAGTGAAGGAGTAGAAAGAGTCATAGAAAGTGTTAGGAGGACCTGGACTGAGTCCTGGCTGAATATCAGTAATAGGAGACATCGAGCAAGTTCATACACTTATGCAAACATGTTTCCTTTCTGAAGTTGGAGACAGAAGTAATTATTTCATATGGTTGTCATGAAGAGCAAGGAGATAGAGGTGGAAACATGTGTACTAGTGCAGTGTTCTTTTTTAAAATGTATTTTTTAAATTATAATTCTTCCTTGCCACTCACACTTTACTCCCTGGTCTTTGGTGTTATTGTATCTGTTAAATCAAATTACATTTAAATGTACACTAGGATAAATAAATAACCATTTATATACCCATCCATGTCAATGCCATGCTTAAGGCTATGCAAGGTGGAGAGCAGAGTTATTATCTGGTGAACTCGATCAGTGGAAGCAGATGTGCTAACTCATGTGTGTGTTTTAGAAAGAGACAGAGCAAGAGAGAGAGAGAGATGCAAGTATACTAATACTTTTAGATTAAAAAACCAGGGGTGGGGGAAGCATCCATATGTGTTTGGGTGACTCTGAGAACCTAGCTGCTGATGGGCACTCCCTCGACGGAGCCTGGCTATACTGCCTACCTCTTGGAGAAACCCCACAACCAGTATGCCTGCACATTAGACATGGTGCTGACACGCTAAATGAGAAGTGACCGAAGGAGATACCTGGGTAGACGGTGCTGTCCTGGTTAAGGACTGTTGTTTAACAAGCCAGGAGAGTTAAGGGCTATGCTCAGAACCAGCACGGTAGGACTCCCACAGTACTCTAGTGGTTAAAGGTGGATTAGAGTTTGGAAAGAGTAGCATAGCAACACTGAAGAAGCTGAGCACAAGAGAATTTGAATTGAAGACAGATTTCAGTATTAAAGGTGAAGGTTAACAGGCAGTGTTGATTTTGAAATCAGTAATTTGCTACTTCCGGCAGTCAGCCACCCTATTGAAGAGCCTGTACTCAGGGGTGAGTGACTAAAAGGAGCTGACACATGTTGGCTGATAGCCACCTCTGCTGAGCGTTGTCACA
Source organism: Mirounga leonina (assembly GCF_011800145.1). Lineage (NCBI taxonomy): Eukaryota > Metazoa > Chordata > Mammalia > Carnivora > Phocidae > Mirounga > Mirounga leonina. Next base: position 28,847,086 of record NW_023270415.1, on the reverse strand, counting down.
TGTTGGCTGATGGCCACCTCTGCTGAGCGTACCGTGAAGGGAAAACATGTCTTCCTCCCTCCTTGCCTACTCACAGTGGGCTGACCTCTGATGAGTTAGACCTGGAGCCAGCAGGAGGCAGTAACCTGATTGGAGGCACCAGTCCCTGATAATGACAGAAGAAAAGAGCCAAATCGCTAAACCACGATAACCCTGTTATTAGTTTTCTGTGGCTGCCATAATAAATTCTTATAAAGTTAGTGGTTTAAACAGCACAAATGTATTATCTTACAGTTTTGTAGGTCAGAAATTAAACATGGAACTCACTGGGTGAAAATCGAGGTGTGGGTAGGGCTGCATTTCCTTCTGGAGAAGAATCTGTTTCCTTGTCTTTTCTAGCTTCTGGAAGTACCTACATATTTGGGCTCATGGCATCTTTCCTCTAATTTAAAGCCAGCAACATTGGATCTCTTGGATCCTTCTTCCTTCTTCATATGTCCCTTTGACTCTGACCTCAGCTGGGAAAAGGTTCTCTGCTTTGAAGGACTCATATGATTAGGTTGGGTCCAGGATAATCTACTTATCTCCAGGTCCTTAACCTTAATCACATTTGCAGGGTCCCCTTTTCTTTGTAAGGTAATCTATTCATGGGTTCCAGGGATTAGGATTTAGACATTTTGGGAAACTCTCTGCCTACCACAAACCCATTAAAAATGAAGACACTTGATCTAAGATAACTTTCCTCCTGTTCTTCTACTCCACCTCCCATCCTTGCCTGGACTTGGGGGGTGCTAAGTTCTACCCTTTCTGATGACCACAGCAGTAGCAAATTTTCGGTATGGCTACCACGGTGGTCAGTGGTTGCTAACAACGGCATCAAGGCAAATGTGAAGGGGAGCTCATAGGTCCCCAGGGGCCTGAAAAGATGACCAGAACTGATTCTCAGGCATTTGTGAGCACTCTAAAGAACTGGGAGCTATTTGAAAAGAATCTGGGAGAAAAAAACTGCACTTTCTCGCATGAACATTTAGAGAATCAGAAACAAAAAAGTTGGGAGATTAAATATGAACTAATATTTTCTTAAAAGCTGGTGAAAGTTGGGACATACCAGTTAGAATTGAATGAATACATATATTGTTTCTCACTGTCACTGCTTTTTTGGTACTACACTCAAAAGCCTGACTTGCTGTTTACAAGAATAAATACTGGAGTGACACAAACACACAATACACAGGGGGAATAGAGAAAACCATTTTTAAAATTAAACCTCTATAGATATACAAGATTTAACTTCCTTGCTCATTCCCCAGGCAGGAGCCTTCAATAGCCTACTAATAGCATCCCCTAACATATAACACTCTGCAGATGTTCCCTTACTGCTGAATTTTTTTCCACACCCAAACCTTTTATCAATTATCTATGTTTTCTTTTTGGGAAGCTAGAGTCAGGAGGAGCATTAATGCTAGTGCTGTCATAACATTTCTTTTCAGCATCAGCAAGGTTGTAGTAATTTTTGCATAAAATATTTTTTTTAATATTCAGCGAGCATTTTCCTTATGGAACTTATCAAAACTCATTATCTATCATGAAACAAAGAGTACCAGTATTGCACAGCCATATAACCTCCACCTGTGAAATCTTAAAATCAGGATGATAGAAGTTGTAACAGTGGGTCAAATCAAAATGCAAGAGGGAGGAAGGCAAGGGGTAGGAAGAAAAAGAGAATGCTGTGCATGTTTTGCACATTCAGGGAGAAAGCAATGATTAACAAAAGGTTCTCAACTCTCTAAGAGAGCTCATTTTCTAAAGTGTTTAGGGGAGCTCTATTTTGGGCACCAAGTGAAACATAGCAACTTGAAAGAAGACTTATTGATATGCAAAGAAACAAAACATAAGTATAGAATGATCTTCTTTTCATTTTGGCAGGGTTGTTACATGTACTGAATTGGTAGAAACTTCTTGGGCATAAACATATGTTAGAGAGAAAAGGAAAAGCCATAATTAAATACTTCATCTGTTCAATGAACCTTCCGTAAATGTGCATTAGCTCAGATTTTTAAGAGAAAATAATTCAATATATGTTTTGGATTTCAAATGTTATGCTTGACTTAAACAATAAAACAGACTGTATTCTTTTGTCTGGATGAGCTTGAGTGTGACTCATGATTATCTCAGTCTGTACCCATTTGCATCCAAGAGCTGGAATTTTGGTCTTATTCATCTTTTATAAGAGAATTCTTGGCAACAAAGGAAAAGGATCCTGGGTAATGATGGTCCACTGATGTATTTCAACAGGTGTTTTTTTGGCCATAAAATAAACAGGCAAAGTTGAAAAGTTTATACTTATTTTTTATGGTGGGAATATACCCAGATCCCAAGAAACTTTATCCTTCCATTTTAATAAGACCTGGAACAAAACTTTAGGAGAAAGTTGAAGCTTCTCTGCCTTTGGCCAATCTGCCTCTTCAAAGAGATGGGCCACTGTGGACCTTAGGGACCCATTCATCAAGCTTTGCAAAACATGGGTTATTAGTGACTGGGTCCTGATCCAGTTGCTCATTTTTTAAAAAGATTTTTTATTTTAAGTAATCTCTACACCCAACATGGGGCTCGAACTCACAACTCCGAGATCAAGAGTTGCATGCTCTACCAATGCTCACTTTTATTTCATCTTCCATTTTATATTTCTCTCATGCTGGGGCTCCTTGCTTCAGAAGACAAAACACTTATAATCATGTGAAGTCTTTCCAGAAGCAAGGTGGAAAGCTCCGGTTCATATCAATACAAGTGGGGCTTTAATTCCTAGAGGTGACCATTTGATAAGGAATAGAGTAGGTATGTTCAGCCTTGTGGCTTTTTCTGAAGGGAATAATTCAGGCATGGGGTCATTGGATCAGAGTTTTAGTTTTGGCTCAGCTGTTTACTAACCTGTACAACTCTGGGTAATAAAAAAAAAATGTGGTATATACATACAGTCTTAAAAAAGAAGGAAATCCTGCCATTTGCAACATGGATGGACCTGGAGGACATTAGGCTAAGTGAAATAAGCCAGTCAGAGAAGGGCAAACACTGCATGATTCCACTTGTATGAAGTATCTAAAATAGACTCATAAGCCAAAAGTAGAATGGTGGTTGCCAGGCGGTGGAGGCAGGAGGAAAGGGGAAATTGTTATTCGGTGTGTATACACTTTAGGCATTCAAGATGAATAAGTTCTAGAGATCTGCTGTACAACATTGTGCCTATAGTTAACAATACTGGTATTGTACACTTGAAAATTTAAGAGGGTAGTCTCATGTTAAGGGTTCTTACACTAAAAATTTTAAAAAGACTAAATTTTATGTATTGTCTGCCCCATGTGGCTTCTCATATGGGATCTTATTTCATTCTCATGACTATCCTTTGAAGCATATTTTATTATCATCCCCATGTACATATGAAGGAAATGAGCTCACACAGGTTAAACCTTAATACCTTAAAGTCACACCTTGACCGACAGAGACAGATTTCAATGTGAGAGTGTTTCTATTCTATTATCTATGCTCATTCTCTCACATACATTATTTTCCTTGAATCATAGTTTTTACAGTTATAAAAGTGAGGTTAACAGTGCCTACCTTGCACAATTGTTAAGAAACTTAAAAATGTGTATGGCAACTGGCATATAGGTTGAATAAATTTAACCAATCACTGAAAAAACAGTTGTTGACTACCTCTTGTGTACCATGCATGGTTCTAGGTGCTAAGGGGCATAGTGGCAAACAATCACAACATGGTGTGTGATGTCATAGAGCTTCCTGGCTTGGTATTCTCCCATTTTACTACCAGTGATTTCAATGTGGGGGTGGGGTGGGGAGTGTATTCGTTTGCTAGGGCTGCCAAAAGAATTACCACCAAAAAAAAAAAAAATGGTACCACAAACTGGATAGCTTAAACAGCATAAATTTATTATATCATAGCTCTGGAGGCTGGAAATCTAAGATCAAGGTGTCAGAAAAGTTGGCTCCGTCTGAGGGCTGTGGTGGAGAATCTGTTCCATGTCTCTCAATGCTAGCTTCTGGTGGTTTTCTAGCACTCTTCAGTGTTCCTTGGCATGTGGAAGCATCACCCATGCATGGATGTTCTCTTATTTGCTCTTCTTCATAGCAACCCTGTGAGGGAGAAGTTTACAAAGGTTTTGTAAATTTGCTCCAAAATTTGTGGAGCTAGTATTTATATCCAGGTTTATCTGACTCCAATTTTAAGCTGTTCCCACAATATCACACAGAAGCAACTGGGCGTGGTGTAGTATGACGGGGAACACTATGTTCTGATTTCAAATATTTTGTCCCAGTAGGCATTCCCAGGAATTCACACATAGTGTCTCAACAAGTAGCAAGGAGATGCTTGCAGAAACCTAAGGCGCACATCACTTGGTGTTCTCCACCGAAAGTTGGAGTCCAAAACAACTTTTAGCACAGCTGGAACTGGTTATCCTGACCAGAATGACAGCCTCCCTCCTGGAAGATTTCCATACGCGTAACGACAACACTCAGCTTCCTTAACTCTATGAAACTTACCTTTTAATGCACATAATTTCCTGACTAGTAAAGTTATACCTGAACTTTAATATCATCTAAGCATTTCTCCATGTGTGGAATACAAAATTCTTATACTCCACACACTGATCTCAACTTCTTATGCTTTCCAAACTCATGAAGATTTTTCCAGCCTTAATGTCGCCTCCCCTGCTTACTCAGCTGGTATATAATCTCCATTTTAAACTCATTTAATGCCCTATTTATATAGGCATTGTCCAGCACTTAAAAACTTTATCCTGAATCTCAACATTTTAGTCCTTTCTTGATCTGTAAATCTTCTGAAATCTTTCATCCAACTACTAACTACAGTTTGAGAAGATTACAAAATCCTGTGAATTTGTGCCATTTCAATTTGTGTCTTCTCATTTAAGCTGGGCCCTTCGAATTGGTTAATTCTTTTTCTTGTCTGTGGTCCGCTCCTTTTCCCTTTTTAATCTCTTTTTGCTGCTGACTATTGCCTCCTTGAGACTTTCTCTCTCTCTCTTTTTTTAACCTTTGTTAACACTATAATTTCCCAGTGTTAATTCTACCTCCATGATCATCCTTACTCAATTCCTAGGGAAAATGATGTCCTCAGGGTTCAGTCTTAGTGCACTTCTTACCTAATTCTACAAAATCTTTCTGAATGGTCTCAGTCACTATCATCCATACGCAGTGACTTCCAAATATATATCTAATCTTGATCTCTCTGAAAATATTCTATTTTTTAAAAAGATTATTTATTTATTTATTTATTTGAGAGAGAGAGAGCAGGGGGAGGGGCAGAGGGAAAGGGAGAAGCAGATTCCCCGCTGAGCAGAGAACCTGACCTCAGTGCTTGATCCCAGGATCCCGAGATCATGACCTGAGCTGAAGGCAGACATTTAACCGACTGAACCACCCAGGCCCGCCCTGACCCCTAAAATATTCTGGAACTAAATATAAAATCGTCAGTGGACAATTCTACTGGGAAGTTTCCTGGGTACCTAAAATTCATACAAAACCAAGGTTAAACTCTTCCTTCCACATCTATTCTTCCAGGTTTTTCTTTTCAGTTAGAGACACATGATCTATGCTGTCACCTAAACTAAAATCTAGAAATCACGTCTGACTCTTCTTTCTCCATCACCTCACTCAAGTCCAAGTGCTTTTACCTTTTTTAGGCATCTCTCTGATATGTCTTTTCCTATCCATAACTATTTCCTCTGCCCTAGCTCTTCAGCATCTCCTGCCCAGGTAGGAAAAAGCAGTGATTATGAACAAAGACCTCAGAGTTTAAAAGATCTGAGCTTGAATCCGGAATACATTGCATTTTGGTTGTGTGATTGTGACCAAGTTAGTAAGTCTCATGTTTATTTGTAAGGTAATAATAATAATAATGCCAATAATAATGGTGATAATGATGGCGTCTATTTCATAAGGTTATGTAATCCAAACTTAGGTCTGTCTAACACTAAATCTTTTCGTGCTCTGCTTTGCCGTTGGGTACTTGATGTTTCTTCTAAAACATTGTACTACCTACCCCAAGCAGTCTGAATTTGGATGACATGATCTGTATCTATTATGTCTACTGCTAACCTCTGTCTCACTCCAATATCTCCCAGTTCATTCTGATTTCTACAGAAAGCAATGGACTTATAGGGTCATATCTTAAAAAATATTAGAGGAAAAATATTCTCTGAGAGTCTCGCTGATATTCTTGGTACAGAAAAACAAATTTCAAATACTTTGGTTGTAATGGCCAACATTTTTTGAATGCTTCATATATGTTTCATATTGGGCACTTTAGACACATTATGTCACATATTCTTCGGGGTTGCTGAATTTGGTTACACAGGTCATCCACTCTAAGAGGGCACCCCAACTAAAGGTACTATTTTTATCATAGACATCACATCACATTTATGAAAATCTTCAATCAGATGACTATACAGTGGCTTATTTTAACAAAATCAAAATATTATAAATTTCTGAGATGCATGCAGAGTGAAGGGATGAAGAAGGGATGCTACTTTCTAATAAGCCACAAATGCACTGTAAGGGTTCACAATGGTTATGGGAATCTTTACCATCATCTTCATCATCATCTTCTTTATTGTTTATTTTTCAGTGATCCCCTTTTCACATTTAAGAAAACTGATATCAGGAAAGTTAAATGACTTGCACAGCATTTTACAGGCATAGTAACTGACAGAACTGTGATTTGAATTCACGTCTGTATAAATTTCAGCACAACACCACGCTGCACATCTTCTATGGCAACTAGTGTAGTGCTCAGCATGTATCCTTGTTCCAATGATACCAAAATGGTAGAAGTCAAGATGCTGAGTAAAAATAAAATTTGAAAAATGATGAAAACTATCAGATAGTTGAATAAGGAGAACTTGGGTTATAGGCTTTCTGTGATTCTGATTTCATTTCTTTTCTGTGCCTACTTATCTGTAGAGCAATGTTGACTTTAGATAATATAACATGCAGAAAGCTTCTCTTGAGGAGAAATTAAACTTCAGGAAATCAAAAGCATATTGACTCAGTGAGGGAATCTGGGCACTGGTCATCTTCTAAACCTTCTTATCAGGGCTGAGTTAGAGGACTGTTGTGCATTTTCCAGGACAGCAATGTCTCTGGAACTTTGAATGGTGACCTGCAGGGAAATGAGGTGAACAGGTCGTGTTTACAGCCTCAACGAAATCACATGAATAATACAGCTAAGCACGTCCAATAAAAGAAAAAGAAAACAAATGTCCTGAAGAAGTCATGTACAAACATGAAATAACCCTGATCCCAACACTGTCACTTCAGGCACTAAGGAATCCTGGCCAAGCAGAACAAAATGTTCTCCCTGTTTGACGTCTTGTCTCTTCTGGATGAGATTTTTTTTTTTTTAAAGATTTTATTTATTTGACAGAGAGAGACACAGCGAGAGAGGGAACACAAGCAAGGGGAGTGAGAGAGGGAGAAGCAGGTTTCCCGCCGAGCAGGGAGCCCGATGCGGGACTCGATCCCAGGACCCCGGGATCATGACCTGAGCTGAAGGCAGACGCTTAACGACTGAGCCACCCAGGTGCCCCGAGATTTTTTTTTTTTAAGATTTTATCTATTAATTTGAGAGAGATCGAGAGTAAGAGAGCACAAGCAGTGGGTTAGTGGGGAGCAACAGAGGGAGAGGGAGAAGAAGCATGCTCTCAATGAGCAGGGAGCCTGATACAGGGCTCGATCCCAAGAACCTGAGAGCATGAGCTGAAGGAAGATGCTTAACTGACTGAGCACCTAGGCACCCCCCTTCTGGATGAAATTTAAACATAATAGTTCAAAGAACTGAAAAAGTTCTCTTTGCAAAGCTTTTAACTTTTGAATCAAAAACTGGCATGATTTGTTACCCTAGCCTTTACTTTATTTGGGATTTTAGATAAATATTTTATTTTTTTAAGATTTTATTTATTTATTTGACAGAGAGAGAGACAGCGAGAGAGGGAACACAAGCAGGGGGAGTGGGAGAGGGAGAAGGAGTTTCCCTGTGGAGCAGGGAGCCCGATCCGGGCTCAATCCCAGAACCCTGGGATCATGACCTGAGCCGAAGGCAGACACTTAACGACTGAGCCACCCAGGCGCCCTAGATAAATATTTTAATAAAGCAGGAAGAGATAACGACCCTGACATCTCTTCAGTTATGATATTAGTAGATAACTATGATGATCAGAAAATACAGCCCAGACAAAATTATGAAGAGGATGATGTTTTTCCTGGTGCCTTCAGCCATGTGATTCTTTCCGTATGTTGAGAGTATCTCTTACTGTTCCTCTCTGATATTCATGGTGAAGAGTGTTCTGGTTGTGACACTGCTTGACTTTCATTAGATATTATTCAGCTAACCTGATTGTATGGTGAGTGTATCTTGGCTGATGCTGACATATAGATAGGCAACTAATTTAAAGAGAGGCATAGGAAAGTTCCTTGGCTTTGAGGGAACAAGAAAGAGAGTAGTAAAGGCCAGTGATTTATGATCTGACAGAGATTCCAAGTACCTGAGAAATTTTCGTTTCCTTGTTTTTGCTTTTATTTAATTAAATGTAGGTTTCCCTTCTCCAAATAATTTTGGGCAGGTGAGAGCAGGGCTGAGACTCTATCATTCAATCAACAGTATTACAAGCCCAATTTGGGAACCAGCGGTATAAATTGTTCTTGTGTACAGTCTGGTAATATCTATCAAGGTTTAAAGTACACATACCAGTCACACTGAGTACAGAAAAAAAAAAGCTGAAGAGATTACATAGCAACTGCCTATAATATATAATATTCTAGCAACTGAGAAAAGGACAATACAGCACAGAGGTAATGCAAGTCTGTGAAGTACAGAATTCAACACATGAAACAGGGAAAGTGTTTTCAAAGTATCAGTTGATTAAAATTTGTCTGAAATGAAAAGACTAGATGGATCAATTGAAATACAAATTGATTCAGAATTACAGAAACTGAGATATATTCTCGATAAGTTATTGAATTCAAAGGATAAAGAAAGAATTCTTCAGTCATCTGGTCAAAAAGTAAATATCACCCATGATGGGAGAATATCTAGGTGATTTCATTTCTTTCCCATAACAGCCTTCAATGTAGCAATGTCTACAAAGTACTGAGGGATAAAAAGGGTAATGCAAGATATTGTATTCATCCCAGTCATTTTTCTCTTTTTTTTAAGATTTTTTATTTATTCATTTGAGAGACAGAGAGAGCTCGAGCAGGAGCATGGGGGAGGGCAGAGGAAGAGGGAGAGGCAGACTCTCCACTGAGTAGGGAAGCCCAATGCAGGACTCCATCCCCGGACACAGGGATCATGACCTGAGCTGAAGGCAGACATTCAACAGACTGAGCCACCCAGGCGCCCATCCCAGTCATTTTTCAAGAATAAGTGCCACAGGGAGGCTTTCTCAAAGAAGCATCATATGACACCCATAAGTCCCTCTGGAGAAAAAGACAAACAAAAATCCAGCCAAACATGAACTATTTCAAAAGACAGAATTTAACATGTAGCAACTATGGCAAAATGACTTTTAAGTATTTAAATCCTTTTAGTAAGTATTTAATCCACTAAAATATAAAAAAGATTAACTAGTGAAAGAAATTCTGATAGCAGATCAGAATTTGAATGTCATTCATTCATCCAAAGTAAAGATAATACAAGTGTCACAGTTGGAAATGTGAGTGGGAGGTGAGGGGCTGAAATGTAATGATGCTAAGCAGTTCCTCTCTCATTGAGAAAGACAATCAAAGATGTTTGAACTGGAAAAGTATTTTTTAATGCCATAATTGATCTAACATCAGTATTTGAGATGGTGTAGGCTTGTAGACCCCTTGCAGGCCAGGGTCATTTGAGGACTGCAGTGAGGTTAATGTCGGCCAGGCAGGCCTAGGCCAGGAGGAGAAAATGTTCTCTTCCCCTTATCTCATGTTGCAAGTCCTAAATGCCTGGATCAGCAGGAAGTGGCTCTTGCCTAGCTTAAAGTGTATCTTTCTAAACAGAAGTGTTCTTTCTAAAAACAAAGAACATGTTGTCTCCAAAGGAAGGATGGCTAAGAGAATTCTTTATTCTGCAAGCATAAACAGGATGTATTTTGTTCTTATTGAATTTCGTGTATATTTCACTTCACGGATGTTGGCTTGATACTTTAAGTATACATTGTTATGTTTATCTGATCTCTGCAAGTATATAGCTACGTGAGAAATAAACGGCAGTATGCAGTTGCAAGTGTTGCCTTTGCTCTGCATCCCCTGTGTCCTGGTGATTTCGTAGACCCTTACCCAGGGACCCCAACGCACTAGACGTTGACAAGTATTTTAGATAAATTTTTTTCTGAAACTTAGAAAGATAATGTAATGAAATATATTCATCTGAGAAGACTGATCATTTCTTCTGAGTTTTTTTTTGTCAAATTCAAATAAAATTTAATTATTCTTAAGGTTTAAAGTATATGTATTAGATTACCCCATTGTTTTAGAATTATTTCTATATTGTTTATGGATCTATGTATTTATATTCCACATTTGTGCATATGTGTGTGTAAAGATATATTAATGTATGCACACGTGTGTGTTTATGTATATACACACACAGGTACATACATATATATATACACACATGCACACACAGACACACATACAGAGAGACAGGGAGACAGACAGCTGTTGGCAGTAACAACCACCAAATATTAACACAGGAAAATGCCTGTAGCACTGGCCCAGTCACCCGCCTTCCATGCAAAATGTGTGCTCCTGGGTGTTTTTGGCCAGATAAACAGGTTCCTACTGCACAGAGCTAAATTAGTAGCAGTATCATTGTTAGGTCCTCTGTCTTTCTTTATTGGAAAAATTTTGACCTTGTATCTGGAAGGTTTTTCAGTTCATTGGTCTTTACCAAAACCCCATAACTTTCCCCAGAAGCTCTTTGTGACTAAGACGTTTGACCAAATACCCATAAACTCTAATGATAATGAGGTCTCTTGTCCCTGGTCTCTCTGGCCACACCTGATTGGTTTAAGGATGAGCATGTACTCAAGCTGGGACAACGAGCCTGTCTACAGAAATCTGGGCATTTTCCCATGCTCTTCCGGTTTTAGTGGCTAGAACTTTGAATGTAATATCACAAATTGTGAAGACTCATTTTCCACCATGGCATCTGGAAAGTTGATAAAAGTGGAGTGCCGGGAGAAAGAAAGAAGCAGATGTTATAGTGGAACAGACAGAGAAGTGACTGAGCATCTCACTATGCCCTTGTCTCTTGGTCACCGGATTGTGCACCTCTGTTCTCCTAACAATGAATTCCTCTTTCAGGCCAATGTAGTGAGCTCTAGAATAAAAACACCAGCCACTTCAATTCCTGCTATATTTCAAAATGAAAGTGTTATTTAAGAACCACTTAATTTTTCAACAAATAGCCATTGAGTTTACTATGACCCAACTACTATTCTAGCTACTTGAACAAAAAAGACAAAAATCATTGTTCTCGAGGAACTTACATTTTGGTGGAAGCATACAGTTTTCCAGTCTCTGGAAAAAGTTGAAAAGTAAAATATTTGGGAAGTAAATGGGTTCATTTAGGAGTAACCAGTTCAGTGTTTCCTAAAATACAGAGAACGTTTGCATCAAGAAATGAAAACATCTCTCAACACAGTAAGAGCAATATTACATATTTTTGAGTTGTAAGATAAACTTGATAAAATAGAACAGTAAAAAAATGTTTCAGACACCTGTATTTTAATGCAGTTACTTAATGAAGGAAATTATGCCTCCAGGTTTCAGCTTTTGATAACACATAAGGTAAAAAGAAGCTGTTTGGAAAAGTTCATTTTGAGGTAACAAAGCAAAAAATGTGTTCAAGAAATTGTATGAATGAATGGAAAGTTTCTGGTATCAAACAGCTGACACCCAATGTAGGAGAAATATTACCATATTTCCAACCATTCAAACCCTGTCAAAAAATGTAAATTTACTTACTAATTCTCTATTCAGCTGTGTTGAATACAAAATTCATAATATCAATTTAACTTTTCTCAGTTAAATATCTTCTTATTTAGAATTCCTAGTGTATTATATTTTTATTCTGCCTATTCATTTATGGTCTTTTTAATTTCATATTCATGGACATTATTCCACAGTTTATCTCTTTGAAGACCATATACATATTTAAAGAATTTGTTTTACTATCAGTGTTTCTCCTGAATTTTAATTTTGTTACTTGTATTTCTGGAGGGTTTTCCATTGCCCAGGGCTCTGAGAAAATGGCCCAGTCTTGAATTGGAAGCTCAGGTTCCTTAAGTAAGATGATATGAGATATAATGCAGCTATAATCACTGAGAGGATATCCTGGCCCATGTTCTGGTTCAAGACCCTATTCTCCCACCTCCTTCATCATGTAACTTCCCAAAACTGTATCTAGTGCTCATTTACGTTAAACAACTCTGGATCCTGACTCTTGCCATGTTCCTGAATAATAACTCCAGTTTTCTTCAGCAAGCTTCCAGATCTGGAGTCCAACAGGCTTATGGGTTTAGCCCCACTTCAATTTGTTTCTGGCCAACAGACATGTTTATCTTGTGTTTTACCATCGCTATTTTTTTTAATGTTTCTCCTTTCATGTTTTATCTGTCATTGCTATATAGCTGGAGTGAAGGGAGCATCAGAGGGTGAACTTAACAATGGTAACTTGGTTGGAAGTTCCAAAATATAGTTCTCAATTATTTTTCCAGACTCCAAGCCAGGAAGAATGGAAAGTATTATTTTGGGCAGTGGGACCATTCCCCTTGAAGTTATATCGTATGGTTGAACTGAAATTTAAAAAAAAATGCTCTGAAATGTCCTCTCACTTGCAGTAATGTAACATAGACCATTTTTATGATTAGGCAATTTCTAAGCAGTTGATCTGGTAGAACTCCATAGGGTTAGGCCCCTCAAAATAGTTCCTGGCACCATCAAGAAAATGATCATTTATTCATACGCTGTGGGAGGTGGCAGGATATAGAAATCATGAATTTTTTTATTTTATAAACTGATTACAAGAAACATGAAGAAACTTGCTCAGTGTCAAAATATTAATTAGAGGTAGAACTGAAATTATGTTTTAGGTTCCTTGGCTAACATGTCATTGTTCTTTTCACAATACCATGCAGTTTTATTTATTTCTTTTTCTTATATAACTACAATGAATGTTGAGCATTTAGTGAGATAACCTGCAAAACGCCATATTATTCTCCTGGGTTAGAATTGATTCATGCCATACCAATTTGTTGGTAATGATGCAAGTGTATTTTTGCTGAGTACTTTTATTATGCCAAAAACTAAAGACAATGTTGATATTTACCTTGTTCTTTTATTCAATTAATTTCAACTCAAATATTCATTAGGTGAATTTACCTTTGTGAGATTAAAATGTTTCAGAGTATTCTTAAAAATCATAATTTTTAATAGCTGAAATTTGTTATAAGTTTTTTAACATCCAGTTTTCAGGCTTTTAGAGTTGTATATCTTTATAAAACTTGTTTATTCATTTTTTTCATTTCAAATATGTATTGAGTGCCTATTATGTGGCAGATGCTGTACTAGGTATCTGCTATATAAAGTCAACAAACATAGACATGTTCCTTGAATTCATGAAATTGACACTCTAGTGGGGGAAGTAGAAAATAAAAAAAATAATTGCAAGATAAATGAAAATTAAAATGATTGCAAGTATTTATGAAGGAATGGTATCAGGTCTTATGTGGAAATAATCAGAGGATTTGACTAAATCAGGAATCCAGGGAAGGATTCTCTGGAGAGAGGATCTAAAGGTCATGCAGAAGCAAATTCTTTGAGGAGAGGGGGGAAGAACATTCCCAGCAGAGAATAGGATGTGCAAGGTCTTCTGGAGAGAAGGTCCCCCATCCAAGTACTAACCAGGCCCGACCCTGCTTAGCTTCCAAGATCAGACGAGATTGGGCACGTTCAGGGTGGTATGGCCGTAGAGGGCTGAATCACAGACCTGTACCTCTGAAACAAATAATACATTATATGTTAAAAAAAAAAAAAAAGAAGAAGATAGCAGGAAGGGAAATGAAGGGGGGGAAATCGGAGGGGGAGATGAACCATGAGAGACTATGGACTCTGAGAAACAAACCGAGGGTTCTAGAGGGGAGGGGGGTGGGGGGATGGGTTAGCCTGGTGATGGGTATTAAAGAGGGCACGTACTGAATGGAGCACTGGGTGTTATACGCAAACAATGAATCATGGATCACTACATCAAAAACTAATGATGTAATGTATGGTGATTAACATAACATAATAAAAATAAATAATTAATTAAAAAAAAGAGAAAGAAGGTCCATGGGTCCCTCGGTGAATTAAAATAAGCCAATAAGGTTGGAAAGCCTTCAGCAAGGGAAGAGTGGCACAAATTGAGGCTAGAAGAATAGACAGGGTCAGGTTAAGCATGGCTTCACAGGCAGGTTAAGGCATTTGTACTTTATCTTTAGCATAATAGGAAGGGTTTAAAGTATTCAAAAGTCATTCTGGCTGCAGGTGAATATGGACCATAGGTGGAAGCAGACAGACCAGTGTTGGGGCTACTGCTGTACTCCATGTAAGAGAGAAGAGTAAGCTCAGTGAGATAGTGGGAATAGGCATGGAAAGAAGTGAATGAATTAAAAAGGTATTTAGAATATGTGTGTGATGAATCACTAAATTCTACTCCTGAAACCAACACTATACTATATGTTAACTAACTAGAATTTAAATTAAAACTTGAAACAAAAAAATAAATAAAATGACAATTAAGTAGATTAAAAAAAAACAATACCAGTATTTAGAAAAGAAACCTAACAGATAATGAGAAGGGACCAGGATGGTTCTTAGGTCTCCATCTTGCATATCTGACTATATAGTGATGTCCTTTGCAGCAATAGGAATCACAGAAGAGGACCCGGTTTCAAGGAGAAGTCAAATTTTCAATGGTGTCTTATTAGTTTGAGGTGCTTTGAAGATGTATGACAAAAGGGTGGAGCTAAGATGGCAGAGTAGCAGGAGTACCCTAGGCTTGCTTTGTCCCTGAGCACAGCTAGATAACTATCAAATCATTCTGAACACCCAAGAAGTCAATCTGAGGACTGAGAGAACAAACTGAACTAGAGGGAGAGAAGAGACCACATTGTGGAAATAAGGAGGTTTGAAGACATGATTTGGGGGAGGTAAGTATAGTCAGTGCTGTGGAGGGAAGGGATCCCTGATCATGGAGAGAGGAGAGAGAGAGAGGAATGAACAGGGGATTGCACAAGGAAAACACTTCCCCAAAGCTATTGACTGGGAAAAGGAGAGGGGCTGATTATCGTGAGGTTTCCAACCAGTGGAGCTCAAAAACCAGAGTTTTAGAAGTCTGTGCCCTGGCTGGTGTTGAGCCCAGTGGGTACTGCAGTGCTCCTGTGGAGAAAGAGGGTAGAAGCCCAGAAGCTGACAACACAATCTAAGGATCCCCTGGGACATACTGGGAGAGATGGTTCCCCCTTTTTGGAGTGCATCTGGGAGAGGTGGCATCACTTCTCTGGGGACAAAAGAGCTGGTGGGCACCATTATGCTTGCTTTACTCCAAACTCCAAGCTCCTGCATGTTGTGCAACTGCCCTTCTGAGACAAACCTGCACCAGCCCCAGTATGGCAAGACTCTCCCCCAGAGGAACAGTGAAGGTCCACACCATGCCAGGTCCCTAAAGTTTGGAATTTTAAAACTCAGCCAGGCTGCCTGCACTCTGCTGCAAGATGGGTGGACTCTGCTGCAAGATGGGTGGACAGCCCAGACACAGAGGGTGAAGGCAGGGAACTGAGGAATGCCTGAGACACATGAGGAGAGGTTGTTTGCTCTTCTGGGAGGGCTTCCTGGACAGCCGTGGGTGTGAACTCCCCTCTCCAGGGACAAGGGAGCAGGCTGGTACTATTTTCTCCCTCCCCCCTAGCATAAACTGACCTCATTAAGCAGCACAACAACAATAGTGGTGGCCTAAACTGCTTACACGAAGCCCCACCCTCTGCGCTCTGCCGGTGCTTCTTTACTAGGGCAAGTGTGCCTGAGAACCAGAACAGCAGACCCCTCCCCCAGAAGACCAGCACAACCCCCCAACATGCACGAAGTCTACTGAGCAGAGAGTGTTGCAACACTTCAGCTATAGTGGAAGTAGCATCAGCATCAAGCAGACCAGAGCACACGTAGTTAAAACTTACCACACTCTGGTCAAAGTCCAAACACTGCCCACTGCAGGCAAGAGGAAACTCTGCAAAGGACTGACCTGAGGGAAAGAGCAGCCAAAACACAGCAGCAGAGTGCACACTGCACACACCAGAAAACTTCTTGAAGCCCCAGGGCCTGGACAGTGTATGACCTCTTCTTAATAAAGCCATACTCTCAGGAGCAGGAAACATAACAGGCTTTCCTAAACACAAAAGAAAACAGAGACCTAGACAAAATGCCAAGATGGAGGAATTTATCCCAAAAGAAAAAAAAAGAAAAGGGCACGGCCAGGGATCTAATTGAAACAGATGTAAGTAATATGCCTGATCCAGAATTTAAAACAACAATCATAAGGATACTAGCTAGGCTGGAGAAAAACATAAAAGACACCAGGGAGACGCCTACTGCAGAGATAAAAGACCTAAAAATTAGTATGAAATAAAAATGCTATAACTGAGATGTAAAACCAACTGGATGTAATGACCACAAGGATGGAAGAAGCAGAATGAATAAGTTATATAGAAGATAAAATTATAGAGGGGTGCTTGGGTGGCTCAGCTGATTAAGCATCTGATTCTTAATTTTGTTTCAGGTCATGATGTCAGGGTTGTGAGACCACGCCATGTGTTGGGCTCCACACTGAGCATGAAGTCTGTTTAAGATTATCTCTCTCTCTCCCCCTCTGCCCTGCCCCCCCGCTCACATGCTCTCTTTCTCTAAAAAAAAAAAAAAAAAAAAAAGAGGGAGAGAGAGAAAAGATAAAATTATAGAAAATAATGAAGTTGAAAAAAGAGAGAAAGAAAAATATTAGATCACAAATGTAGACTTAGGAAACTCAGTTATTTCATAAAGTGTAATAACATTCATATCATAGGAGTATGAGGAAGAGGGGGAAATAGGGGCAGAAGCCTTATTTGAAGAAATTATAGCTGAAAATTCCCTAATCTGAGAAAGGAAACAGACATCTAAATTGAGGAGGAACAGAGAACTCCCATCAAAATCAACAAAAGCAGGCCAACACCAACACATTTTGCAGTAAAAGTTGCAAAATATAGAGATAAGGAAAAAATCTTAAAAGCAGCAAGAGAAAAGAAATCCCTAACACACAAGGAAAGACAGACAAAGTTAGCCACAGACCTCTCCATAGAAACTTGGCAGGTCAGAAGAAAGTGGCATGATATATTCAATGTGACGAATGGGAAAAATATGCAACCAAGAATACATTATCCAGCAATATTGTCATTCAGAATAGAAGGAGATAAAGAGTTTCCCAGACAAACAAAAACTAATGGAGTTTGTGACTACTAAACCAGCCCTGCAAGAAATGTTAAAGGGGACTCAGAGTGGGAAAGAAAAAGCAAAAGCAACAAAGACTAGAAAGGAACAGAGAAAATCTCCAGAAACAACAACTTAACAAGAAATACAATGGCACTAAATTCGTATCTATCAATCATCACTCTGAATGTAAATGGACTAAATGCTCTAATCAAAAGACATAGGGTGTCAGAATGGATTAAAAAAACAAGACCCATCTATATGCTGCCTACAAGAGACCAAAAGGCAACCTTTAGAAGTGGAAAAGATATTTGCAAATGACATATCCAATGAAGTGCTAGTATCCAAAATCTATGAAGAATTTACTAACTCAACACCCCCAAACCAAATAATCCAGTTAAGAAATGGGCAGAAGACATGCATAGACATTTTTCCAAAGAAGACATCCAGATGGCTAACAAACCATTACTGTTCTCTTCAATCTTGGGTCCTCCATGCATACAAAGGGCCTGCAAAAAGTAAACATTCAGTATGTATTTATTGAATAGATGACTTAATGTCCATCATCTACATGAGAAAACAGAGCCGCTTAGAGGTTAAGGTCTCGGCTAAATTTACAGTTGTTGGGGGCAATGTTGGGCCTTCTGACTCCAAGTTTAGTGCTCTTTCCATTTTAGACTTGTAAGGATATTAGAGATAAAACTAATTTATAGTAGATCTATTGATTGGGTGTTTTGTAGTTAATTTTCTAGAGAAAATATTCTGTAATACTTAAAAGAATGGCACTTGAAAGCAAAGCCCACCAACTATTCTCAAATAGTTTGACTTTTAAAACCTCACATTGCCCAGATAATTAAATTGTGGCCACCCTTAAGAGACAAACAGGAGACTAGTCATTGCTTTGTGAAGTACGAGAACTATCAAGCAGATGCATTTTAAATTAGATTCTAGTAAAATTCCTTACAAGTGGCCAGCAAATTCAATACAGGTGAAATAATAATTGAGGGATAACAAGCAACATCACAATACTTTTTAGATATTTTCTATATTGTCCACCTATTCCTG
Organism: Mirounga leonina; assembly: GCF_011800145.1. Lineage (NCBI taxonomy): Eukaryota > Metazoa > Chordata > Mammalia > Carnivora > Phocidae > Mirounga > Mirounga leonina. Next base: position 28,828,468 of record NW_023270415.1, on the reverse strand, counting down.
GATGGTATGAAATGAACACAACATTTTTTTCCATTATGACTATAATACAGTAAGAGAGGTGAGGGGAGAAAGAGAGATAGCAACAGGATATTTTAGATCCCCTCTTGGATCCACATTCAGCCTCAAATTATCAAACAACTGAATATTAATCTGTAAAAATCTTATGGTACTTCATGTATTCTGCCTTGAGTAATATTATTGAACCAAATACCCATTGGTCTGAGTACATATTTTAAAGGGTAATTAAATTAAACTTACTAAAATACTTTATCTATATTACTTAATTACATTTCAGGAACTACTGAATGAATATATTAGGTACTACTACAAGGCATAACTCCAAACAGCATTTTCTTTCCCCAATCCTCCCCATTTCTGAATACTGTTCCTCCCCAAAATTCATTTTCAAATAATTTAACTATTCCTTTGATGTTTAACCCCATATTTATAAATAATATACCTTATTAATATGGTTTTTAAAATTTTACAAATTATATAAATTATCTTTCAGCTTTGGTGTTACTTTTAAGAGTTCTAATGTCAGTTTGTGCTGCCTTTTGAAGAGGAGCCATTTCATTCATCATTTTATGTAGGATCACTAAAATACATGGACTTTTTTATTTTTTAAAGATTTTATTTATTTATTTGACAGAGAGAGACACAGCAAGAGAGGGAACACAAGCAGGGGGAGTGGGCGAGGGAGAAGCAGGCTTCCCGCCGAGCAGGGAGCCCGATGCGGGGCTCGATCCCAGGACCCTGGGACCATGACCTGAGCTGAAGGCAGACGCTTAACGACTGAGCCACCCAGGCGCCCCGAAAATACATGGACTTTTAAAAAAATTATATGAAAGAGGGTGTGTGCCTGTGTGTGTGCCCGCACTGGTTCTCCAAAGAAGTGGAGAGTAATGGGAAGCTTTATTTTATTTCTTTTTTGTTGTTGTTGTTATACTTAGAATGCCATAATTCAGTAAATAATTGTTGCATCACCATAATAAAACCCACAGAGAATTAGGAGTTGCATCATTACACATGTTACTTCTTTTCCAATGAAACCTTATTTGAGAACATTTTTCTAAATTTCCCTGAGAAGCTAGATGTCTATACGAAGTCATGGCACTGTTAAAGTGCATATTATATATGATGTAACAAATGAGGCAATTAATTTGGATTTGTTTCCACAGAATAAGCTATTTGATATTTCTGTGCTCTTTATGGCAGATTAGTTTTGATCATGGTAGATTATTATATTCTTTCTGAGTCATTAAAAGCTATTACTGACATGTATCAAGCTGTGTTTTAAAGCATTGTAATTATGTTTAAAATGTATAATTTGTAGATAAAAGTAAAAGCATGAAGCTTGTCAAATATTCTTTCATTTCATATCTCAAAAAAGTAAGAAAACTCCTCACTCCAATGTTGAATTATTGTAAGTAGAAGTCAGTGGAAAAAATGATACTTAAAAAAGGAAATGTTGGGGCACCTGGGTGGCTCAGTCGTTAAGCGTCTGCCTTCTGCTCAGGTCATGGTCCCAGGGTCCTGGGATCGAGCCCCGCATTGGACTCCCTGCTCCGTGGGAAGCCTGCTTCTCCCTCTCCCTTTCCCCCTGCTTGTGTTCCCTCTCTTGCTGTGTCTCTCTCTGTCAAATAAATAAATAAAAATCTTTAAAAAAAAAAAAAGGAAATGTTATCTCAATATTTGCAAGGAAACGGTGGTAAAGTTTACTAGTGCTTTTCACATCTGATTATTCTCTCCTTCCAGACAACACAGGAAGAAACTACTTTCCAGACCCCTTTGCAGTTAGGCAGGGTCATGTGACTAGTTCTAGCCAGTGAGATGCAAGTGAAATCCATGCATCTTATTTCCAGCTGAAGGTTTTAAGAACAAGTGCGCCCCTTCCACAATCTCTCTTTCTCTCTGACAGTGACCATGGAGGCAGTTTATTGAAATGGCAGTACTCAACAAATAAACAGTCTCAGTGACTACATGGAGAGAAGCAGCTCTGGCAAGACATTTGACTGACATCAGACTTGTGCATGTGAGAAACAGATTTTATTAAGACTCTTTTGCTCTAACTAGTGACTAAAACAGGCATGTCTTGTTATACAAAATCTGTGTATAAATTTTAACTTTATTAAATGGAAATATACTTTATTAGGATAGAGATATTCACTATTTAAAAGTACTTCAAGGTAAACATTCCTTTAATCAAACAGTTGTTTAAGTATAAATAAAAACTGCCTAATTTACATGATTTTAACCTAATTAATCAGGTCATAAAGTTATATGATTAAAAAATTACTAGGTTATAGGTGTGAATGTTACTCTTCATTGTTCAATAATAAAGATGGGGTGCATGGGTGTTTGTGAAAAGAAAGACAAATAACTTATATATACTCAGGTATTTTGAGCTATTAAATTAGGTCACGCACGTGAGAACAATTTGTAAGTTGAAAGTATTATAAAGTATAAAGAAATCAGTAGCATCTCAATAAAGCACCATTAAATCTTGCTTTATTGAGAGTCTCAGAGCTGACCATACACTTAGGAGGGTGTCTACATATATTACTGTGCTAGATGATATAATAAGCTAGTAATTCAATCAACTAAAGTTGTTTATACTACCTGGTACTACGTATGGATTTCCATGTTAATTGACAGTTACTTACCTTGACTGATATGGTAAGTTGTTTTGGTTTCATGTAGACAGTCTTAGACAGTTACAAATTATTATCTAAGAAGCTCATGCTCCAAACACAAAGTCAGGGACTCCAAAGACACTATAGAGACTGGCAGTGACTCTGCTCAGAGGTGTGGGTCGTGTGTGTGTGTATGTGTGTGTGCTCATGAGTATGTGTTCACAGTTTTTCATATTGCATATTTTAGATATCCTGGTATTATTCTAATCTAACTACTGTGACAGCAACTTCAAGACTTTAAGCAACTCACCAAATTTTGTAGAAGTAAAAGGTGCTAAATGGAGGACATTGACTCTGACCTTCTGTGTTCAAGGCCAGCACCCTGTCCATCAGACCATAACTTCCTTTAGAGAAAAAGAACTAAAAAAGCTCAATATTGTAAGGCATTTTTTAAAAATGTTACATTTTTCTCTCTGACTTACCTGGAATTATTATCATGCTTCATGTGTGAGAGAAACCTAAATTCATATTTTCTATACTACAATCCGATAGTCTCAATCCTGTTTATGTAAAAATATGCCTTACTTCCCTGTCTTTCTAAATTTCTATCCTCATATTCAAGCAGATAGAAAGGAAAATTAATTATGAGCACTCACTAATAAATGTTACTATAATCAAAGGCTAACAGAAGGATCAGAGCTCCTTGTGTTTCTTCCCTGTCTATTCATATGTCCTTAATGTCATCCTTGTCCTGAAATTCTTGCTGTTGAAGAATTGTGTTTATCTCCACAATCTGTTTTTAAAATTTGTAAAAAATTCCTCAAATCTTAATGAAGCAACTTAGAAACATGGATTTTAGACGAGATATTGGTTTGAATGCTAGTTTTACCATTAATTAGCTGAGTGAACTTAGACATGTTTCTTAACCAAGTTGATCTTCAGTTTCCTCATTTCTATGGTGGAGTTAAAATGTCTGCTCATAGTGAGAATCAATATAATGTACATAAAGCATATTAATTAATATAGATGAAAATTATGTTGCTTGCCTTCAGAGGCTTTAAAATCCACTTTTAGAAGGTGGCTTATTTATAGTAAAGACTAAAGGTAATACCACGTAATGCATATTAAGGATACTGGAGTCAAATAAACCTAGGTTTAAATGTGCCTTTACCACTTACAGTTCAGTATTTTCATCTGTAAATTGGGATCATTATAGAATGAATCTTATGAAGTTGTAAAGATTAAATGAAATAATTTATAAAAAGTACTTAGTAGTACCTATTGGTATTGTGGAATTGAGCTGGTTTTCTCAGGAGACAAGAATCAGGGAAAAGAGAAATCCCTGGGAAGGAGGCAAGTTGGGGTGGGGCAGGGAAAGCCTTGAATAGCAATGAAAGCATAGAGTCTACAAGGTCAGGGACTACACCATTCACTTTGCTCCACATTGCTGGTCTATGGCCCCATACTCGACACACAACACCCAGCCAACACCTATGTGTGAAATAATCGAATATAATAGGTGTCCTTCTAGACATTGAGTAAAATGTGATATCAGAAGCATAAAAATGGTGAAATATGTTTTGAAATATATTCAAAGTCAAAAGCACTCACCAAAATGCATCTATATAGAAAAGGCAGAGGTCCTTGAAAGGAATAAGATATTGGCATTTTGGAAAAGAAAAAAAAAGTAAAATAATTATTTGTTCTTACAAAAAATTATTTCTTTCTCTCAGAGATGTTTTCTTCTTTGGCATCAACTTGTACCCAAGAAAGACAATGCACTGGGCTGGCTTGGTAGATTCTTGTTATACCAGTTGGGCAACATAACTGCATTGTAATTCCATTGTTGGAAACACCTACAGACAATCTTTCCTTTGTAGGATAGTTAGGGACTTGGGTTGCTTATACAATGAATCACCTAAATAGAAACAGCAAGCAATTCAAAAGAAAGAGAATCCTTACTCTATTTCAGAGTAAAATCATCACCACCCACCTCCCCAACTTCCCATGTATATGTGAATATCTCTCTGCATCAGCCAATAACAAGGTTAATACTCATTCAGCCTCTTCACTTTCCCCACACAGATCTATTTCATCCTGAATTTGAGAACTAGAATACATAGCTAAAGACATAAAGAATTAAATTGTAATGTATTCTACCATCTTAGCTCTGATTGCTAGAATTTTAGGGCTATCAAAGAACAGTAATAATCAGAATTAATATTTATTGAAATCCTGAAATAACATTATGCATATGTGTGTGTGTGTGTGTTGTATGGATACTATTTTGATCCTTACAACAATTCCACCAACTAGTTAAAACAAGTGTTATTTCCCCATTTATAGAAGAAGAAAGAAGATCACAATGTTCTGTTGAGTTTCTCAAGGCTGGTCATGTATTTGTGGACCCAGAATTTGAACCCCAGCTCTAGGGTCTACCTGCTCTCTACTAGATGCTGCCAAAGTAGTGGTCCAAAATAATAAAGATTTTATTTTATTTTATTTTATTTTATTTATTTTAGATTTTATTTGTTTATTTGTCAGAAAGAGACACAGCGAGAGAGGGAACACAAGCAGGGGGAGTGGGAGAGGGAGAAGCAGGCTTCCCGCTGAGCAGGGAGCCCGATACGGGTCTCGATCCCAGGACCCCAGGATCATGACCTGAGCTGAAGGCAGACACTTAACGACTGAGCCACCCAAGCACCCCAATAATAAAGATTTTAAAAGCCACAAAATTAATTAGCATCTCTTCTCTTACTGTGGCAAACAGACATAATGGATGTGAAGGTGCCTGTCTGATTGTTCAGAAGCTCATGGTGAGGCCAGAGTCACACATAAACTCTGGGCTTGGAGTCTAGTCAGCAGAAGCTATCAAGAAATGGTGCACAGTTTAGCCAGACAAGGACAGTGATGCAGATGTCAGTATGTGGGCATTGAGAAGAGAGCAACATGACCACCAAGCTGTCCCATCAAATAACCCAGAAAAAGACCCTGTTACTATCTTTTATCTGGATCTCAGTTCAAAGTCATTGTCCACTGCTACTCTAGAGAAGTCTCAACAGAAGCATTTGATTATCTAAGCTCCATTTAAAATATTAACGACATCCTAATTTTAGAAAAGTGCCCAAGCCACATGCTGTTTTCTAACTTACTAATTCCTAGTCACACTGAACATTTAAATGTAAAATTAAGTCTTCCCTGATCTGATTCTCTCATTCACTGTGATGAGCTAGGCTTCTTTAAATTTCATAAATATTATCCACTAACTTTATTCTTTGCCATGGCCTTCCTCAGTTTCTCAGATCTGAGTGTTGAGTAACCTCCACCCTGCTCCTGTTATAGTCAATCCTGAAGTAAGGAACATATGGATGGCAAACTCTAGGTCTGCCACATACACGGGCTTAGAATTAAGTCAGTTTGCTCATACTCCAAAATCTCTTTGTTGTCAAAAACACGTGAGGTCCAAGGTTAGGCCCTGGAACAAACGTTGCCCCACCTCTTCCTTCTTCATTGTATCAGTTGGCATATAATAAGTCAGCCCTAATCTTAGTGGCTCGACACAGCTGTTTATTAACTTATAATTCTGTAGACAACAACTGGGCTTGGATTAACTGAATGGCGATTTGCTGGTCTCATCTGGTCTTACTCATGTATCTGCATTTAGTTGGCGGTGTTGGCCTCATTTACATTTACAGTCTGGCAGTTGACTGTTTCATGGCTGTGGGCTGGCTTACCATTGAATGGATACCTAAATTTTCTTCCTTTCATTCTCCAGCAGGCTAGCTTCTGTGGTGATATTAGGGTTCTGGATACAGCAAAAGAGCAAGATCCAATGCACAGAAAATTTTAAAGGCTCTTCTTGTTTCATAATCCAATGCAGTGAGCCACACAGCCAGCTCAGATTCAAGATGTGGATACACACACCCTATCTCCTGATGGTAGAGTGTCATATTGCAAGAATGTAGATGTAGGGACAGAATTTATGGCTCCTTTTACATTCTTCCACAGACAATCCTCTGGTCACACTGGTCCTAAATGTTAGTATTATCTCCACTTGCAAAATATACTCATCTCTATCTAGGACACTTAAAAGACTTATCCAATTAAGGCACTAGGTTAAAAGTCAATAATCTGATCTTACAACTTTCTACATATCCAAATGCAGTTTCTTAGAGAGGTATATAGAAGGTGATATTGCAGCCTAAATGCCTGGTGATCACCGTCTTTTGAGTTAAGAAGAATGTACCCAGTCTACTTTATTACAGGTTAAAGGTTGTGCTTTCTCCACCATTACAGAATCACTCACGCAGAGTCATTTTAGTCAGACCAATTGCCTGCCAACTAGAATGACTGAGACTGACTGATCTGAGCAGAAATTATGGTCTATAATGTTTTTTTATGCTTCATGTGCAGAAACAGCCTCCAGCTGGATCTGGTTGAGCCAGACTAAATTGCATTTGATTCATTGACTTTGCTGCAATTGGTCTGCATAACAGTATGGCAGGGACCCAGCACTGCAATCCTTTTGTTCATGGCATTAAAATTATATGTAGTAAGTTAGACAGACTGAATCTTTTGGTATCATTTTTATTTGCTCAAATATAAATTATAGGGCTTTAAATCTTAGAAATACCATTTTGTGTACATGCATGCAGGCACACACATACTCAAGGGATTTTTAACACTTCCTACACATGTTGAATCATAGCATCATCTTTAGAGAATGTTTTCTCTAAAGTTTATTTTGCTTATTAGTTTATAATAGTGATAAATGGTGTGATTATTATATGTCATACATTATGCTACAAGCTTTCAAATCATTAGTTCTTTCAATCTCATAGAAAATCTCATCAAAGTCAGTACTATTATCATCATCCTCATTAATAGCTGATGGCACCAGCATTGGGGAGGTTGAGTATCCTACCTAATGTCATATAATGACTAGGTAGTAGCCCAGGTTTGGGCTCAAGCAGTTGGAATCCAGGATTAGTGTTGCTGCCCATCCCACCTTACTGGCTCCTCCCTCCCTCCTTCCCTTCCTCTCTCTCTCTCTCCTCTCTCACTCTCTCATCCTTAATTCAAGCAGCATTTTTGAGTATCTATTCTTTATTTAAACTTAAATGCAAAGAAGCATACATTTCAGGCTCTTGAAAAATTTATAGACAAGTAAGGAAAATAATTATGTAAATACCATTTAACAAATGTTATCAAAACATGATGAATCCTCTAATAGATTAGAATAGTGTGTAGGGTGTTAGGGGATTAGAACAATAAATGTCCATGAGGTTATATTTAGTGTCAGTTCTGTTCATCACCTTAATCTTAGACTGAGAGCACTACTTTGAACCTGTCAGGTATTCAAAAAACCTACTTGTTGATTGAATCACTGAAAGCTGTTTCACACAAAAAATATTTGATTGAATTACTGAAAACAGTCTCACAAAGGAGATGACCAGTTGACTTGACCCATGCCTATAGTAAATTTTCAAAAGTGTCAAATATTTAACTTAACTATGAAACACTTTACTATGTGCTTTATCATGTGCCAATTATTCTTTTAAGCATTTTGCATATGTGAACATAAATAATCCTCATAGAAATTATTAGCCCCATTTTCCAGATGGGAACAAGGATTTGTAGAGAGATTGGGTACTTTGCTGTAGCTAGAATGTGGCAGAGCTAGGACTCAAATACCTGCAATCTGGCTCCAGGATCCATGCTCCCAAGCACCACCCTATGCTGCTTCTTAGGGGTGCTGGGAGTTCCTTTTGCACCTTTTGCAGCTGCTTGACATTCAGAACACACATTTCTCTTCTTTTCCTTTTGGTTTTGATGTATATAAAGAAGAATTTTCAACTCCATTTCATTAAAGATGGAAAATTGGAATTTATGCCGTTTGGAATATAATTTATATAAACAAGAGAGTATGTTTTATTTGGCTTTTGACAGACTTCTGTCAAGTTGTATGTATATATCTGCACACAGGAGATATATACATTGTGTGTGTTCAGAATTTGCAGGTTTTTGTATTCCTATGTAGTTACCACTTACCTATCTTTGTAATATTTTCAGCCTGTCCATTTAAATTTTCACCTGTAACTTCATACACATCAGAACAAAGTCAGGCTTTAGGCACAGGAGTTGTAGTGGTCCTCAAGCTTGTAGCTTACTGTCCTAGCATTGATTCGAGTGCCTTCTGGCTATATACCTACTAGTTCTTAGCAAAACATTTGGAGTCAGGGAGAAGGGTATTAAATGCAAGATATTCTAATTCTAAGTATGCAGACTTGGATAAGTTGTTTAACCTGTAGGTGTCAGTTTCTTTATCTGCACAAGAAAGAATAATACCCACTGTATAAAGTTTCATGAGAAAATATGTATAAAGTGCTTGGTACTATATCTGGCTAATTAAATGGTGGCTATTAAAATGGTTCAAATCATGGAGACTTATTGTCCTTCTTCTGGACTCACATTTCTGCATGTCATGTCTTAGCACAGTATCCTGGCTTTGCTCCTAAGAAGAGATTCCTACCTCTCTCTGTCTTGGGCTTTCTAATGGACTTCCTGGAGCGAGCTTCTCAGTTCTTGGCCACTTCAGCCCTCATGATAAAAATACTATGCCATCAGCCCATGTCATTGATGCCCACCAGAAGAGGTAAAAATTTCTTGGCTTGAATATCACACATTTCTGTATTCTGATACTCTCAGCTACCTCAAAACATTTTTTTCTCTTTATGACATATTCCTTTTTCCCCCCGGGTCAAAACGCATGGCTCTTTACCCTAAAATACACATAGTATTCTTTCTCTCATCTAGGGATCTTCCATTTTGCCCTTTGCAATTATTTCTTTGAAATTTGACTTAAAATCAGCCTCCTATATTATGTTTTCTTCAACATTTCTTGCTCATTTTTATTGTTTTTGTGTTCATGGATTTGATAAAAAAAACAAAGCCCCTGGGAATGATACAGAATATGGGATTCATTATTTATTGTTCTTACACTATTATGGAGCTGGTAAAACACTTTACAAATAGCTGTTGGTTCTGCATCTGGTCCTGAGAATAAAGTCAGCAGAGCAGACAGTGAAGAAGGAAAAATAGACATGGTGTGGGGAGAGCAAGAGAAATAGGGCTAGCTGAACCTACATAGATCTCTTACCATCACCAAGCCTCAAACTTGGATGATGGGGTGACCTGAAGAAAAGCTGGTCCTCTTCATCACAGAGCTAAACATGCACCTGGCCAGGATTTAGAGAAGCAAAAAGAGATTCAGTGGGAGCTGGAGAAGCTATGAGCCTGGCTGCTACCCTTCAACATGATGAGTCAGTGACAATGAGCATGAGTGCTAACAGAGCTTAGTGCTGGTATTGACTTTCTGAGCTTATCTTCACTCTCTGTGTCATATTTCTTCCCCAGACATCTTTTTCACCAATTGTGTTTCTTCCAAGTTCTTGATCATCCAGCCAAATCATTAGCTACTGCTTTTGAATTGGTGTAGATCCATACTTCTGGCCATCTCTCCTTTTAGGCAAAATGAACAACTAGGTACATTGCTTGAAGTTATGGTTTTAAAAAGATTTATTTATGTATTTATTTGAGAGAGTGGGGGCGGGCAGAGGGAGAGGTGAGAGAGAATCCCAAGCAGATGCCGCACAAAACCCGGAGCCCAATGCAGGGCTCAATCCCCATACCCTGAGATTACGACACAAGCTGAAATCAAGAATCAGATGCTTGACCAACTATGCCACCCAGGCACCCCACATTGCTTGAAGTTCTGACCACTAGGTAGATTTTCCTTTACCACTGTTCTTCTGGAATGTCCCAGAGAGGGGCTGTAGTGTTGTAGCCATATATCTTCAAATAGTGCAGAATCATCTGTAAGTCAGGACAAATTTTTTCTTCCTCAAGCAACTCTCCATGAAGTTATAGGTGCAGGTTAAGAAGGAGAAAGTAGGGGTGCCTGGGTGGCTCAGTTGGTTAAGTGGCTGCCTTCGGCTCAGGTCCTGATCCCAGGGTCCTGGGATCGAGCCCCGCATCAGGCTCCTTGCTCAGCGGGGAGCCTGCTTCTCCCCTGCCTGCCATTCCCCCTGCTTGTGCTTGCTCTCTGTCTCTCTCTCGCGCGCTTGCTCTCTCTGTGTCAAATAAATAAATAAAATAAAAATTTAAAAAAAAAAAAAGGAGAAAGTAATATAATAGGAAGATGGGCTATGGGCATTTGGGCCATTTGGTTGTGCAACTTACTCTGTCGTCAGAAACTGATTGAGCTCAATCTCATATCTACCATTTCTGTTTGGTGATAGGATGCTACTGTCTCTCTCAAGGGTATGAATCAGGCAACACTCTGATGGGATAGTTTAGGCCATTTGGTAATTTGGTGGCCCATGGGTAAGTGTTGGTTTTCCACTAAGGCTCTGTAGCAAGCCAGAGATGTTTTACAAAAGGAGAGTAATTATTTGCAAAAGAAGGTGTAGTTTTGCTGCAAAATCCTAAATATCTGCTCCGTGAATCACTTATAAGTACTGCCAGAAGTTCCATTCAGCCTTCCTGTCTGACAAGGAGATGTCAAGCACTGTTGTATCTTATAGATCACATGGCCCAAATGGTAGGACAACTTGCTTGGCATCTTGTACATGTTGCAGGGTCTTCTCTTGTTCTGGACCTCCACCAAAACTAAAGGCTTTTTGAGTTACTAGGTAAATGAGTCAGAGTAGCATATCCAAATGAGGTATATTTTGCATCAAACATCAAAGAGATACAATTAGTGCTTTTTCTTTAGTGGTGAGAGGGGTCAGATGCCAGCAATTTGTTCTTCATTTTGGAAGGGATACTTTGACATGTCATGGGCCATTGATTGGATCTGTAGAAATTTCATTAGATAGCCAGCCTTGGAATTTTTGTGATGTTTGTTTGTGAAGTTTGTTTCCTATCCACTGGCAAAGATGTTTCTAAATAATGCCTAGCGTAGTTGCTACTATTTTCACATCCTTCCCAATCAGCTAAATACTATAAATAAAATGAACCATCATGAAATCCTACTGAAAGAAGAGGTAATCAAGGTTTCTGCAGACTAGATTATGACATAAGGCTGGAGAATTGATACAGCCCTTAGGTAAGATGGTGGTGATATACTGTTATCTCAGACAGCCAAAAGTAAAGTGTTTCTCTTGGTCTTTACTAACAAGTAGGGAGTAAAGAGCATTTGCCAGATCAATAGCCCTATGCCATATGCCAAGGGATATGTCTTGATCTGCTCTAGTAACAAAACCACATTTGAAGGAACAACTGCAATTGGAGTCACCATCTGGTTAAGTTTGTAGAAACCCACTGTCATTCTCTAAGATCCATCTGTCTTCCATAGAGGCCAAAGAGGCAAGTTAAATGGGATGTGACAGGAATCCCTATCCCTGCATCTTTCAAGTCTTTAATGGTGGTACTAATGTCTGAAATTCCTCTAGGAATACAATGTTGTTTTTGGTTTACCATCCGTTCTAGTGGCTTCCACTTGGCTTTTCCTAACATAATAGTTTTCACTCCATAGCTTAGGAAACCAAAGTGGGAATTCTTACAGTTTCTGAGCATGTCAATTACAATCATGCATTCTGGAATCTGGGAAATTGCTCAGAGGGTGAGTTTGGAAACTCATTGGTTCACTGTGAGATAGACCCAAGTCAAAACTCAATTTATTTCAGACTTCCATTAACCTCTACTATAATTGGTACACCACAATGAAATTTTTGGCCTCCAGGAATTGGTTTAAGTTTAGAGTCAATGTCTAATAATCCCTCAAAAGTCTGATTATTTTCTCTTTTGTAATGCACAATCACCCCAGTAAAAGGCTGCACACCTCTTTAAGGGAAAGATAGAAGATTTGCATTATATACCTTCTTCATGGAAGAGGGTTTTTTCCTAAGGGTAGCCGGATTTCCTTTCATTTAAGGGGCTCTGGGTCTGTGAACCAGTTCACATCTGGGAACTTGTTGAGAGACATGATACCTCAATTATAGTCATTTAAGTCAGACTTCTGTTCACTAAACCTAGAGTTTTTCTGTGCATACAAACCAAGCAAGACTTTAGTATGCTTCCCATCTATTTCAGTTCTAGGGACACCTTGTCAACTGGCCAACTAGACCACCTTGACTCTTACTTTCGACTCAGTTGCCTTTAAATTGTGCAATTGTGTGATTTGGTTAAGCAGTTTATATACCACTTTTACTTCTGTGTCTGGTTTTGGGCCTGAAGATATCTGGAAAAGCAGTAAAATAATAAACCATAGACATAAAGTGGGGTGGCAAGGACAAACCGAAACCCATAATGACGGGCTGGAACATACATCTGTCTCTCACCCCCTCCAACCAAGTTTCCAACTTCAATGATGCCAGTAACCAGCCAGAGAAGCTGGTGCTCAGGATATGGAGAGCTTAAGGAGATCTGGCAGGGGCTTGAGGGGCTGCTTTCCTAGCTACTGCCCCAGTTGCTGTAAACACTAACCATGGATTTACTGATGCTGAAGGAGATTCTACAGAGCTAAAGCAGCTGCAGGACTAGATGCTGTCGCACAACAATAGAATGAGCCAGCAGATCAGGGACGAATGTATGTGAGCTACAACAGCATTTGTTGTCCTGCACTGACCTGAGTGTAAAAAAATACGGCTTCTTCCCCACTTCTGCTTTCCAAATGTCATGCAAAATGTCCCTCATGGTCCATGCTAATAAGAAAATATACAGGTGTCAAAGCAAAAACTGTACTAGACAATGTTGGACAGGCAAGAAAGGCTTTGTCCAAGATTATTGCAATAGGAGAGACATATCAGAACTCTGAGCTTATCTCTACGGAAGCAAATGGCAGGAGTTTTTAAGAGCTGGGTTGGGAAGATCTTATTTGCTAATGGCCCCATATTTGCTAATCAGCCTTATCCGAAGGAAAATTAAACTTTCTCTTCATGGCAGGACGTAGTTTTACAACTTGGAGCAAGGTGCCCACTGAAGTTAGGCTTCTCCCCTCCCACGGACTCTGGGAGGCAGGGGTGCTATCTTCCCTGATTACCCCTTAAAAGGACAGCCCCCTAGTCCTGAAGAAAGAGATGGTCTTAGGCTGCAAAACTGGCAGGAGGCTTTTAAAAAGATTTACATCTCAAAAAGACAGAGAAAGAATTTACAACTACAAGTTTTCAAAAATAAATGTTCTAATAAAATGGAGCTCAGGAGCCTAGAGTCAGGAAAATGCCTGTCTATGGTTTAGTAAAGCTGAGGGGAACATTAAAGCTGTCTTAGTCTTAGGGAAGGGAATGCTAGGAAATGTAGTTTCAGCTTGGCTAAGTTGATATTGTACAAATCCAGCAATTCTCTTTCCTGAACTCCTAGTGTTCTGATGCTTCATTTAGTGCTTATTTGTTCTGTTAAGAACACTATGCAAAAGTGGGAAATAGGATAAGGGAATGACTGCATGGCCTTTAAGTGTCATGTTGAAGCATTGTAATAAGACTATTTGGTGATTATTGAATTTTCACTGTTGTAGCTGACAAACTGCCACAAACCTACATAAATGAATGATGTGGCTGTGTTCCAGTAAACTTTATTTACAAAAACAGGTAATGGGTTGGATTTAGCCCATTGGCTGTAGTTTGCTAACCCCCACTCTAGATGAACATGGTTTTGTTTGATTTACTATTTACCATGGATAAAACCCTAGATTCTGTGAGGTGAAATATTGATTTATGGTTTTATACAGTAAATGATGTTTCTTCAAAAGAGATGCAATTGTCTTCTAACCAGTACAGAAGATAACCCCAAATATGACAATTTTATTTCCCCATCGGATGTTAACTACTTTTGTATTTTATACTGCAATAATCTTATTTCAGGGTTCTGTATTTCCTTAACTATAAAAACTTCCATCTCTCCTATACTCATTTGAACCAGCTTTACCAATCCTTCATTTCCCTCATTATAGCCTTAAATAAATCCCTGATACATGTCAATTGGGTATTTGCAGTGGACTTATATCTTTAACTTTTGGAAAACTATAGCTTTGATAGTTCTCTAATGGTTTTCAGCATTGGGCATCCTAAGCCTTTCTCTGAAGGGCAGAGCCTGCCCTGATAAGCTCGAAGAAAAAGAAGAAACAGTGGAGCTAAACCTGCTCCATAATTTCCCCCCCCAAATTAATTAGTCCTCTTCTCTTGAGGAAGAAGACTTTGGGTGTGAGCATGGCCAAGAATAGCCATCCAGCATTGTAGTTCTCCCAGTGTGGTCCCAGAGCAGCAATAGCAGCCCCCCACAGTAATTAAAATAGTCAACTCATAGGTCCCTCCAGACCTACTAAATCAGAAACTCTGGAGGTGGAGTTCAGCAATCTGCAATTTGAGGAGCCTTCTAGGTGATTTTAATGCAAGCTAAAGTTTGAAAACTTCTGCTCAGAAGATATCCAATGGGGACTTCAAGTACCTCCTTCTCAAACAGCATTTATTTATTTGTTTGTTTATGTGTTTATTAAATTTTATTTATTTATTTGTCAGAGAGAGAGAGAGAGCTAGTGCATAAGCAGGGGGAGCAGCAGAGGGAGAGGGAGAAGCAGGCTCCCCATGGAGCAAGAAGCCCCATGCAGGACTTGATCCCAGGGTCCTGGGATCGTGACCTGAGCCGAAGGCAGACGCTTAACCAACTGAGCCACCCAGGCATCCCTCAAACAGCATTTAATACAAAGCTCAACCACTCTCTATAGTCTATATTTTCACTGGGGAGGGCCCATCTTCAGTACTTCACACTGCCACTGAAGGGAGATTTTCAAATTTGTCTTATAAGTGTGATTTGCTTATTCTTGATAATTTACTATTTAATTTACAAGTTAAATTCCATCTTACTACAGGATTTATTTTTTAAATGAAGGATAAAATTAATTTGGGAAAGTGGTGTGGGCAGGCCAGGCACTTTTCTCCTTGCCCTCTGCAGCTATAGTTTACAGTTGTTTTCATAAAGACAAATATTTAAAATGCATTTCCACATCATCTCTGACTTCTCTTCTATCCATAATTCATTTCCACTCAGGCAGATGACCTGAAGTAAGAAAAGTACAGTGAGAGAATCATAAAACAGTGTCGGAATGGGATACAGAGATTGTTCTGAACAGAGCATTTCATTCAGTTACTTCAGAAAGCTATGGTGGCCTTTCTGGAAATGTTTGCTTCATAATCACCATTGGGTATGTCTCAAATCAAGCTGAAGAGTGAGTGAACAAATGAGACAAGCAATAATAATGGAGATAGCCTTATGGGGCTTTTTGGATACAGATCACTAGTGGGGTGAAGCCTTTCCTACAACCATAATTAATCTAAATAGAGACTAATAGATTGCCGTGGGAAGTACTCACTAGTGACACATCTTTCATCCTGGAGGACTAGGTTTTGAATGCTGATCCAGGCTACTGGGAAAACCACTTTTTGTTGCACTGACCTATTCTGACACATGAAGTGCAGGGGAGCTGCATTTGCTACACGGCTCCTTACCATAACACCACTGAATATCTCGGTGGTGCCTACCTGTCACAGAAGTGCAGCGTCATCTAGAACTTAGAGTTAGGATTTACACCAGCTGAGGCTAAGTGTCCTCATGAGATCATTTCTTTCCATCAACAGTACTTCTATTTTCATTAAGCATCAAAAAACATATGCTCTCTGAAAGTAGAGGCCCCATGGAATAAATATTTCAAGAACACAAGCCTCTTTTTCAGTCATCATTGTCTTTCTATAACAATTTCCTTTGGTTACTTGGGGAGTTATTTCTAAGGTAATTTTGGATTCATCGTGGCTTCCAGAATATCCCTGTGTTCTACAAAACTTTGTCTGTCGTTCGGCAGGACATATCAGACCATGGAAGATGACAGCTCTTGACTGGTCCTTAGGCCAATAGTTATAAGAGTGAGTGATGCCTAGGAGAGTCTGACCTGGAATTCACTGGTCCCAGTGGGCTGTTGTGGCTTCTCTACTTTCTGCCTCCAGTGTCAGAGTTCAAAAACACTAATTTTGTTAGTACATATGAGGCAGATCAGGCTCTAGATGTCTCAGCCTAAATAAAATGACCAAAATAGGTAGATAGATAAATAAATAAAGATAGCTTATTTATTAGTTTGCAAGAAAATCTACCTACACGTATCATAATTTCAAGATATTTATGCTCACTGGTTGATAAGTACTAGATTGACATTATTATTAAATGTTATTATAAATACAGATGATTATTATTTTAAAAATACCAGTAGGGTGACTTACTAAATGCTCAACATATTCCAGGAACTATTTTTACAAATGCAATGAGGGATATTTTGAAAATTACTAATGTACTTCTTCCTTTGACCTTTCTGAGCACCTGACCCTTATCAGAGTGTGTCTACAGATTCAGAATAGACATTATGATTTGTTATCTAGAGAGAATGCTACAAGAAAGAGAGGGCCTAACATTCAAAAATATGATCTGCAGGAAGATGATAATAGTCTTAGAAGCTGTGAAAGTATTCAAAAAAGAATCTTTAAATTTCCTTATATTACAGTTTAGCAACTCAATAGCCAAAATTTGCAGGCCTGACCTAAGTCTTTAACTAAAAAAAGAGGAAGAGTATAATAATGATAGAGGGAGGAGAACAAAGGGTTTTATATACTTGCACTAGATTAGTGAAGGTCATAACAAGGGCAGAAGGAAGTTCTCACCTCTTCATTGTAAAAAGCTTTGGAATTCAGATCTTGGGCTTCCCTCTGACCAACCTGGAAAGCCAGTCACACCAATCCCGGGTCACATAGCAGAGGACCCTGAGGTTAACCTTTGTAATCCCTTAGGTCACAGGGGGAGTAGAAATGGGACCCAGAAGGAGCTACACATTTGGCTGGGGAAAAGGGGAGGTCTTGTAAGTTGATTTTTAAAAAATTTTTATTTAAATTCAATTTAATTAACATACAGTGTATTATTAGTTTCAGAGGTAGAATTTGGTGATTCATCAGTTGCATATAACACCCAGCGCTCATTCCATCATCTCAAGCATGACTGCAGAGTGAACCACCAGAATCAGGCTAAAGAGGAGTAACAATCAGGGGAAAATAAGGTGTGAATCTACTTCCTTTGGACTCTTAACCTGTGCTCCAGGGGTGGGATGTTCTTAAGATGGATTACCTTTATGTTGGGATAGCCTGGGTAGTCACAGTTCTCACCTGCATGCCTTACTGCCAATTAAAGTAGAAAAATGCCATCTGATGGTCAACCTTGCCTTGCCTTCAGAGTACTGAAAATTCTTCCCTTTCTCCTATTTTCATGAATAACACCATTTTTCTTATTGCAATTGTTTTTATAACATCTCGTCATTTTGGTATAATTTCAAGTGTTTTAAGTGCATTTGTACAGATTTGCCATTTACTATATTTAAGGCCTGCTGCTTCCAAACGATATGCAGGAAGACACTTTCCCCCCCCTCATTTGTAAAATGATTCAGAATCATGCAGTACAATGAGTAACTTCTGGGAAGGCTTCCATGCCCAACAAAAATATTCTAATCTCATTCAGGGCATATGATGTCTTGTTGGCCACAATCACAGAGGACAGGTAGCCCTCTGCTGTCTTGGTCATCTAGTTCGCTTCCTGACCTTGGTCTTCCTCATCTTTTGTCTTGAATTCTGGGCTTCATGTTCCTCTGTGTCCATTGGTTAGATATATGACAAAAGTATGTATTAACACATCATTCTTGAAAAGTTCTTTTCAATTATTCCTATTATTCTCTTATACATCCTAGTGAGGAAAAATGAATTTTATTTTCTTCTTTTCCATTGTAAAGGAGGGGAACTTGGAGGTTAAATGCTGTTTCTTAGGAAAGCTGGAGACATACCAGCAGCAGAAGTACCCAAGACCTTTAAAATCATCGATTTGCCTTACTTGACACTTCCCTTAAAATTTTATCACTTGAACAATTATGAATAAAACATGAAGTCTGCACTCACACCATTTACATATCTCCTTGCTCTGAGGAAAATGTAGTCACCCAGATTTCTCTCCTCTTGTACCAGTGTATTTCAGGGACTAGTAGACACAATTGAGATGATAAATGAGATTCCATGGCTGAGGGCAGTAGAGTAGCAACCCACTGACCCAGTGCTCCCTCAAACTGGACTTGCCCATTCCTGAGGCTAATGGTTCAGTTTGCTGTATAATGAAGGCAGGAGTCTGGAGAACTTGATTAGCATACGTTCACTTTCGTTTTACTTATGATTTTTGCCCTCATGTTGAGATTTTCTGCTATGACATCCCCCCGCCCCCCAGTGCCTTGGAATTGGATTTTGGATTTTGGGCTACTTTCATTAAATATATATATTTTAAAGATTTTATTTATTTGAGAGAGAGAGAATGAGAGACAGAGAGCATGAGAGACAGGAGGGTCAGAGGGAGAAGCAGACCCCCCGCCGAGCAGGGAGCCCGACACGGGACTCGATCCCTGGACTCCAGGATCATGACCTGAGCCGAAGGCAGTCGCTTAACCAACTGAGCCACCCAGCGCCCCATTAAATATTTTTTTTAAATCCCTAGTTTTAATTCTTCTTGGAACTAGAATATTATTGCCATATACTTATCATTGAATCTTAATTTGTCTATTTAAAACATGAGGATAAATAATAGTTGCCCATCTAACATCTTTGTCCTCAGAATCCAGTAGGATATCCACATTCTTTTAATAAAATTATCAAACTCATTAAAATTACTGCTACTACCACTGCCACCAGCAGCACCACCACTACTACCACGCTTACTACATCTACAGTGTGTAACATCCTTATTTGGGCTTTTACATCACCAACATACAGCAATATTTGACTCTTAACAAGTGCTCAGTATTTACAGTTAAATTATATTAAACTGGATTTTGGCATTAAACTCATATTCTGATATCTACAAAAATACAAACTCAAGGACTCTAATCCTGAGGATCATAATTCATTATATCCTGAGTATGGTGTTTTTGGTGATTCCAAAGCATGGTCAGCTTGGGAACTTCTGCTTAGATCACATCGCCCTTTTTACAACTACTTTTTAGCACCATGGACAGCACCCTCGACCTTAAAAAAATGCCGTAGAATATTAAGAATTCTATAGTTTTTGAATGAAAGGGATCTTTGAGATAATAAAAAAAAGGAACATGTTTTCCAAGTGAGAAAAGTAAATCATACAAAAATTTAAAAATATTTTACAAAGTTCACACAAGCAAGATGAAGAGTGCTGACGGCCTTATATTTCATGACTTTCCTTAATTAATTCTCCATCTACACTGGATTTTCTTCATTTTGTGAAACACACAGAGCCCATCTCCCAGCCCCCATTTGCTTTGTAAACTTCCCCTTACCAGTTTCAAGAGCCACTTCCTCAGGCAGTTATCTCTGACTTCTCAGACTAAGGCAGATATTGTTATCATCATATGGTTTTATTTTAATTTTTTTATCATATGCTTTTATAGATCAATGTTGCTACCCTTCACATATTTTATCTCAATACATAATTAGACAACCAGCAGTGTGATTATTGGATTCATGTTCTTTTCTACCAGACCGTGAACATCACAATTTGTGACTGTCTTTGCTTATGTCTGCATCCTTTCCCTAGCACAATGCCAGGCACTTAATAGACGTGTGATGAATATGTGTTTAATTGAATTGAATTTATTAGCAGCCATAACATGATGGAATTTTATTTGTCCTAATTTAAAATCTATTGAAATTTCTTGCTCATGCCATTTACTTTTGACTTCAGTGTGCTGTTTATGACTAACATGTGCAAGAGGATATTTTACTATCACATAAAAGTTCTTTATGACCAGTAAGCTGTTCGCTGTTTTCAATTATGTATGAGTTATAAGAAAAAATATACTGGCTCGTCAAAAAGCAGAAAAATTTTAGTATGTCTATTCAGGAACCTGAAAGATACATTTTTATTTTTGTTCCTGCAGTTATATATAGCACTCTCTGTGGAGAGATAAATAGATGATAGATAGGTAGATAGATAGATAGATAGATAGATAGATAGATAGATAAAGATAGAAAATAGATGTAGACATAGATATCGATGTATATGTGGCATGTGACTGTATTTAATGCCACAGGATTGTATGCTTAAAAATGGTTAAAATGGTAAATTTTGTTATGCATATTTTACCACAATAAAAATAAATAAATAAATATTAAAAAATAAAGAGATTGTCTCTACTTCCAAAGAGCTCTTAATCTAGTTACTGTGAGATGTGAACATCAGTTCTATCAGATCAGTGCTGTGCTGATAGGAAGCCACGGCCTTGACTCAAAAGTGAAGTTACTTACTAAATCAGGCAACTCAATTCTGCTACATACGCTCTTATGAAATGACTCAGCAGAATGTGTTTGCAAGTCAGTTCTCTGTTCAGCAGGAAGGGAATGCTGAGCTCTGCCCAGTAAGTACTGCTCATAGCTTGAGTAGAATGCTGGCGAAGTCTAAAATTGCCCTCTTGCTGTTTTAGAGGCTCTAGATTTCCTGTCTTTTCTAGCCAGATCCTGTGATTCACATAGACTGGTGCTGATCAGGATTTTGTCTGTCAGTGAATGGAGAGAGCCTTGGGAAAGAATTCTGTCAGGCTTTGATTTCTTTGTTTTGGTATTTTTCAAAATTTAGTTGAGGCAGAGAGCTTTGCAAAGCCCTTCTGATAAGAGGACTATTAATTACTGTTCTAATCCTGCTATGGTTATCATGAGTAACTAAGAGAGGAGACATGATGGTGGGGGGTTGAAGATGAAATATATGTGTTATGGGCATTAAATTAACATGGGAAAATTATTAATAGGCAGATGGTAGGTGTTCATCAAGATACATTCTAATTTAACAGGGCTTAAGCGGTGCCTAGAAATCTTCATGTTAAAACAAAAACAAAAACAAAACAATCCAGGTTAAAAACAAAACAAAGCAATCAGCTTAAGCTGAATTTCAGTAATAGGGTGTATTGGCAATCAAGATAACAAGACTAGAGATGTAGGTCTTCATTTAACTTTACTATTTTACTACTGTAGTTGAAAGACATCAGCTGTATCTAAAAGCTGCAATGGCAATGGGGCAAAATGAGAAGTCAGTAAAGCAGTAAGTTAATTCATGTAGATCACTGGATCAGGGATCTTAATGTAAAATTGACTGACTTTTTATTAAACTGTGGCTTATTCAATAGCAGTCAGTTATGTCTATTGATTGGACTATTGATAGAATTAATAGGCTGTTTCGCCATCATTGAAACAGTGTTTTTAATCTCCCTGTTTCTTGGCCTCTATTACATAAAAAAGAAATTTTTTAAATTGCTGGCAAGGTCAATGAGGGGCTCTGAAAAGCAGTATAATGTAAGGGAAAAATAGACCTAGGGCTGAATTGAGAGTTGTTCCTTATTTCTCTGCTGCTGCTGCCACCATTACCACCATGACGGTGACTGTTATCATCTCCAACGTTTTAGTACTGTTTAACACAAGACATTCTTCTAATGTTTAGCACAGAGCTTCGAGGTAGGAATTTTTACTATCTTTTGCAGGGGAGTGAGCTATATAGTTCAAAGAAGTTATGACTTGCCCCAAATCACATAGCTAGTAAGTGACAACACAGGCCAAAAGTTTCTCCTGACAGATGGTGAATTTCCACCCCCATTCGAGCTGAATGATCCTGGACTAATTTAGTATATGCATTTTAATTTCCTTGTTTTCCGAGTAGAAATAATACCTCACAATGTCTTCGTGAGAATTAACCAAGACAGCAACTGATTGGTGCACTATAGAGAAACTTTAGTACCAGTGTAGCCAATAAACTAGTTTTCTCCCAATACTCATGTTCTATTCCTTTCATAGCATAGGAAAGAAATTTTCATTGGATACATGGACTCCCAAATTTAGCCCACCCACTCTCAATGCTTCTATTCCTTGTAGTTAAGTGTGGCCATGGACCGATGAGATGGAAGAAGCATGCAGCAGCTTCCAGCAATCTTCTTTTCATAAGAAACAGCTGCTAAGTGCCCTTCCCTCTACTTCTTCTCTGTCCCTTTTTTCATGCACCTGCTGAGGGATGGTAGAGCAGCGAGAAGAGGTGAGCCGGGGTCTCTCAGGATCTCAGGGAGAAAAGCTACATACCAACCCTAGGCTGCCCATTTCTAGACATTTACATTAAAAAGAAATTTTATTCTTCCTCAAAGTCTTGAATAATATAATGTATATAGTAAATATTGTTAATCATTTAATATTGTAATCTTATGTGTAAAATTGCATTAGACATGATAATATATATGTTACATAACACTATATATAGATACAGATAATTTATATGTATATCTATCTACACGGGGAGATGGATAGATTTGTTTTGAAAGGGGAATGAAAGCTAAGTATTCACTTTATAAGATAATTGATTTTAGACTATAAAAATTCTAATAAATTGATTTTGGACTATAAAAATTATATATGATATATGCACATATATGTATATATTCTAGATACTTTGGCATAAAGGGGAAAAACTGAATCCATAATTGCATGAGCCCAGGGCTACACTTATTTTAATTTTGCACATGTTTTTCTATTGTTTTTTAACATGATTTTAAAAAGTCTTGTCTTCATAAAAATGTATCCCTGAGAACACTAAATATTCCCATGGGGTATTAATTAGTGCTAGAGACAAAAGGGGTTTGGTAAATATATTAGTATTGGTAGGGATTCAATCAAACTCTTGTTCACAAATACCATGAGTGACTTTTCCAATTCATATAGCTCTTCTGAAAATCAATTTGGTATATCAGGGGCCATGAAAATATTTGTGCATTTTCACCCAGTGTCCTACCTCCAGATATACACCCTAAAATAATCCCAAATGTAACAAAATTCATGCAGGTAAACATGTTCATTTCATCTTTCTGTATAATATAAAAAAATTACAATAGTAAAAAGTTGATCAAACAAAATCTTAGACTTTTATTTCAGTGGTTAAGTATACTATCTACTTTAAATTGAAGAGTTGTCAAGCATACCTTGCCTTCTGTCTTTGCTTATCCTGACCCCTCTATGTGGCAAACTCTGTTCTCATCCTCTTTCCCCAAAACCACTTCTTTTTAACCCTCAGATCTTCGTTTAGACATCACTTCCTCTAGAATGTCTTTCCAAATTCTCCAGTCCTGTGTTAGAAATTCTTCTTGTGAATTATCGAAAATCTTCTTGTCCCTTATTATAGTACTTTTCACATTGTATTGAAATGTTCTGTTTACTTCAGTGGACACTCCCTAGCAGCTTTTAGGAAGGAATCAAGTGTTGGCAATCATTTCAGACTCTAGCACAGTATTTAATATTTTATGTACTTGAATCCCACTGTTGAAACACATTCATTATGGACATATAATAAAGCAGTATATAAACTCTATATATACTCTAATAACAATGGCTTGAAATAATATTTCCAAAAATATATCCAATGAAGCACTAGTTATGACACTCTATGGTCAAAGTCAAATACGTTCAGAACATTTTCTGCATGTATGCCCTCTTATAGATTCTCCATTTATATCAGCATAACAAAAACACAGTGAGAACTTGTACAAAGAGAACCCTGTTATCCTTTAATTCATTACTTTTCAAATGCATTTAACACTAAAATCTCTTTTCTTTGTAACACTGATCGTCATCTCAAGGAAAAAGTATTCTCAGGAACAAATTTTGAGGAAAGTTAGATTTTAAAACAATGTAACATACAGATGGCCAACAGGTACATGAAGAGATGCTCAACATCATTAATTATCAGGGCAATGTGAATCAAAGCAATGAGACATCAGCTTACACCTGTTAGAATGGCTATTTTCAAAAAGACAAGAAATAACAAGTGTTGATGAGGATGTAGAGTAAAGGGAACCCTTGTGCACTGTTGGTGGGAATGTAAATTGGTGTAAGCACCATGGAAAACAGTATGGAGTTTCCTCAAAACATTAAAAAATAGAACTACCATATGATCCAGTAATTCCACTTCTGGATATTTATCCAAAGAAAGTGAAACACTAATTTTATAAGATACATACATCCCCATGTTCACTGCAGCATTAATTACAATAGCCAAGGTAAAGAAACAACCTAAGTGTCCATCCATGGATGAATGGATAAAGATATTGTGGTATACATATATATGTGGAATATTATTATTCAGCCACACAAAAGAATGAAATCTTGTCATTTGCCACAACACAGATGGACCTTAAGGACATTATCCTAAGTGAAATAAGTCAGGCAGAGAAAGACAAATACTGTATGATCTCTCTTTTGGAATCAAAAACAAGAACAAAACAAAAACAAAAACCAAGTTCATAGGTTGAGAACAGATTGGTAGTTGCAAGAGGCAGGGAGATAGAGGGTGGGAGACATATGTGAACTGTTTTGTTTTTGTTTTTCATTTAAATAAATTGAATTAAAAAATTAAAAAGTGATATAAAAATGATAGAAGTGAATGTATAAAAACTTTCAAAACTTGTAGTTCTAGGCTTATGTAATTTGGGGTTAGTTTTTTTCTCTTTATGCCAAACTTTTTGTTATTTTTTAATTCTGGCATAGTGTTATATTATTTTGATAATCTAAAAGCAATCTTCTAATGAACGCAATATTTCTGTTCCCATTACCCTTTCAAAAAATCAATATGCAAATAAGTGTGAGTGTTCATACACAGTTGATCTTGAAAACATGTAGCATTTTTTTTCTGGTAAAATACACCTAAGATTTACCGTTTTAACCATATTTCAGTGTATGATCTGAAGTAGCCATCAGAGGTCAGAAGACAGATCCCTAATATTTGTTGGACAGGGTCTTTAATGGCCACCTGGCCCCTACAAGTTGTACATAAGCCGCTCCCAGAACACGTGCCCTGCTGCCTATCACCTGACTGCAGGTGGCAGACAGGTAGCGGCTACAGAGATAAGAAAGAGCTAAAGTTGACCAAAAATAATTGCAATTTACTATCCAAGGCTTCCCCTGGACGTAGTCAACCTTCGATGGACTCTAGAGTTCTAAAATAGTTAACTCAGACAGACTTTAATTACAGATATAACAGTGACTATACCATTCTGGCCCGATTTGAGACTGTCCTCAAAAATCTCAATGGATGCTGGTGGAAGTACAACTAGCCAATGTCCCTTAAAGGAATTATAGCTTTGGGGGCGCCTGGGTGGCTCAGTTGGTTAAACGTCTGCCTTCGGCGCAGGTCACAATCTCAGGGTCCTGGGATCGAGTCCTGCATTGGGCTCCTTGCTCAGCGGGGAGCCTGCTTCTCCCCCTCCCTCTGACTGCCGCTCCCCCTGCTTGTGGGCTATCTACCTCTCTCTCTCTCCCTCTGACTGACAAACAAACAAACAAATAAAATCTTAAAAAAGAAAAGAAAAGAATTACAGCTTCTCTCTATCATGGTTGCCCACTTGTATGGTAGAATAAAACAGAGAGAGACTCTAGCCAGTCTTTATTTTGTTGCAAGGAAGAGTTTTATTTTATTATTGAGCACATCGTAGCTGGATTCTATAAAAAAGCTTTGAAATTGGAAGTTATTTTGTCTGAAGATGTGGACAATGCTGAACATCTTTTGTTTATTCCTTTGTTCTTTTCTTTCTATTCTTAAGAGCGTTTTCATTTTGGGGGCCCCTGGGTGGCTCAGATGGCTAAGCGTCTGCCTTTGTCTCAGGTCATGATCGCAGGGGTCTGGGATTGAGCCCCACATCGGGCTCCCTGTTCAGTGTGGAGCCTGCTTCTCCCTCTCCCTCTGCCATTCCCTCTGTGCTTTCTGGCTCTCTCTATCTCTCTGTCAAATAAATAAAATCTTAAAAAAAAAAAAAGGAGTGTTTTCATTTTTAATGCCATTGGAAAATAAAGGCTCTTTAAATTTCTACTCAGTTATAGTAGAGGTGAAGATGTAAGTTTAATTAAACCAAGTCAACTTAAATATATTTCTTTACCAGAAATAATTTCTCTAGTATTCTCAAGTTTCCCATTTCTCATGTCTTCTCATTTTGGGATAATGGGAGAAACATTACGCAAATTTCTAAAGAGGTAATTTCATTTTCTGTTAACTGACATGTGTCTGAGGTGATTAGATAAATCTGTAATGAACAATATGCATTATATATAGACTGTGGGCAGGGCACTGTGACAGGCACTTTTTAAAGATCCCTATGAATGAAACATGTGTTGTTTAATTTTATAAACTGTACCCCTGGCTGAGAGAATGACAATGATTGGCATTACGCTGAATAAACTGTCAGACGGCTGAGAGGTTTTCTAGAATCAGTTAATCAGTTTGGGTGCGATCTTTCTACTGCTGAATTGTGGTTTACAAGTTGCCTTGCCTGGGCATTCGAGGCTTTTTGTTTTATGGATCCAGCCCATATTCAAAACCTGAGCTTTCATTGCTCGACTATAGCTTTCACTTCATCCAACTGGTTTACTCTCTCTGTTCACACCTCAGTTTTCTCCTCATTACATTTCATTAACACAGGTTATTCTTCTCTCCTTAATTCTTCCTAACCAAATCTTTTTCACCCTTTAAAACCAAGCACAATGCCATTTTTTTCTGTCACTTTCCTCCTCTAAATTCTAGTATGTCTTTTGTCTGGATCAGCATTTAGGAATTATTCCACTGCTGACTTGTGACATTTCCTTCTTCTGACCTAGTACTGACACTTTAAGGTTTATGAATAACATACTTGAGAAAATTCACTAATCAGTTATCATTCTTTGATATCCACCAAATGACAGGCATTTATCTCATTAAATGCAGTCCAAAAATTTTACCCCTGTTAAATATGCTATTTTCTTTATATCTATAGTGAAAAAGAGGCTCATAACTATTAATACATTTTAAATAGATTCATATTTAGCTAAAATAACTGAGATACATTTTCTAATCTTAATGATATTCAGCTTTTTAGTATTTCTCTGAAATATTTAATTCATTCTTTTCTAGTGCTTTTTTTATCTAAATATCTCCCCCAAATCATTTAGCCTCTCACTAAGCACTTTTCTAACACTTATCATCATGATATTATATATTAATATGCTTACTGGTTTATTACCTGTCATCTTTCCACTCTAGAAAATAAAGTCCATGAAAACAATGATCTGTCCATTTGCCTCCCTGCTATTTCACTAATAGTAAAAGAATATTGTGTATAATAATAACTGTTGAATGAGTAAATTAATAAAATGACAAAACCAGAATTTGAACCTCAGGGAATCTAAGGCCCTAAGGTTCTGAGGTTCAAATTCTGGCTTCCATCATTGCTTGGATCTAGATCCTTTCAGGAGCAGGAAGAATATTAGATATAGTAAATGCTATCCCCGGTCACAGATCAGCCCTAAACAATTCCAAGTAGTTTAACACTGTGGAAGTTTAACTGATTGCTCAGGAGCTCTTCT
This sequence comes from Mirounga leonina, assembly GCF_011800145.1. NCBI lineage: Eukaryota > Metazoa > Chordata > Mammalia > Carnivora > Phocidae > Mirounga > Mirounga leonina. The sequence goes on along the minus strand of NW_023270415.1, from coordinate 28,800,390 downwards.
GTGTGACTGTTCAGCAGGCAGACATCTATAAAGGGTTCAGGGATGGAGGCTCCTAACTTATGTTTCCACCACTCCCTAAGGCTTCAGTGTCCTTGACTAGCAGACAGGGGTAAAGAGTGAGTGGAAGTTTGTGTGAGGTTTTCAGCCTCAGAGGGGCTGTGCATCATTTCCTTCCAGAATCCATTAACCAGAACCAAGGTTGTGAAGAGGGTAATGTCTATTAAACTTCTTTGTATATCCCATAGCCTTGAACACATGAAGTAGATAAAAAAATAATAATAACTAGATAACAAGTTCAATATTGATGGAAGGACCGCTTATATTCCTCTTCGAACATTCTGCAATGCCTGGCTACTATTTATTAAATTGAATTATTTAGAGTCAACTAACCAATTAACATATAATTTTCATCAAGTTATTGTAACCACAAGAAGTAAACAGGTTTAATTGGCTTCTTCTTAGTGGCTATGTGGTCATGATTATTTTTGTTCCTACTTGTAGAGACATATCCAAAATTCTCTTTTTCTTCAGGAGTGATAGTCATGGTTCAAGTAAATAGAGAAATTTGGTCATAAACCATATACACATTTATAAAAAATAAGAAACGCTAAGCAATTACCTCAGATTACCATTAGGGAGAGACAGAGGAAGAAATGAGATGAGAGAGGAGCATGTGCATAGCTATAATATTTTAGTTCTGGTTAGGTTATAGATTTGGGGATATTTCTTGTAGCATTAAAAGTAAATAAATAATTGGTGATGAGATACCACTTCACACCCATTACCATGGCCATGATCAAAAGTGCAGAATTAGGTGTTTGTGAGGATGAGGAAGAAATGAAATCCTTGTGCACTGTTGGTAGGAATGCAAAATGGCACAGCTGCTATGGAAAACAGCATGGAGATTCCTCAAAAAATTAAAAATAAGATTACCCTATGACCCAGCAATCTCACTTCTGGGTCTATATCCCAAAGAATTGAAAGTAGGGACAGGAAAAGATATTTGCACACCCATGTTCATAACAACCTTGATCATAATAATCAAAAGATGGAAGCAATCCAAGTGTCCATCGATGGACGAATGGATAAACAAAATGTGGCACATACATACAATGACTATTATTCAGCCTTAAAAATGAAGGAAATTCTGACACATGTTACAACATGGATGACACAGGAGGACATTATGCGAAGTGAAATAAGCTAGTCACAAAAAGACAAATGTTGTATGATTCTACTCACATGAGGTACTTGGATTAGTCCAATTTATAGAAACAGAAAGTAGAATGGTGGCTACCAAGGGCTGGTTGGAGGAGGAGTTCTTAGTGGTGCAGTTTCAGTTTTGTAAGATGGAAAACCTGTGGATGGACGGTGGTGATGGTTGCCCAACAGTGTCAATGTACTTAATGCCAGTGAACTATACATTAAAAAACTATTAAAATGATAAGTTGTTAATTTTGCATATCTACCAGGTTTTTTTTTTTTTTTTGGCCTATAGAAACAATTTATTTTTGACAGAGAGAGACACAGCGAGAGAGGGAATACAAGCAGGGGGAGTGGGAGAGGGAGAGGGAGAAGCAGGCTTCCCGCTGAGCAGGGAGCCCGATGCGGGGCTCGATCCCAGGACCCTGGGATCATGACCTGAGCCGAAGGCAGACGCCTAACGACTGAGCCACCCAGGTGCCCCTACCAGGTTTTTTTTTTTTTTTAATAAATAATTTTAAAATGTAAATGAGTAAATGGATGAATAGAAGTGGGCCATTCACACAACAATGATGATAGTGCACTATGAACCAAAGATTATGATTAATTCATTTTTGTTTACCTAGATTACTAAAGGAAAAACAAAGCAAAGGAAAGAGTTAATGGTTTTGTTTATTTAATGCCAAAATAATTGCTTTACAGGCTCAATTCATTCATTAAATTAAAAATAAAACCAAAATGTTGCTTACAATGTGTGCCCAAATAATTTATCAAATAAATGTAGTATTTTTCAAATGGTAGCTTTTTGCAAGTCAACATCTTTGATATTTTAATTTATGATTAAAGACCTGTTCCTGCAACTCATTCTTGAACAATGTTATTCCCCTTTGCTTTTCCTGCTTAACTTCATGCTGCTGTTTACCCTTTAATGTTAACAAATCTTTTTGGGTTTGTTTACTAAATGTGAAAGTATTCATAATTATTCCCACATCTAGTTATCTCAATTCATCTGGTATTCACTAACATTTCAGGCTTAATGATAGATGTGTTTATTTAATCTATGAACCTGTCCATTTTATTTTCTCCCAAATTATTCAGTATTATTTCAGCATTCAAAAGGAATAGTTTCATTGAAATGTTTTTCAACAAAGTAGCCTATTGTCAACATATCAAACAAAAGTACCACTGGAAATAAAACAGGATTTTATTAGTATGTGTAGGCTTTGCTTGCATATGAAAAAGAAAGTTTCCTTGGGGTGGCTATTTTATCACTAAGTTTTACGTTCATTTCCAGTGGTAGTAAAATCTATTTGTAATTCTAGTGATATCAAATTTACTATCAGTAGGTTGTATATCATTCTGTAAATGTGCTTCAGGATTGGCCTCCAAAGATACCTGCAAAAGGGCTCTGTCGTCTTGGTGTGACCCTCTATTTCATAGAATAGACTGACTCTTCACAGTGAGACTACTTGGATTTTATTTTTTTCACCTTTTCTCCTCTTTCTCTCATTCTACAACTGTTCACTGACCTTCTTTCTTTTCTTTTTCTCCTTTTCTTTCTTTTCTACTTTCCCTTTCTTTCTTGGCCATATTATGGTTTTTCCATCTTGGCATATTTCCATAACTTATTTGCATTGGAACAGTTTGGCCTCTGTTATTTCCAAACCTCTTTAAATAAGTTGTGGCAGAAGATATTTATAGAAGGCACTTGCTTTCAGGGATCTAGTACTGAGAAGGTCACCTTGGTTTTTCATTCTAAGGTGAGGGCAAGAGACTCACTCTCACTTGTTGAAGAAAATTGAGGTTGCCTAGTAAGTAAGCAAAATTAAACTATGGCAAAATTGTTTCCATGGATGTCATATGCAGTAGATAATATGAATTAGTTGAGTTTTAGAACTGTTTTTATTGTTGTATTTTAGCACTTGTTTGTACATATATATGTTGGGTGGTAGAGAGCATGCCTGGTTTTCAATGTTGGTCTGTCTTTCTTAGTGGCTCAAAAGCATTAAGTATCCATTTACCATTCTAGACTTCAGCTGACTCAGCTATAAACTTGTAGGTTTGAACTGGATCTTTAAGGTCATTTAGTTTGAAAATTCTATAGTTCTTCTTCGATATAATTTATTTGCTATTTTATCTCTCTAAGGGATTGTGTGTCTGTGTCATTGCTTCCAAATTATTATAACAATAATTTGCATAGCTCTTCCTAAAGAAAAAACACAGTCAAAAGTCACTTAGGGGCGCCTGGGTGGCTCAGTTGGTTAAGCAACTGCCTTCGGCTCAGGTCATGATCCTGGAGTCCCGGGATCGAGTCCCGCATTGGGCTCCCTGCTCGGCGGGGAGTCTGCTTCTCCTCTCTCTGACCCTCCTCCCTCTCCTGCTCTCTGTCTCTCATTCTCTCTCTCTCAAATAAATAAATAAAATCTTTTTTAAAAAAAGTCACTTAATAAATCAGTGGTGTTCTATGGTTATGCATTTTCAGCTGTGTATCTTCCTGCATTAGCATAGTATAATAATAATGTGCTGTATTATAAAACCCAAGAGCAAAAAGCTAAATATCACTGTAATTTTTTTAAATGGCAGCAAATGGTACAGAAATGTGTCCAGTAGCTCAGTGAAAGAATAGGTGGAAAAAAAATGTACAATTATCATTGAGAAAGAGCTGCACAGGATCTCTGTGGAGAGGAAAGAGCCAAGCAAGCATTATAAACTAGGTGAATGACACGAAATACACATAGACTCTTAACACCACAGGAATCACTTGAAGGCTGGAAGCTGTCAGGTTTAATGGCACTAAGTGAATAGGTGAGAGCAAACTCCCTGAACCAATGGAAATGGCTTCACAGTTACATTTCTCTATGATACTTCATGTTTGATAGGCAGACAAGGTTATTTGCTCTGAAAACACTAAGAAGGTTTATTCCTCAGATTGAAAGTCATCAGCGTATGACATTTAAAGACATAAACTCAATGGAGAAATGTAAATTAGAAAACAGATATGCTGAAGGATAAGACAATTGAGCATTTCCACATGAACTGCTTTGGCCCAGAAGACAATCCATTTACTGAAACACAATGAGATCAGGGAGTAACAAGGAAAGGGAGCTGAGGTCTCCCCAGAAAGAAAAAAGAAAAGCTAAGCTTTCATGGACTCCAAAAGGTTAATGGAATGATCAAAAAACCAGGAAAGGGGACAGATTTTTTTACACCAACACAAATAAGATTACACAATAGACTTTAAAATAAATCCCATTGCTACTGCATAAATATAGCAGCATATAGTTAGAACTTCTTTTTTTTCCCATAAACTTCCAGTTTCTCTTCTCTCCTGGCCTCCTAAGACTGGAAGATAGGGGTGCTAACTCCTTCAGTGATTATGTTTCCAAGGGGTGGTTCCCAGGCCCTTCAGAAAGACATATCTGGATTGTAAAATGATTTACATTTCAAAGGGTAAGAGAAAGACTTTACAATTACAAGTTTTCTGAAGTAAATGCTCTAAGAAAAGGGAGGCCTGGGGCCTGTAGTCAGGAAGAAACCTGTCTAAAGTTTAATCAAGCTCACAGAACTGCTAAGGCTGTTCTGGTTACCCTCCAACTTCTTTTCATCATTTCAGGCCCTCTCCTGCATCTGCCCCTCCCTCCCTCCCTTTCATCCTCTCTCCCTTCCAGTCAGCTCAGCAGGTGCCAGATACACAATTCTCTCTGTCTTAAAGTCTCTTTACAAATCTCTTTGTCCAGCTTGTCACTCATGATTTATTTTCTTAGCTAATGTCATTTCCTAGAAAGGCTTACTCGACCCACCAATTTAAATTAGGTGCCCCTGTTTTAAATGTAGGTGTGGATGATGGCACAGATATAGATTTAGACACAATTAGGTATTCTTGGTTCAGTTTCTCTATTCAACTGTATATTCAGTGAGGGCAGGCACCATGTTTATTTGTTCAAAACTTAGCGCAGTACTAGACACATAGACGGCACAACATGATTTTTGAATAAAAAGAGCCTTATGTCTTATTACCTCAGTCAGGTAATCAAGGTCAGCATCAACAGTCTTAAGTAATACTGATAATGTGTACCCTTGATTTAATGTGACGAGAATGGTACATTAACCTCAGTGGTCTTCATGCCCAAAATTTATAACCCCATTTTAATCATGAAAAACATCAGACAAATCTCAACTGAGGGACATTTTGTAAAATACCTAACCAGCGCTCCTCAAAACTGTCAAGGTTATCAAAACAAGGAGAGTGTGAAAAACTGTCATCGCCAACAGGAACCTAAAGAGGCATGACAGTTAAATCAATATAATGTGCTATCCTGGATGGGTCTTGAAACAGAAGAAGGACATTAGGTTAAAACTAAGGAAATCTGAATAAAGCACAGATTTTAATAATAATATATCAACTGATTATGACAAATGTATCATACTTATGTAAAATGATAATAATAGGGAGAAGGAGGTATGGGTGTTTGGGAACTCTCTGTACTACCTTTGCAATTTTCTGTAAATCTAAAATAATTTTAAAATAAAAAGTGTATTTAAAAAATACTCAAGTCTCGGGGCGCCTGGGTGGCTCAGTCAGTTAAGTGTCTGCCTTCGGCTCAGGTCATGATCCCAGGGTCCTAGGATTGAGCCCTGCATTGGGCTCCCTGCTCAGCGGTAAGTCTGCTTCTCCCTCTCCCTCTGTGATCTCTCTCACTCTCTCTGTCAAATAAATAAATAATATCTTTTAAAAATGTATGAAAAAATACTCAAGTCTCAATTCCATCTATCCCACATAAATGTTTACTAAGCACATTCTATACCCTAGATATATGGCAAGATTACGAACTATTTGAGCTGGAATGAAGTTTAAGATCTCATGGTCCCCTTGTTTCATTTTAGATTTTATTATTTATTTATTTATTTATTTATTTATTTATTTATTTATTTATTTATTTATTTATTTA
>NW_023270415.1:28775894-28794228 GCF_011800145.1 Mirounga leonina | reverse complement strand
TTATTTATTTATTTATTTATTTATTTATTTATTTATTTATTTATTTAACAGAGTGAGGGAGCACAAGCAGGGGAAGCAGCAGGCAGAGGGAAAGGGAAAAGCAGGCTCCCTGCTGAGCAAGGAGCCTGACAACATGGGGCTTGATCCCAGGAATAATTCCAGGGTGCTGGGATCATGACCCATGCCAAAGGCAGATGCTTAACTGACTGAGCCACCCAGGTGCTCCCCCTTCCTTGTTTCATTTTATTCATGAAGAACCTAAAGTACATATAGCCATCAAGTGCAATATTTAAGACAGGACCTTAATATTCCTACTCTCTGTCCAGTGTTCCTCCTCACACAGCTTTTTGCCTCCTAGGACAACATATAATCCCTTGAAAGAATTAAGCAGTTTGGGCGCCTGGGTGGCTCAGTTGGTTAAGCGACTGCTTTCGGCTCAGGTCATGATCCTGGAGTCCCGGGATCGAGTCCCGCATCAGGCTCCCTGCTCAGCAGGGAGCCTGCTTCTCCCTCTGACCCTCACCCCTCTCATGTGCTCTCTCTCTCTCATTCTCTCTGTCTCAAATAAATAAATAAAATCTTTAAAAAAAAAAAAGAATTAAGCAGTTCGATTGGGCCAATTGATAAAATCTTGTAAATTCAATGACTGTCTAGCAACTTGTATTCTTGACAAACTTTTCAATCTTAATTTTAAGCAGTGTCACCAAAGCCCCAAATTAGATGCTGGAGCCTGGATTTTGTACTACTCTATTTTTATGTATTTTTCCTCCCACAGGTCAATAAATCTCTACAATATGCACATGATTTTGAACAAAAAAAAAAGCTTTATTTGGAGTATTTGTGGGGGAGAAGGGGACTGGTATCAATTGTAGAGTGTCAGACTAACTGGTGGTCTGAGTTGATTACTTAATGTAATCTGATATCTTTTAATATCATTGCTTATTATATGATGAATTCTGGAGGTACTTTATTGAAGAAATCAGCATTTATTATGGTTCCTACTATTTGTCAGGCATTATGAAATTGAGACACACAATGGAATGATAACTTCTTTTCCATTATGGAAAATGCAGTCACATGTGGGGAAATGTATGTTATCAAGTCATTTAAGGCATTGATGGGCTATGATGATATGATATGGGGTGGGAGGGTGGAACTGGAGGGGCACAGAGCAGGGGGTAGTCATTTCCCTGTAAGGGGTCAGGGCTGGCTTTGTAGATATGGTGATAATCATTGCTTACATATTCTACAATTTTAGTATAACTTTTCATGGAAATTGTATTCAAATATTCAAGAAGTAAACACAGTTGATATTTGCCACCTGTAATCTCTATCTCAGTATTCTATGCTACCTTTGGGGATTATTATTTGCCTATTCTTGGTCTGTATGATTCAGGAATGACTTTTGACTTTAGGGATGTATCAGAAAGATTAGCTTTATTACTGGCACATTATGATTCATTAGCATAACTCCAACTGTGCTGGTCCAACAATGATTGGTGCAGGGATACACAAATCTCCCAAACTGGTTTGATTCCAATGAACCCCAGGATTTGCATGGATGCCTCTTCCCTTGGAACTATTGGTAGAAAGAAGTGAGCCATGAAGTGCCAGGGACCATTATAGGTATGCTGAGGATAAATCCAACCAGCAGAAGGCTAAGCCAAGAGATGGAGAGAAAGAAATAACTTAATAATGTTATCTGAACTCCAGGATCAAGTCTAGACTAAAGTTAAATTTATGCTTGGACCTTCTAGTTATATGTGCTAAGAAGTCTCCTTCACTGAGAAAGTCACTTTGGGTTTGTTTTTTACCCCATGTGCAATTGGAAGAGTTCTACTGTATAATAAAGCAGACAATGTAGAGATGTTGATTCACCAAATCATCCTCTGATTCAAAATACATGAGAACATCATCTACATCAGAGGTTGGCAAACAGTGACCAGTGAGCCAAATCCATCTGAAGACATCTTGGCTGTCAGAAGGAATTAGAAGAGCTGGCCTGGCACTAAGGCATGTTTGAAAAGCCTGCTGAAGCATCAGGTAAAGAGATGTCACTTCTGAAGGCAACACAGCAAGTCTTCCCATGGTCCCAAAGTCAGCTACTTAAGAATCTTGCTCTCCATTTGACAGACAATTGCTTTCCTATTCTACCTAAAGTCCTAATCCTCATTGTTGTGCATGCAAATAAATCTGGTTTTGCATTATTTATAAAACAACAACAATAACTTTCATTTACCAAGCACCTGAGCTCCCGCAGGCAGAGGAAGGAGCCTGTTAGCTCTAGCGACCCTGCAGAAACCACAGGGGACAAACAGAGTAAGAGCTGACGTTCAACAGGGGCCAGACACTCTGCGGAGTACTTTAGACCTCACTTCCAGTCTCACGGCACTATGGGGAGATGCTGCATGATCCCCATGTTGCTCATAAGCAAACCAAGGTTCAGAGAAGTTGGGTCACTCATTTAATTAAGGTCACACAGAAAAGAAGTTACAAGGCTGAAACAGGACCCCAGCTCTAGGACTCCCTCCCACTGTCTCTCTGGTTCAAAATTATGAATGTGACCCAAAGACATATCTGTGGGGTTAGTTACATTGCCTAAGTAATGGGAAGCCTGATCACACTGGCTTAAAGCAACCAGATAAATTTATCTCACAGACAACCTGTTCAAAGGGAAGCATGGTTCCTGGTTCCAGATAGGTTAATCCAGCTCAACAAGGAGAATTTTGCTAGAAGTCCAACCATCTGACTTCCCCAACATATCTCGCTGGCCATAATTGTGCTAAATGCCATTTATAATTACCAGTGAGGGGAATGTAATTACCATGATTTGTTTAGGCCAGTTAGGATTTAGCTTCTGGGCCTGGGGAGGGGTCCAATCTTCAACCTTTCTTGTGGCACATTGGCACCTATTATAATTCTCTTCCTTCCTCTCTCTATATACAAGAATCTTTATACAAATTATGAATGCCTATATATAAAAGTAAAACTATAATTATAACCCTATGTATGTTTGTTTGTATACTCCAGGACTTCAGTGCTAAAAGGCAGAAACATGCTCTGCTCAAGCATGTTTCAGATCTGGTTGTATTATAGTGACCCTGAGTGACTGAGATATGATAACATTTCTCACCATAGATCCTATGCAAACTCAAATTTTACGGTGGAGATTCTCTGTGGTGAAATATGAGGAAAATTCTACTTTTAACAAAAATTGAGCCAATAGAAAATTCCAGTTAAGACATTATATTAAACTATTACAATGAAAATTTTGCTCTGATTAACTTAATGAAAAAAGAGTTATCTAATGATTAAAATGAATGTAAATACTCTACTTAAGAATATGGGCTACTCAGCCTAAGTGCCTAGGATCAAATCCTATCTCTGGCAAATAGTTTCTGTGTATTCTGTGGCAAGTTGCTAAAACTCTCCGTACCTCTGTTTCCTCATTTGGTAAAAGGAGATAATAATAGGACTTGCCTCATAGGGTGGCTGTAGATATTAAATGAGATAATACATGTACAGTGATTAGAACAGTACCAGGGACATAAGCCCTCTACACATGCCAGCTATTATTACTATAACTTGGTAATATATCCATTGAGATATCCACACTGTCCCTTTTATGCCTACACATTTTCTAGATTTTATTTACTTACCAAACTTAAAATTCTCTAAGACACTATTATCCTTCAGCATAATAGGAGATCAAAAGAAAAAAAATGAACCCTAAAATGTTTAAAATTGTTTATATTTCATGAGCTTCAATGAGTCAATGTTTTCAGAAGGCTGAAAAAGAATAAAATCATTGGCTTCAAACACATATGAATTAGTGTTTATAGAGTAAAAATTACATTGGCAGCATTTGAAAGTGAATAAAATCCTTAGGAATGTGCTCCTTGTGGTCCAATCTCCAAAAACAGGATGCTACCTAATTTCCAGCATCTCTCTTAGTGCTTTTGCAGATATTAATCACTTCTCTATTTTTCATGGGAGAAGATTAGGGGACACTTAGGAAGGTGAGGTGGCTATAACTGAATTAAGATGTATAAATGAATGGGGATGTGGAAATGTAAGACAGTGCAGTCATCATGACACAGGGGAGGGGATGACAAGCCTGCCCTACAGCAGGGATTTGGAAACCTGTTCTCACCTCTCTCTGGGGAGGCCTGGCGGGAAGTGCTGCTTCCTGAGACCCAAGTTTTGGATTCCCCAAATCTTTGAGGGAAGCTGCTGTCAGCAAAGCATCAAGGGGTCAATGATGAGGTGAGTGGAGGGATGAGTTGCTGGAGTTCTCCGATCATTACAGAGAAACTTTGGATCAGGTCCAGATTCCATTCTTGCAGGGCAGAGGGTGATAGTGTTGCTTAGGACTTCTGGTTTGGCCTTCCACCTGCGTGGGATGGATCCTAGCTCCATCCATCCCTTCCTGGTTGCATGGACCTTAGCCAATCATCTGAAACATCTGTGCTTCAATATGCTCATCTTATTTAAAATAATAATACCTACCTACTAGGGTTGTTATGATGGATAAGAAAAGTAATAGTTATCCATCTCTCTCTCTCCATGGTGTGTGTACCTATGTATTGCTGAGATCAATGTTTTACACAAAATAAGCACCTAGTATCTATCACCATTATTTTTATGAAAACTCCCATCACGTCTCCCTTTCTCCCGGAAACTTCAGAGAAGTCAAGATGTATAGGATACCCCCAAGGTCTTTAAGACCCTGTCTCAGACATATAGCAGGAAGGGAAAAATGAAGGGAGGGAAACTGGAGGGGGAGACGAACCATGAGAGATTATGGACTCTGAGAAACAAACTGAGGGTTCTAGAGGGGAGGGGGGTGGGGGGATGGGTTAGCCTGGTGATGGGTATTAAAGAGGGCATGTACTGAATGGAGCACTGGGTGTTATACGCAAACAATTAATCATGGAACACTACATCAAAAACTAATGATGAATGATACATGTCTTTCTCTGATTGAATTATTTCGCTCAGCATAATACCCTCCAGTTCCATCCACATTGTTGCAAATGGCAAGATTTTATTCCTTTTGATGGTGGCATAATATTCCATTGTATATATATACCACATCTTCTTTATCCATTCATCTGTCAATGGACATCTTGGCTCTTTCTACAGTTTGGCTATTGTGGACATTGCTGCTATAAACATCGGGGTGCATGTACCCCTTCAGATCCCTACATTTGTATCTTTGGGGTAAATACCCAGTAGTGCAATTGCTGGATCATATGGTAGCTTTATTTTCAACTTTTTGAGGAACCTCCATATGTTTTCCAGGGGGGCTGCACCAACTTGCATTCCCACAAACAGTGTAAAAGGGGAGGATATGTGCTGTGGTGAGTGCTGTGAATTGTGTAAGACTGTTGAATCACAGACCTGTACCTCTGAAACAAATAATACATTATATGTTAAAAAAAAAAAAGACGAAGAAGAAGATAGCAGGAGGGGAAGAATGAAGGGAGGGAAATCGGAGGGGGAGATGAACCATGAGAGTCTATGGACTCTGAGAAACCAACTGAGGGTTCTAGAGGGGAGGGGAGTGGGGGGATGGGTTAGCCTGGTGATAGGTATTAAAGAGGGCATGTTCTGCAAGGAGCACTGGGTGTTATACACAAACAATGACTCATGGAACACTACATCAAAAACTAATGATGTAATGTATGGTGATTAACATAACATAAAAAAAAAAAAGACCCTGTCTCAGACAAAGCAGGCTAAGCAAAATACTGCTGTGGTATCCATTTAAATGGATTCTTCTACTAATAAAAAGCTGTCCTCTTCAAGGCTGTCTCCGTCTGATTTTTTTAATCTACCCTAAGATATTAGAAAGCACTATATTTATATCAGGCATTTAATCATTGAGAGCTGTAATCAGGAAACCTGACTTGTGTATAGACCTCCTTCTTGACTGACTGGAGCAGCATTCAAATGTAATGCACTTCTCCACTGGCGTGAAGGTGGGAGAAGAAAGTCAGTGTTCTCATTGGACTAGCTGTCGAGTTATGGACCACACTGTCCAACTTGACCTTTAGGAGCCAGACATGAAAGCACGAGGTGCAATTAAGTCTTCTGTTATTCTCCATAAGTGGAACATTTTAAGGTATGAAACCGATCATCTTGACAAAGGCCATTCTAGTTAGAGCCTTGTGCCTAAGACAAAGAGCTGGGCAAGGCAGACACAACACAATCTGGTTTTGATCAGTAAGAAGCAAACTGACTTTGGTTAATATAAGCACACTGGTTTTGATACTCACATTGTACTTATATTAAGGCAGGAAAATATATATCTATTGAACCCTATTTGAAACTGGGCACACTAAATGAGCAGGCATTCCTAATGATAGGCTGCTATAGATGTGTAAAAAAAATATATCATAAAGCATTTTAAGCTTAAATGATTAGATTTTTTGACTTTATAAATATTGAAGACAAGGCAAACCTTCTACCTAATGCTGTAAATGATGGCAATCAATCACTGGCAAGTAGAGGAGGTCATTTGCAAAGAGGCTGGAAAAGATCAATATGGTCTCCTAGCAACAGACCTGCATACTGCAAGATCCTGCAGCCATCTGGGACCTTTCAATCTCTGACCTGACCCGATAAACCACAGCAGGGTCACTCTCTGCATTTCCATAATCCTAACTCAGAGAACCTATTTCCCAATGACAAAGATGTTAGTACTTAGCAAATAAATATGAGGGGGAGTGAGCACCTAACACAGAATAGTATAACAGAGAGTTAATTAATCTATATCTGTGGCAAACGATATTTAATTTGACCTAGATAGCACTGTATAAAATAAAACTGAAGGTACAAAGAAAATCAAATGCTCTTGCTCAGCAAATTCAAATTATAGAAATTAACAAAAAATAAGAATCATTGGCCTCTGGGGTCTAGTAGTGTTTATTTTTGTTTGTTATTCTAATCAACATTAAGCTACATCTTTTATATGATAATCAAAATAATTTTCCAGATAGAAAATGTTTTGTTATTCTGACCTTATCCCAAATTGATTTTTAATTATATATTTTGCTTCCATTTTTTTTTACACAATCTTCTTTTTAAACCCAGTCATTTCAATTAAGAATGACAAAGACAAACAAATTATTATAATACGGTATGATATATACAAAGCATATGCTATAACATGATCCTAAATGGAACACTTTACCCAGCCTGTCTTAGGGGTGGTGGTAGAGGCAATATTTCTGGAGGATTTGATATCTGAACAAATTTTCTTAGTAGTTAAGTCTCTTTTTGGACTGAGTTTGTCTGGTTTCATATCACAGATCCAAAACTGACTAGCTGCTTGACTGGGTAAACTACATAACATTCTGGTGCCTTAGTTTCTTCAGCTATATAATAAATATTGGAAGTTGTTCCAAGGATTAAATTAATATGTGTAAAGTGCTTATAAGACTATCTGGCATAAAGACGCCTGGGTAGCTCAGTCGGTTGAGCGTGTCTTGGTTTAGGCTGGGGTCATGATCTCAGGGTCATGAGTTCGAGCCCAGCATTGGGCTCTGCACTCAGCTGGAAGTCTGCTGGATAGTCTCTCTCTTCCTCTACCCCTGACCCCCCACTCACATGTGTGCACACTCTCTCTCTCTAAAAAGAAATAAATCTTAAAAAAAAAGACTCTGGCATATAGTTAGTTCAATAAATATTAGTTTTCATGGTTATCTTTAGGAATACCTAATTTGATATATGCTAATTTCATCAATTAACTCAATAAGTATTTCCTGGGGGCTTACTCTGTCAGGCAAGGCTCTGAGCTTTTGTTCCATAGTAGTGAGCATGAGACAAAGTTCTTGTTCTCATGGGAGTAAATCCCTAAGATCAAGTCCATTCATCTGCCATAGAAGACATTGGGAATGGATGTCTTGAATTTTAGGTTTCTAAAATGAGCAAAATAATACAAAGAAAGCTCTAAGCATGGGCGATAGAGTTTACCACACTTCTTGACAACTCACTTTGCTCCAAGGAAAAGGTTAGGGAAAAGAGATGAAAATTAGATTTAAATTTCCTCAGCTTGCATAGGCAGTTGGTATAGATGTGATTTGAGAGGCACTATTGAAAGGCTCAAGCTTCTAAATCTCTCTTTAACCATAATATTCTCATTATTAGAACTTCATTAGTTTGGGATAAAAAACTATGATCCTTGGAACTCACTTTCAGCACACACATTTTTCTGGTAAGAATGACAAAAATTAAGTCACAATTATCTACTAGTACAATATGAAGATCCATCTATCAGACATGAGCAAGCCTGTCACCTGGGAAGGTATAAGAGCAGTAGAAGAAAGAGTCAGGGAAGAGTACAAGAAGGGATCATGTTCCCGAAGGATGGAAGACCCTTTGCCAGCACTGCAGAGGAGATCCCTGGGCAGCCTGGGGTCATAGGCCTGAGGGCTGTGAGGATCTGTCAAGAGAGGGAAGGAGCACGCAATGAACATCACTCTCACTCCCCAAAACATGACAAAACAAGACAAGAAAAATAACACATTTCTTTGTTTAAGAGAAAGATGACCTGGATTCCAGTCCAGCTTTATCATTTACTGTCTCTGTGACCCTGGGGAACTCATTTAACTTCTCTGAGCTTCTGCATCTTCACCTCTAAAATGGCAATGCCAATACATCTCTTGCTAGACTGTTGTAAGAATCAAATGAAATGATATATGTAAATCTTAGCTTATATAGTAGGCATGCAATATGTAAAATGATAATGATGGGCTACCTGGGTGGCTCAGTGGGTCAAGCGTCTGACTCTTGATTTCGGCTCAGGTCATGATCTCAGGGTCCTGGGATTGAGCCTTGCATGGGGCCACATGTTGAGCAGGGAGCCTGCTTGTCTCCCTCTCCCTTTGCCCCTCCCCCTGCTTGCACTGTCTCTCTCTTGCTCTCTCTCTCAAGAAAATCAATCAATTAAATAATAATGACAAAGATAATAGTTATTTTATTATTTTCATTACCTTAGAGCATAAATGTCCCTAAGACAGGAAGGGAAGAGGTGCTCATTTCTCATGTCATTACAGTACCCAGTAGAGAGCAACATTAAGTTGGGGGCTTGTATACAACATACATATATATGGCTTAGAACCAATATGTGAATACTTGAGCATGAATGTCCACATTGTGCACAGTGCTGTGCAGGATATCATGGAGAATACAAGAAAAATATGAGATGACCATCACTCTCAAGTAACTTTGTGAAACAAAAACACACAATCCAGAGAAGGGTCAGTGCAGCCAGAAGATAAGACTTTTAAGAACAGAAAATTACTAATCTAGGGGCACCTGGGTGGCTCAGTCGGTTAAGCATCTGATATTGATTTTGGCTCAGGTCATGATCTCAGGGTTGTGAGATGGAACACCGCATCGGGCTCTGAGCTGGGGTGGAGCCTGCTTAAGATTCTTTCTCTCTCCCTCTCCCTCTGCTCCTCCCCCACTTCCTCTCTCTTTCTCTCCCTCCCCCTGGCTAAAAAGAAAGAAAGAAAAAGAAAGGAAGGAAGGAAGGAAGGAAGGAAGGAAGGAAGGAAGGAAGGAAGGAAGGAAGGAAGGAAGAAAGGAAGGAAGGAAGAAAGAAGGAAAATTACAAAATAACTGATTTGGGTGTTGAAGAATAGAAAGAATCTGGATGAGAGCAAGAACTAAAGAAGGATTTTTCAGGTTGAGAACAGCATGATTCAAAACAACTGATGGCATGTATAGAAACCCAGCCAAGGGCTAACCTAAGTCAGGGAATAAATAGAAGTGAGAGAAATGGCCTGAAACCACCATGTGGAGCCGTCCATGGTGGGCCTTAAGAAATGATAGCAACATTTCTTGCACAGCCAGAAATACTAGATCACCTCATAAAATGAAACGTAAGGTCCTAAGTTTTTTGAGAATAGCAAACAGTGGCAAAGGATTAACAATGATAGGACTCACTGATTGAACATAACCTAGGAAATAAGCCACAGTAAAGATGGTTCTTTTTTCTCTGTTAGATACAACTCATTGCCTGGTATCAAAACATTAATTTCCAAGGAAAAATAGATTATGAAAAAGAGTAATTACACATTTGGCAACATAATAGTTGCCTTTACTTTTTTCTCTATTTTTGCACTGATTTCCAAATAGAGTTGGCAAATGCAAATTACAAACATATTAGGCATTTCATAAATATCCCACACATTTCCAGGGCAGCTCAGAGCTCAAATGTGGAACTAAAGTCTGGCAAATAAAATGTGAGATCACCTCTCAGAATAGCTGATAGAGAGCACCAAACTGCTGCTTCCCCCCCCAAACTGGATGTTCCTACATTGTCGGTACTCACCCTGAAATTAGAGGGTGTCAGCCTATACCTCATTCATTGATCTGTCCCATCCAGGAGCCAGGCTTTTACATCATGAGTCTTATGGGAGGGAGGACATGCAATAAATGAGAAAATGGTTTTAATGGTATTGAGAAGGAGTCCATCCCAAGCCCTTCTGGCTTAAGAAAGGGAGCCATATCAATAGCTCTTACTAACTGTGTTCACAGATCAGAATCATTGATTCAGTACAGCAGTATCTACCAATGCTGTGGAATAAGAGACAGAACTCATCTAGCCTTATCATCAACACTATACAGCTTTATATTTGTTGTTCCAGTCTCTTGGCTTAAAAATTGAATTAATTTAAAATAAATAGTAATAAAGGTGAGAATTCCTTTTTTTTTTTTTCATTATCTGATCTGTTACTACAAATACAAAGCAAACACTTAAAATGTTACTCAAGGCACAGACAAGAAATTAGGGGAAATGACACAGACTTTTTCCTGAATTATGGAAAGAATTTTCAATATGTGAATATTGAACAAATAATTCATCATTCAATACTTAGCTTAATTAAAGATCCAACATCATTCATTACAGAAATAGGGGAGAAAAATAGGAAACGCTTTCTTAATGTGATATGGGGTATGCCAGTATATGAGGGAGGTGTGGTTGGACATGAATGTATATTTTCTCTAACCATTGAGGCTTTCATAAATTCATGATTCATCTTACTCATTCTTGAATTGCATAAAAGACCCATACTATATTATTTTCTCTGAAGAGCAAGGGCTGATTTCCTATTCATTTATAGTCAACAAATAATTATTGAGCAATAAGCACTGTATTATTTTTGAGGCTGTTGCATAACTTGGCATTTTTTAGGAGTTTCTGTTGATTCCCAGTAAGTAGACTCCAGCACAAATGAGTTACCCTGTGGGCAGGCAAGATACCAGACTTTTCAGTTTCTGAGATCCTGTCCAGCTGCTGCCCTGACATAGATCACCATACTTCTATCACCGTGAACCCTTGATATTTAATGAACTATTTTTTTACAATCTTAGATTTCTTATGAACTGAATCACTAGCAATGATCTATGACAAATTGAGAGTTGGTGATTTCATAGATAGAGAGAGAAGGCAGTAGAATAGCTAAGATGGAAAGCACGGCTGAAGTATTTAAGACAGAGAAAGGAAAATAAAAAAAAAACAGGTCTGGGTAAATAAGAGGTAAGAATAATAGTGCTATAATCAAGCCAAGGCCATAGGTCTGTTCACAGATGATGTTAGGCAATAGCCTTCTTTGAACAACTTGTCAGTAAAGCTGGGAAGCACATCCCACTGTACAGAACCAGGGATTTTCATGAAAGGCCAAAGAAGTCTTCTGGAATGGAGCATAGGAGATTATTAGAACCCTGACTTCTTTTGCCCTAATGAAGTTTAGCATAAAAAAGAAAAAAAAAGTCCTATCTACCAGGGTTAATCCAGACATTGCTAGAATATTGGAAAGAATAAAGGAAGCCTCTAAAAGGAGGAAAAAAAAGAATAATAGTGTTATATTAGAGTACCTAGTACTAAGAGAGAGAGAGTACCTAGTACTAAGAGAGAGAGAGAGAGAGAAATGCACAAAGAGAATTTTATCTCCTCCTGCTTTTTTTTTCAACTTATATCAAGTCTGATTTAGTTAGCATATGTTGGTTGCAATCTCTCCCTAGCAACAGCCTCTCATTGGTCACCCAGCCCCCATGCGATTCCATGAAATCCAGTTCAGCTTTTTGCCTAAACACAGAGCCCCACCACCACCTTCATGATAAGATAAGCAAAAACAGTTTGAGAGGACAGCAATAAGACCAATTCTTTTTTCGTTAGGGCCTAATGATCTCCCCTAAGGGTCTACCTTATCAAATATACCCAGACAGAACCAATCTCGCCCTACCAATTAAGCTCTCATCTTTTTGCAGTAAGATCAATAAAAACATTACTGAGGTATCGGTTGTCTAAAATATGAATATGAGCATGCATAAATTCAATCTTAAATTGCAGAGACACATCTGGAGAGAATATCTTGGAGCAAAATACTCCTGGGAACTCCTAGAGAGCCAAATTCAAAGTCAGGAAAGACTTGATAGAACGGTCTGCATCAGGACTTAGTTACCAATACATTGAAAGGAGATTTTTTTTTTTAAGATTTTATTTATTTATTTGACAGAGAGAAAGAGCACAAGCAGGGGAGTAGCAGAGGGAGAGGGCGAAGCAGGCTCCTCTCTGAGCAGGGAACCTTATGCGGGGCTCGATCCCAGGACCCTGGGATCATGACCTGAGCCGAAGGCAGACGTTTAACCAACTGAGCCACCCAGGCGCCCCAGAGATATTTATTCTTAAATTACAGATTCATCTATAAGGAGATCCTACAGCATGAAATCAAGGATGGAACCACAGAATTTGTGAAGAGACAATTTTAATGTCATACTAGGTTGTTAAGTTTTACTTAAAAGAAAAAAAAAAAAGCAAAACTCAGTCATTCAATAGCAAATTGAAAGATTGCTCAGGATTCAGCTTACTTTTTATTCATTCCACATATGGGAGGAATGTCCAAGCTACCTTAATTTCCATAAGGTGCACTATTTCTGATATTTTAAATAATATTTTATTGCCTAGCATATATCTGTACTCATTTCTTTGTTCATTTTGCTCTCCCAACACTGCAGTCTCCACAGAAGGAGTCTAAAATGAAAATATATCTTAAGGCAATGGGATGATATTAAGTGAAAGCTAACATTTTTTTTTATTGTGATGTATGATTTCTCCTATTATAATGAGTGTCCTTGAATTTTGTGATGTATGATTTCTCCTATTATAATGAGTGTCCTTGAATTTGTGCCAAGTGAAGCATTCCTTTCAGCATCTCTCTCTGGAGCTGAGGACAAACTATATACTGCTATGGTATTTGTTGCATTTCCAAGGGGAAAAAAAAATGTCCACACTCTCACCCCTCCAAGTGGAACATCTGAAATGGGAATTAAGACAATGCCAAGATGGCATTAAAAACCGGATTGCGGCACTTCCTTGTATTGCCAAGTTCTCTTAAAAATGCACCTTCCCACAAAATCCTATGCCACTGCAGCGTCAGGACCGGAACAGCACTGTTCTAAAGGAAGGGAATTGTTTTTTTTATTGCTGTTGTGATACAGAGACAATGAAATGTGACACTGTTTCTTTTCCTAGGAACTAACAGCTGGGACAAGACCCTGAAGTAGTTTCACTTTGCTTTCAGTGTAACTCGATTTCCACTTCTCCCGGGACACAGTGATAGGAGGCACCTGCAGCCTGAAGGTCACACTGACCTCAGTTTTCAAGAAATGGACAACAGTGAAAGATCCATGTACCCCAGAGTCACAGAGATAATAGCCATTCCTAAGATATCCATGTGGAAATGATTTTTGTCCTTACTTCTTTGGTCTGGGTCATAGTTCTGTTGGCTTCCGTGAGTTCAATGAACATTGAACATTTACTATGCTCCAAGCAAGGCACTAGATATTGGGGGTATGAAGATGAGTATATTAACTCAGGGTCCTGTCCTTGTAGTGCTAATAGGCATCATGGATGTGCTCAGATTCACTACAACATGGTACAAGGTAGGAAAAAGCAAGCCTAGGAAAATGGTGATTAGGCCTTGATGGAGGTTTGAAGCAAGAGGCTATCTGATCATTTTAAGAAGCCCTGTGGGGTTGCGCCTGGGTGGCTCAGTCGGTTAAGCATCTGACTTCGGCTCAGGTCAAAATCTGGGGGTCCTGGGATCGAGTTCCATGTCAGGCTCCCTGCTCAGTGGGGAGTCTGCTACTCCCTCTCCCTCTGCCCCTTCCCCTGTTCATGCTGTTCTTTCACTTTCTCTCTAAAATAAATAAATGAAATCTTTAAAAAAAAAAAGAAGCCCTATTGGAAAAGCTGAAGGTGGGTGTTAGGATCAATAATCATTCTTCAGAGCATACATTCACTCATACCCTCTATGTTTACTGAGTGACTACTGTGTTCAAATTGTCTCAAAGTTTAATCATGAATAAAGACAAATTATTATAACCAATAAGGGAAATACTATGATAGAAATGTAAGTGGTTGTTATGGGTTGAATTGTGTCCCCTCAAAATCCATATGGTAAAGTCCTACCCCCGTACATCAGAATGTGACCTTATGTAGAGATAGTGTCTTTACAGAGGTAACCAAGTTAAAATGGGATCACTAGGCTCTTTTCCGGTTTCTGCGGTGCAAAGAACCATGAGCAGCAAAGTCTCCGGTGACACCCTGTACAAGGCGGTGCAGGAAGTCCTGCACGGGAACCAGCGTAAGCGCCGGAAGTTTTTGGAGACGCTGGAGCTGCAGATCACCCTGCAGAACTATGACCCTCAGAAGGACAAACGCTTCTCGGGCACCATCAGGCTTAAGTCCACTCCCCGCCCCAAGTTCTCCGTATGTGTTTTGGGGGATCAGCAGCACTGTGATGAGGCCAAGGCAGTGGATATTCCCCACATGGATATTGAGGTGCTGAAGAAACTCAACAAGAATAAGAAATTAGTCAAGAAGCTGGCCAAAAAGTATGATGCCTTTTTGGCTTCAGAATCTCTGATCAAGCAGATCCCATGAATCCTGGGCCCAGGCTGGAATAAGGCTGGCAAGTTCCCTTCCTTGCTGACCCACAATGAGAACATGTGGCCAAAGTGGATGAAGTGAAGTCCACCACCAAATTCCAGATGAAGAAGGTGCTATGTCTGGCAGTGGCTGTTGGCCATGTGAAGATGACAGATGATGAGCTTGTGTACAACATCCACTTAGCGATCAATTTCCTGGTGTCCTTGCTCAAGAAGAATTGGCAGAATATCCGGGCTTTCTACATCAAGAGCACCATGGGCAAGCCCCAGCTCCTGTACTAAGCCACAGCTCAATAAATCCTAGTGCTACCCTTAAAAAAAAAAGAAAAAAAAAGGGGGATCACTAGGATGGGCCTTAATCCAACTTGATTGCTTTATAAAAAGGGAGATTTTGGACCCAAATATATGCATACAAGGAGAAACATGATATGAGCATGAAGAGGGTTATCTTCATAGCCAAGCTGAGAAAGTCCCAGAACAGATTTTGCCTTCACAGACACTCTCAGAGGGAACCAACACTACCAACACTTTGATTTCAGACATCTAGCCTCCAGAACTGTGAGCCAATAAATTTCTGTTGGTTAAGCCCCTCAGTTTGTGGTACTTCATTACTGTAACAAACTAATATAGAGGTTTAGTGTGAACACCAAGAAAGGAAGAAAACTCCAGAAATGTCCTTTTATATATGTTTTGTGTGAAATCCAATAACTTTATAAGATTATCAAGTTCCCAAAGAAGAGCTATTCATCCATATAACACATATTTATTAAGTATCTTTTCGTTGTTGTTTCAAATTTTTATTTAAATTCTAGTTAGTTAACATATAGTGTAATATTGGTTTCAGGAGAAGAATTTAGTGATTCATTTACATAGAACACCCAGTGCTCATCACAACAAGTGCCCTCCTTAATACCCATCACCCACCTCCCATCCATCAACCCTCAGTTTGTTCTCTATACTTAAGAGTCTCTTAGGGTTTGCTTCCCTCTCTTTTTTTTTCCCTTTCCCCTATGTTCATCTGTTTTGTTTCTTAAATTCCATATGAGTGAAACCATATGGTATTTATCCTTCTCTGACATTTCACTTAGCATAATACACTGCAGCTCCCCCATGTCATTGCAAATGGCAAGATTTCATTCTTTGTAATGGCTGAGTAATGTTCTATTTTATATATATATATATATATACCACATCTTCTTTGTCCATTCATCAGTCAATGGACATTTGGGCTCTTTTCATAATTTGACGATCGTTGATAAAGCTGCTATATACATCAGGGTGCATGTGCCCCTTCAAATCAGTATTTTGTATCCTTTGGGTAAATACCTAGTGGTGCAATTGTTGGATCATAGGGTAGTTCTATTTCTAACTTTTTGAGGAAACTCCATACTGTTTTCCAGAGATTTATTAAGTATCTACTACTTAAGAACTATTTCCAGGCATCATAGGTAAAGTACAGAGCAATATGGGCCCTCAGGGAGTTTACAATCTGATAGAGACAGACTCTATTGTAAGATACTAACTGACCATATATGCATAGATTTTTTTCTAGGCTATCAATTCTTTCCATTGTTCTTTGTGTCTCTTTTTATGCCAGTACCATACTATTTTGATTACTATATAACTTTATAATATAGCTTGAAATCTAGAAGTATGATTCTTCTAGCTTTGTTCTTTCTCAGGATTGCTTTGGCTATTCAGTTTAGTGCTTCTTTTTTTTTTTTTTTCTATTTTTGTAAAAAATTGTCATTGACCTCCAGCTGTGGCCCACAGTTGGGTGGGGCTGGAGACTGTGCTCTGCAATTGGGGGAGTCACTGGCTGGGGTGCCTGCCTGGGCAAGGCTGCAGGCTGTGTTTCAACAACTGAGCAGGGCTATAGGCCAGGTTCCTCTGCTGGGTGGGCTTATAGGTGAGGCTTCATAACTTGGTGATACAGTAAGATGGATTCTGAGGCTGCCCAGAGACAATGTGGGTCCCGGGGTTAGTTGGGGCCAGAGGCTATGCTCAGCACCTGGCAGAGCTGCTGGCTTCGCTTCCTGTGCAGGATTGAAGGATGAGTCCCATAGCTGCCAGGTTGTCTGGCCAGGCTTTCTGGATGGGTAGGACTAGATGTGACACTCAGCTATTGGGCAGGGCTGCGTATTTGTTTCTCTGCCCGGACAGGGCAGTAGAATGGGCTCCATGACCAGCATGACCTACTGACTGGAGACCCAGTAATAATTTGGATTCTAGTTAGGAATCTTTCAAGTGTAGGAGGTCTAAAAGTGAAAATGAAGAATTTTAAAGGAATGCAAATGTTTTCTAATTAAAAATTAATTCTATCATACTTTAGCTTTTAATATTTTCTTTTTTTATTGTGAAATATAATAAACACAGAAGTGTGCAAAATTTGTAAATGTTAAGTATCAGTTTATAAAATGTTCTTATACAGACCCTAATGGTCATTTTCTGATCATAAGTTTTATATATTGCCAAGAAGAAGTGAAGGAAGTGAAAATTTAGCTGTGTTCCCTAAAGATAGGCTCTCCCCTATCTCAGCAATATCATTAACAGATTCACAATTTAAGGAATATGGGAATCAGGAAACCACACACTGACCAGGTGACTAATCATTTGTTGCTCCTGAATTGGAAATTGATTTTGGTATTAAGCTGACTGGAGTGATTAGTGTCAAATGCAAATGTGGGACCACAACTCACTAAAGGCCCAGAGTTAGCTGGTCAGAAAGTCATTTGCTTTGTAACTAAGGAGAACAGACAGCTAATTGAAAGGGCAAGGATATCCTATAAAAGTAGCCTACAAAATTGCACTTGCAAGGGCTGAAAAAGAGCCCAATATTGACCTTTGGCCACCACAAGAAAGTAAGGCTTGAGTGGAAATGGTGTTGTGGAAAAGAGTAACCAGGACTTCAACACTGAAACTTCTCTGAGAAAACTGAACTCAACAGATATTAATTTCATTTTTTATTCACTAATTTCGTTTCATATAATTTACTATTTTATTTTAGAATGGAATTCCCTCACTTTTTAGCCTCCTCTCATGTGTGTGCCTTCCAAGCAGACCAGACAGGATGTACCTACAAATGCCACAAATGTGTCTGAATCTCTTCTTGTGAGGCAGGGACTGTTTAGATATCTATGTGGTACAGAATTTATTTTGACATTCTAAATAATTGAGGGCAAGATGGAGACTGCTGAATGCCTTTTTCATAGAGTAATTCCAATTATATAAAACATAACACTAGATACCATGGATAGGATGATCATACATCCTACTTTGCCTGGCCTGCTCTCCAGGTGTAATTACATATATATTATATTATATTATATTATATTATATTATATTATATTATATTATATTATATTAT